>NW_026019924.1:1046780-1509005 GCF_900185275.1 Solanum verrucosum
TCTGGTGTTCAGGAAAATAATATGTGATGGAAGAGTGAGGCCATGATTTGATGAGAGTAGAGGTTGCAGCAAAACGAATAGGGTGTATTTATGTTTCAAGTTAAGGATCACCTGTAGCGAGGGTGGTGAATGAGAAGATCAAGGCCTCATCTTTATTTCAACATACATGTTTCTTTGGATATTTTTGCATGATATTATTTTGTGGATTAAGGTCAACAAATTTTCTATTTGTATCTGGTGTTTATATTGTTAATACTCTTGCTATGCAACTTTCCATAGTTGTATTCTAGGATACACTAATGTTTTGTAGTTTAAGATGACGATGATATTCGACAACTTATACTCCTCTTTCTTTATGGTTGGAGTTGTGTCTTTTTTCCTTTTGTACAATGTATCTTCTGAGTCCCTCTTGTACTTGTAAAGACTAGTTTCTTCAGAAGGTTTATTGGTTAACTGTTATAAAAGATGATTCCTTAGTCTGAATGTTTTCATGACTATATCAACTAATAAAGAGTTTATTTATGATTTATTTATTTTCACATTGTCCATTTTTTATTTTGCTGATCTATTTAATTTTTTTTAATGTATATACACATTATTAAAATATAACACACACACACACATGTGTGTGTGTGTGTTTTTGTATTTTGTCACAATCTATTTTGGTGTACATAGATTGTAATGACCCTTTCCGATCATTATAAGTCGTCCAATGGTTGAGGAATTGGTTCGGCATGTTTTTTGGGTAGTGACATAGAAATTTTAGGCTAGGCCAGTCTCATAAGAAATCTAAGCGAGCTAAGTTCTAGTAAAATTTGGGATTGGATAGAGTGGTATGTGTATGCATGCATCATAATTCCTAGTAGCTGAGACATTAAGGAATGAATCAGCCCTTTCAAAATAATATTTTGGTACATTAAACTCAGATTGGTGTGAAAGGGCTAGTATAGAACATCATGGTTCGATGCATGTTGCAAATTGGGGCATTTGGTAGGATTTATAAGTCATTATCTCCATGAAAGACATTGTCGATGGTATCTCGTAACTATATCAAGATAAACTAATTCTCTCTATAGGAAGTGGGCACCTATAGTCAAGCCACTATAGAATGTCGGTTCACTAGAGCCAAAAATGTCCCAAAAATCTCTTATTTTCTACAATTTCATTCTTGGAACTAGGAAGCCCGATTTAGGGCAACTTTCATTAATTTTTCCACCAATCTCTTCGGTAAAGTAATTTAATTACTTCCCCAACTTATATTTTGATTCTTAATCCTTATAATCTATAGTTTTTCTCTTATTAAAGGTTTTAAAGTTGATTTAATGATGGAAATGATCCTTGTTGGGTAGAATGACCATGATAATAGTCTAGGTTATACGATTTTGGAAATAATCCGAGTTTAACTAGGCCATTTTTCATTGATTATTTTATTTTATTATTGTTTTATGTGAAAAACAAGCCTGAATTCATAACAAGGTGAAATATCAAGTTTTTCTTAGAGCATTCGGGATTGTTTTGAGGTACTTGATTGTTGTTGTTTTTCATTTATTCTATATGTTCTTTTTAATTGTATTGTTAGTAATGCATACATGATATATTATTAGGAAATTTAGAAAGATATAATGTAAAATGAAAGATTTTAATTAATTGCAATGACTGTATTAAAATAATATACATGTGTGATTATGATTTTATTGGGGTTGGGATTATGATGTGTGTTGATGAATGGTATCAGGTACCACACTACTATCCTAAAATCTGGAACAAGTACTATGCCGTTACACTAACATCTTGAAGGAGTACCACGAGAGTACACTAAAATTTTTAATTGGTACCACGCATATACAATTCTATGGGTACCGTGCCGATACATTAACTTCATAACGGGTACTATGTCATTACACTTATTAGAAATGGGTACCATATCAGTACACGAAAAGTTTGTATATGCGGGTTCCATGATAGAGCATTAATGTCTTTTAGTTTTGTGATGATTCATGTTGTTATGAATATCAATTACGGGTAAGGACATGAAGTCCAGGCTATGTTGTACTTATGTTTTTAATTGTGCATTATCTGTTTACATAGTTGTCATTGGTTGTTCATATTTTTAATATTTGAACTAGTAATGATCCTACCAGTACACTATGGTTGTCTAGTGATATTGCACTTTCTTTTTCTTTATTGAGTACAAGGCATTTTTAGGCGGCCTCGTCAAGATCACAGTCGTGAGACATGCGAGACCTGAATCCAAGGGTGAGCTAACTTCTTCCAAGCTTTCATCCATTCTTCTTTATATTGCTATCGATCTTGTCGAGCATAGCTACTTGAGATATTTAGATTATGTCTCCTTGTTGGGATTTAATCCTCTTAATGTAGACTAGAAATTATTTTTTTACATTGACTTTCATAATCTAAGGAGATTTGTTTGTCTAATTGTTTGTTGACTAAACATGTTGATGGGAACTTCATCTTTTAATTTTGTAAAATGGTATTCGTAGTGTTTAATATAATATCTTGTTTATTTAAATTGTTTGATGTCTATGAATTTGGGGTTTGTAGTTGGTTTTCCCACTAGATGTTTAAATTGGCACTCACTCACAGTGGGTTAGGGACTTGACAATATTGGTATTTGAGCCCTAGGTTTGTTGATCTCATCATACAAAAACAAGTTTAGTAGCCTTAATGAACATTATAGAGACTTCAAAAATTTCCCTTACTAGACTATTAGAAATTAAGGAAATTCTCTCCTTTCGTTCAATCTCTTTCGTGCTATAACTTGATTCCAATTGGTACCTATCCTTCTTCATTCTTTTATATACAAATTGTAGATACTACATGCAATAGGGTCAGAGTACCATATGCAGCAGCAAAACCAATTGTTTGAGGAAGAGTCACTTAAAGAGATAGGGGTAAGGGAAGAGAGAGGACTATACCCACAAGGGGTCCAACCAAGCACTGGCTGGGTAAAGGCCGACAACCCCTCCCACACCCCAGGATGATGTTGGAAAAGAGGTTTAACTAAAGATTGAGTAGGACAATGAACTAGAAGTGGAGGTACATGGTGGGGGTGCAAGTCTTCTTTAGGACTTTTGAGGTGATTCAATAGGTGTTGGATTTATTTCATGGTTTCGAAATTTCTAAAGACACTCTTGTTGTACCAGTTACTCAGGACCAAGGTACTCAATGTGCTGACATTATGACTGCCAAAATTGATGAAGCTTTAAGTGCGACACCCTTTTTCTGATTAGTGTTGGGTCCTATTATGACTTGTACTGAGCATGAACTTTAGACCGAGTTACTGAAGTTGATGCCTCCAGTGTTCCAGAACATACAGAAAAAGGCTCTAGTGTTCCACAACATAGAGAGAAAGGATTCATATGAGTTCCTTCTGCACTATTATTAAAGGCTAGATAAATTAGGTATTAGTCATCAGCATGGGGTCGAGTTTTTTACGTTCCTATTCAAGAGAGATGCCAATTAATTATGGAGTGATAATACAGAGTGTCGCTCATGAATTCTACCACTACTTACTTGGACTGAGTTTCACTCATTTCTTTTTTGCAGAAGTATATGACCTATACTATGAGAAATTAGAAGAAGGATGAATTTCTAACCATTGAACAAGGTTATATGTTAGTTATAGTGTATGAGACCAAATTTCATGTTTTTTCCATTATGCTGTTCCGTTGTTAAGCATTGAGAAGGACATGGTCTACCTCTATGTTGACGGACTAAACACTAACTTGTAGGTGTTATTGGTAAAAATCACTTTAGTTAGTAGGTGCTCTAATGAGTTGATAAACTATGTCAAGAATAATGAAGGACTTCGACGGGTGGGATATTCCAATGCAATGCCTAAGAGGCCCAAGAATGTGTATAACTAAAGTGGTTTGCATTCCAACTGTTCTGGTCAATAGGTGTGTTCAACCCTTCTAATTCAGTTAGCTTGTCCCACTTCTATGAGTGGCTATTTTTTTTGGCACACATCAGTCTCTAGCTTAGAGTGGCATAAGAACCTCTTATTCATCAACAAACAAAACTTCTCTTAACTGATTAGGCTTCAATTATGGTTTTGTAGGTCTCTTTAGGAGGAAATGTCCTTATCCCTTGATAGATAAACCAGTACAGCTATATACTAGATTTGTTTTTCCCGCAAGTGGAGTTGAAAATGTTAGAGGATGTCCGCAGGGTGGAGAAGCTAGGAAATAATCAAGGAGGCCATGGGGAAAAGAAAATGTAATGTTGCAAGAGGAGCAGTGCATGTCGATACAGGGGTGGCTCGAAATGATAATATAGCTCATTGTAATGCTTTTCTAGGTAAGTTAGGGGCGGAGGCATCATATGTCGTGATAGCATGTACTATTCTTATTTGTGACTAGATGGATTATTTTTTGTTCCTTTCGGGTTTATTTTTATCTATGTATTGTTTGTTTTGGTTTGAGACTTGACTTGACTTGTGATATGTTTGATTTCTGTTACGACCTAAAGTACACCATTGATGTAACATCGCGTATAAGACCCTAAGAGGTCCTACACAAGCCACAAGACATACATACAATAAAATATAATAGATAAAAGTGAAAGATCTCAGATACTGAAAGAAAGAGGTTGATAGTAAAGCGGAAATCTAGGATAGTCTTGACAAGCCATCTAGTACATAAAAAAAAGTGGTCAAGACGTAACCCGTACATTACATATGTCATGACTCAGAGGTACCCACTAGATGTAACATCGCGTATAGGACCCTGAGAGACCCCATACAAGCCACTTAACATTGATAACATAAGAAATAAAATATTAGAAGTAAAACAACATTTCGAATCCAATAGTTTTATAAACGAAAAGCGGAAGTCTAAAACACTTATCTTAATAGACATCTAGTACAATAGAATGATATTTGTCCTAGCCCATACATCATGACCAAAACTGGAAACAATAAAGAAAACTAAGAACAATGAAATTTCATCCTCTAAGCATAAGGACTCACCAAGCTCAGGAATCTCAAAATCAACCACTTGCCACGAAATTGAGAAACCTGACTGTTGGACTCTACATTTGGGGAAAAGTAGGCAAGAGTAGGCGTTAGTACAAAGCAATGTACCAACTATGATAGCTATGCATAAAACATTTAATTCATGCTAAATAAGGACATTTCATAACATGTAATTGACCAAGCTAAAACATGATATAAAAGGGTTAGAATACATAAGTCATAAAACATGGTCAATGCAAGCTAACATCATTAAAACCTTTGAACACATATGAGATACTTCTTGAATTAACCTTAGTTCATTATTAATGTGGGAAGTAGCCTTAACTGACATAGAGACCATGTGAGCAATAACATGATCCCCAGGTGTCTCCACACCGCAAAGGGTTTTTCTACTTGCACAGGTACAGACCATAAACTTCTAGCTTATGTGAATCAACTAGCTAATGTCTATCAAGACAAAGATCCTATGGGGGCACAAATGTAAGGGAAAAGAAGATTGCTTCTGGAAACCCGACCTCTACTAACGGGAGAGCTTCCATCTCAATATCCTCTGGGTGCTAAGTCAAAATCCCATGGATTAGTCATTTCTTACTTGTTCTTATCATCCATGTAAGGGCAAGTCATCTTGCCAATCCAAGCTAAGTCATCATCCATGAAAAGGTATGATTCAATAACCAATCCAAGCTAGTTTTCATTAAGATAGCTCTTAATCTTTGATTCAATTAGGTGAGGAAACCTTTCAACCTTAGAACCCTTTATTATGTGAGTAAACCTTGCACATCATGTTTTTATGTGTTTAATGAGAAATCATTTCAACAACACAATAATAACATCATCATTGATACTTTACTGTCAAAGGATTCTTTAAAGAATATCATAAATTTCATAAGAACATGCATAAATCCATAATTTACCTATCGAGGTTCAAAACCCACTTTCACTAATCAACATTTAGAAATTGTGGGTTAGATATGAATTTCATCATAAATTCATGTCATTCAGTTAATGCATGCTTATTTTAATAAAACTCTGACTTCATCGTGTACTCATTACTTGAAAAACATGGAGATTACATGAGTTTATTGGGAATCATCATAAAATAATAGTATTTCATCAATTCGTGTATAAGAGATCATAATTAAATCATTTATATCAATAATCAAGATAACCAACGATAATTGAAGAAAACCATAACTTAATTGGGGATTTCTAACTTTGAAAATAGAGGAATTTTGTAACTCCATGAAT
This sequence comes from Solanum verrucosum, assembly GCF_900185275.1. Taxonomy (NCBI): domain Eukaryota; kingdom Viridiplantae; phylum Streptophyta; class Magnoliopsida; order Solanales; family Solanaceae; genus Solanum; species Solanum verrucosum. Next base: position 1,053,025 of record NW_026019924.1, read on the forward strand.
GAAAGGAATCTATGGATGAAAACTACCACACCTCAAAGACAATTGCTTATCTTCAATGGAGGAATTGAGACTTGACTTGAAACCTTAGGGTGAATCCTTTTTCCTTAGGCTTTATAGAGAGAGAAATATTTGGAGAGTTCTTCCTTTTGGTGAATTTGAAGTGAATGAACTAATTTGCTGGTTGGAATCACTTACATAGGGGTCTTATTGATGGGTAAAACGACGTAGTAAAGAGATAAAATAATTAGGAAAAGACACTACTGCCCCTAAACTTAAATGTCGAACCTCCATCAATAGACCTAAGTCAACAAACCGTGGACTGATCGATTGTCACAGCCGTCGACTATGGTCAGAAAGTCTGTTTGGTTCATCAAAGCATGGACCCCCAACCATGGACCGTGGTCTGACCAACGGTCTGTTGGTTAGGTCATCGTTCTGGCCTTCGTGACAAGCTTGGGGAGTGCCATACATGGACCACACATACGGTCTGTGGTCCAATCCACGGGCCATAGGTGGCCCTTGTGGGTTGGCACCTACAACTTCTTAAAAGTGTTGTCTAGCCCTCTTTCAGATCCGGGGTGTTACAATCTTCACCTTGGGATCATTCCTCCTCGAATGAGATTCAAGCTAGTACGAATAAAGTAGGATAGGAATGAACAACCCAACCATCAATGCAACTTCATCTATATGCATATAACCAAGGCGGAACTATTGACTCCAAGCTAAGACGTAATCAAAACATCATAAGAGGGGTAGAACTAAAGCTAACAACCCATCATGTGTGCAATACACATCCGGGGAGGAAACATCACTCCAAGCTAACATCCAAGGAGGAAACATCAACTTTAAGCTAAAAAAACTCAAATGCACATATGCAAGGAGAAAACATCAACTCCAAGCTAAAGACATGCTCACAACATCATATCAAGTAGTCTACATGCAATTCATACTCATATGCACATAAATATGGAAGAGTCAATTAAACAAGCTCATTTTTTCAAAACATGAACTTTTAATAAATCATGCATACTAAGGAAATCATGGAAACATATAAGACACATGACTGCACATCAACGAACAAACCATGAGGGACTCTTTACTTCAAGATAGAGTAGGAGTAGAAGGAAAGAGATGAAGATATCGGGACATCATATCGGCCTTAGCCTCCCAAGTAGCACCCTCAACCAACTGAATCCTCCACAACACTTTCATGGAAGCTACTTCTTTATTTCTCAACTTCTTGACTTACCGGTCTAAAATCTCAACTGAAACTTCCTCATAAGAAAGATTCTCCTTAAATCCCAACCATTTTAATAGAAATATGGAGGTCGGATTACTAACACATTTCTTTAACATATAGACATGGAAAACTGGATACATTGATGCCAACTCATTTGGCAAATCTTGCTCATAAGCAACCTTACCAGCACGTCTCAAAATCTTATATGGGCCTGGATATCGAGGACTAAGCTTCACTTTATTACCAAACCTCATTACACCCTTCATGGGTGAAATTTTCAAGTTAACCCTATCATGAACATCAAACTCAAGATCTCTTCTTCTTACAATGGCATATGACTTTTGACAACTATGAGACGTTTTCAACGCTTCTCTAATAAGTCAAACTTTCTCTATGGCCTCATGTACCAACTCGGGACCTATCAAGGCAACTTCACCCACCTAAAACCATCCTATCAGAGATCTACACCTCCTACCATATAATACTTCAAATGGAGCCATATCCATACTTGAGTGATAGTTATTGTTATAAGCAAACTCAATCAATGGAAAATGGCCATCACAGTTACCCTTAAAATCAATCACACAAGCCCTTAACATATCTTCCAAAGTTTGGACAGTACATTCCACTTGCCCATCGATTTAGGGATGAAAGATCGTACTAAGCTTCACACGAGTACAAAGATCCTTTTGGAAACACTTCCAGAACTGAGAAGTGAATTGGGTACTATGATCAGAATAATAGACAAAGGCACTTTATGAAACGTTACCATATCTCTCAAGTACAACATGGCATAGTCCTTTGCCTAATAGGAAACCTTGATGGGAATAAAATTAGCCGATTTCCTTATCCAATCCACTATGACCCATGTCAAATCATATTATCGCCGGGTGCAAGATAAACCAACAATGAAGTCCATATTCACATCTTCCGACTTCCAAGTAGGAATACTAATGTATTGGGACAAAGCTCACGGTTTTTTATGCTCAACTTTCACTTGTTTACAATTAAGGCACTTAGTCACAAATTCTGCAATACTATTCTTCATCCCATTCCACCAATAGACTTCCCATAAATCATGGTACATCTTGGTGGCTCCTAAATGAATAGAATGCCATGAACTATGGGCTTCCTACAAGAAATGTTCCCTCAAGAAATCCACATTTGTAACACACAAATGACATTGATATCTAAGTACCCCATCTCCCCCTTGGGAGAAAACATCAACAAATTTCTTAAGTACTGCTTCTTTTAAGTTGACCAAAATTAGATCAAGACCTTGCTTTGCTTTCATGTCCGCCACTAAAGAAGATTCTGAACAATAGTGAACCATAACACTACCTTTGGTAGAGTCCACTAACCGAACGCTCAATCCGGCCAATCTATGAACATCTCGAATCATCTCTTTCTTACCTTCTTCAATATGTGCAACACTACCCATTGATAACCGACTAAGAGCATCTGCCACCATATTTGCCCTTTGGGGGTGTGATAGAGAACATTCATGTCATAGTCTTTCAATAATTCAAGCCACTTCCAAGTCTTTAAGCCAAAAACAACTGCCGCTAGTTCAAGGTCATGGGTAGGGTAATTCTTCTCATGAATCTTAATTTTACATGATGCATAGGAAATCACTTTACCATTATTCATAAGCATACACCCTAGACCAATTCTCGAGGCATCTTAATAAAAAACAAAACCATTTGTCCCTTCCGGTAAGGTCAACACCGGAGTAAAAGTAAGTCAATCTTTCATCTCTTGGAATCTCTTCTCACATGTTTTGGACCATATGAACTTACCTTTCTGTTGATTCAAAGCCGTAAAAGAAGAGGCAACTGAAGAAAACCCCTCAAAAAACATTCTCTAGTAACCTGCCAAACCCAAGAAACTTCTAATATCCGAAGGAGTTAGAGGTCTAGGGAAACTCTTGACCACATCCGTCTTCTTAGGATCTACCTCAATATCATTACATGAACACAATATGGCCAAGGAAAGCTATAGATCTTAGCTAAAACTCACAGTTGCTAAACATAACAAACAGTTGTTGGTCCTTAAGAATTTACAACACAATCCTCAAATGATCAATATGCTCATTCTCACTTGTCGAATAGATAAATATATCATCAATGAACGCAATCACAAACATGTCAAGTTATTGTCCAAACACCCTATTTATAAAATCCATAAACGTCGTCGGAGCATTAGTCAACCCAAATGACATTACCAAAAACTCATAATGACTATACCAGGTTCTAAAAGCCTTTTTCGGAAAGTAATCATCTTATACCTTCAATTGGTGATAACCCGACCTAGGGTCAATCTTGGAAAAGTAACTTGCTCCTTAAAGTTGGTCAAATAAATCATCTATCCTTGGAAGAGGATATTTATTTTTAATGGTCACCTTGTTCAACTTACGATAGTCAATACACATATGAACATAACCATATTTCTTTCTAACAAACAAAACTAGAGAACCCTATGGAGAGATACTCGGTCAGATAAAACCTTATCCAACAAATTTGTCAGTTGTTCTTTCAACTCCTTGAGTTCTGTCGGAGCCATACGGTAAAGAGGAATAGAAATAGGTTGCATATCTGGGAGAAGGTCAATACCAAAGTCTATTTTCCTCTCGGGGGAAGTACCACGTAAATCATCTAGGAACACTTTCAGAAACTCATTAAAAAAGGGGACAGACTCAAGAGTTGGGGATTCGGAATCCACATCCCTCACCCTAACTAGATGGTATATGCAACCATTAGAAATAATCTTTCTATCTTTAACACAAGAGACAAACTTACACTTAGGCATAGAATTTCCCTCCTTCTACTCTAGGACGAGCTCATTCGGGAACTATAACTTGACTAGACGAATTCTACAATCAATAGAAGCATAATATGAGTGTATCCAATCCATACAAAGGATAACATCAAAATTTAGAATATCAAGCTCTGTCAAGTCAACAAGAGTAACTTTATGGGACAAGAAAATGGGGAACTTTCTATAGACCCTCTTAGCCACAATAGAATCACCCATATGAGTAGAGATAGAAAAAGGGTCTAACAACACATTCGGAAGAAAATCAAACCTCATAGCCACATATAGCGTCACAAAAGACACGTTCGCACCGGCATCAAGTAAAGCATAAACATCAAGTTGGAAATCATTTAACATACCGATAACCACATCGGGAGAACCCTCTTGTTCACCACGAGTCTAAAATGCATAAAATAGGTTTTGCATAGCATTGGAACCCAAACCATTAGGAGGAGCTTGCTTGCCATCTCTTCTTTTAGCGATGAGCATTGGGCAATCCCTCATCTTATGAACATTCTTACCACAACTAAAGCAACCATATGTGTCGGCTAGGCACTTACCCCAGTGCTTCTTTCCACACCTAGCACAAGTAGATATAGGCAATGAAGATCCACTACCATTCTCTCACTGAGGCTTAAGGTTAGACACCCTTTCTTTGTTGAACTTATGAGGAGCATTGGAGTAACCTAGACAAGAAAACCTATGTCAAAATCTAGAACGACCATATCCATCAGACCTGCATGAGAGAAATTACCATTACTGGTCTTAGCTATCTTTGCTTTCCTAGACTTTTCCTTGAGCTTCTCCTCTTCGATCTGTTGAGAATGAACCATGAGATGAGAGATGTCCATTTTATTAATGAGCATGATGGTACGACACTCTTTAACGACCATTTCAAACACACCTGAAATGAAGTTACTCATCCTTTCCCTTAGACCGGCAACCATTGTTGGAGCATACTTAGACAATCGTTTAAAATTCAATGCATATTCCCTTACACTCATACTTCATTGACGAAGGTTGATGAACTCAAGCACCTTTGCTTCCCTTATCTCAATGTGAAAGAACATACCAAAAAAAGCATCCTTAAACTACTCCCAATCAAAAGGACCCGTATCTTTCGATCTCCCTCTTTCTATTGGTTGAACCATATTTGAGCAACACCTTTTAGTTGATAAGCGGCAACCTCCGCCTTTTCCACCGGCGTCACTCCCATGATCATCAAGACCTTATAAACCTCATCAATGAACTATTAAGGATCTTCCTTAACCCTTGAAACCTGAAACTCCAGAGGATTTATCCTAGTGAAGTCCCTCACTCTAGATGCCAACGTATCCACATTTGGGTTCATGGAAATTGTAACCTCCCTATTTGATTGGGCCGTCACGGCCTCAGCCAACACTTGAAAACAAACCCTAAACTCTACATTAGTCATTTGCTCGACCAAAGGATTAACCGAAACTTGAGGAGCTTGGGGAGGAACTTCTTGTTATGCATTCTCCCTCACATTCCTTCTAGTATTACCTCTTCGAGTAGCCTTATCCTTTACAGTACCGGATACATATTAGGAGAGAGACCTTATAGAGTTTAACTCTATCGCATGACTTTAGAGTAATGAAAGAAGTGGAGTTTCCTAATCATCTTATAGCCTCTTATTCATAAATCTGGCGTGCTTCACACTCATAAACAAGACTCTACTTGACGTGGCTTATGAGACAACCAAGATCATTCTAAACCTTGTGCTCTGATTACCATGTTTTTCATGACCCAAGGGTACCCCCCAAATGTAACATGGTGTATAGGAACTTGAGGGACCCATACAAGCCACTTAGCATTCATAATATAAGAAATAGAGCAACAGATGTAAAACAACGTTTCAAATCCAATAGTCATCTAGTACAATAGAATGAAATTGGACCTAGCCCATACATCATGTCCAAAACTGGAAATAAGAAAGAAAACTAAGAACAAAGAAAGTCCATCCTCGAAGCATGAGGACTGACCAAGCTCGAGAATCTTGAAATCAACCACTAGCCACAAAACTAAGAAACTTGATAGTCGGACCCTACATTTGGGGAAATATAGGCAAGAGTATGGTTAGTATAAAACAATATACCATGTATGATAGCTATGCATAAAACATTTAAGTCATGCGAAAAGAGGACACTTCATGGCATGCAATTGACCAAGCTAAAATATGATATAAAGGCTTAGAAAGAAGAAGTCATAAAACATAGTCAATGCAAGCTAACATATTTTAAACATTTTAATACATATGAGATACTTCTTGAAGTAACCTTAGTTGATTACTAATGTGGGAAGTAGCCTTAACCGACATAGAGACCATGTGAGCTATAACACGATCCCCCGTGTCTCCCACAACGAAAAGGGATGTCCTACTTCCCAAGGTAAGGACCGTAAATGTCATGCCCTGAGGCTACCCCCTTGACGTAAACATGGGACATAGGATCACAAGTGACCACAAGCTAACCCTGAGTTGGCATATCATAAGCAAACCTGAAAATATCTACAAAAGATAAACTAAAGCAAAAGCTGAATCATGAGATAACTAATAGTAGTGAATACCCAAAACTGGTCTGAATAACTATAAATATTAGAATGAGTTAATGATACTGGACTATAACTCAAAAACTTAAGCTGAATCTAACTATGTCTGAAAAAACCTTAACTTACTAGAGTTGTTGGGTCATGCCCCAGCTAACTCTAGCAAAAGTGAAACTGAAATAAATGGCTGAAATGGAAAACATGTCTATTGTCCTCGAAGTATAAGGACTCACCACTGAAGTTGTTGAATACGGATCGGGAACCAATTTATGCGTTATCTGAATGTTGTGGACCCAAACCTACATCAAGAAAAGATGTAGTGTTGAGTATCCAACAATATTTGAAAGGTACTAAGCATCCATCATAGGATAAAGCTGAACAAACATATATACTGAACAATGATATAATGTGAACATGATGAAGATACTAAAATATATAGAAATGAACTAAACTGAATGTAATGACCAAGTACATAACATGCTGAGACTGGATACTGAAATATAACTGAAAACCTAGTCAAGTGCACTAGAGTATGACTGTGGGAGCTACTACTAACCGAGATAAAACCACGTGAGCTAAATGTGGAGTCCGATGTATACGCCACATTGAGAGGACCCAATATACCTTATCAGGGGTATAAAGGCATGACTAGCGTGCTCACTAAATATGATGCCCATAGAGGGTACTTATAAGCCTACAGGGGCATGTAGTTCTAGGACTATACTGATATGCTGGACCCTAGTCAAACTCGTTGTTAAGTCTACTGTCAACTGAATATGTATATGACACATTATGACTGAAATACTGAAATGCTGAGTAGCTAAAAATAGTGACATGAAAAATTTGAGAATGTAACAATTATATATTGATAATGTAACATTCGAAAATTGTGGCATGTATATATGTTTACCTAACCTAGCATGTGTAATTCATGAACTAAAAAAATCTACTCAACTAGGGTTCTGAATTTCATGGAAAGAACTAAACAACTATTTCATGAAAACATGATAATCTGATTAGGAATATTCTAACAGCTAATGTTTTAGAAACCCTAGGTCTAAGTAAGATATAGGAATCAAGATTCTGACTGAATTCTAGGGACCTAGTGGAAAAAAGAAATCCACCAGTGAAATACTACATACTTGATGATGAAATGTACAGAGAAATCCTTCGATTTCGGGGTTGAAACTTGAGGGAAACCTACTGGTTGTTCTTAGGAAAACTAGCACCTCTTTCTTTTGGTCTAACTTTGAATGATTTTGGTGAGTATAGGTTTTGGTTGTGTTATGACTAGTTTATTAGGCTTAAACTAATTAAAATAACTTATTTTAGTGATGAAACGACGTAGTTTAGGTGTCCAACGCATGGGGAAAGACCAAAATGACCCCATTTAAAAATCAGACGAGGGCCTTCCACGGACCCAATGATAGATGGTCAAAGGGACCACGACCCGTCACGTGGGTCGTGGTCTATTTGCCAGTGACTACCAATCATGGGTGGCTAACCACGAGCCGTACCACAGCCTGTGTGAAAGACCACAGACCGTGAAGACCACCGTCATTCTTCACTTGGCCTAGTGGTCTGCCGGCTCAGGTTTAAGGACCCTCCCATGGCTCGTCATCAAGACCACAACTCATGGAGGGCTCTGTGGTCTGATGCCTTAGCTTGGAAGGTTCTGCCTCATTCCCACGGCTCGTGAGGTTGTCCATGGCCCGTGAAGGGCTCTATGGTCCACCACTTTGGGGCTGGGTGTGAACCATGGACAGGTCGACAGACCGTGGTTGATTTCATGGTCGATGAAACCTGCCGTGGTTCACCTTCTTTTTTGCTATTTTGGTCTTATAAGTTTTGAGGTGTTACAATATCTCCCCTTTGGGAACATTTGTCATCTAATGAAGCCTTACTAGCTGAATTTGGAGGGAAAGAGCTGCAAACCCTACCACTAAGTACTAGAAACCGATATTAAACTGGACTGAGTTCCAAGAATATAATACAAGAACAACTAAAGGAACATGATACTAAAACTAAATTTACACAAGAGTAAACTGAGAGGCTGGAGAGGAACTATTACCTCAAGCTGAAATTGAATCTGAAGGAAAGAGATGAGGATACTTGCCCTTCATGGCTACTTCCGCTTCCCAACTATTTCCCTCTATGGACTGACTTCTCCATAAAACCTTCAAGGAAATGACTTCTTTATTCTTCAACCTTCGAACCTAATGATCAGGAATTTCAACTAGCACCTCTTCATAAGTGAGACCATCCTTCACAGCCACACTTTCTAGTGGTACTATGAATATCATAATACCCACACACTTCTTCAACAATGAAATGTGCAAGACCGGGTGAACCACTGGTAGTTTTGCTGGCAACTCTAACTCATAAGCTACTTTACTAACCCTTTTCAAGATTCAGTAAGGACCTACATATCTAGGACCGAGCTTCCCTTTCATGCCAATTTTATCACCCACTTCATAGGTAACACCTTTAGTAAAACCCAATTATCAATTTCGAATTTAGTCCCTTCTTCTCACATCTGCATAGGACTTCTAACGACTCAGGGATGTTTTTGGTCTATCTCTAATGATCTTAACTTTTTCCACAGCCTCATGAACCAAATTTGGCCCAATCAAAGCTACTTCCCTACTTCAAACATACCAACTGGAGATCTGCATCTACCCCCATATAATGCCTCATAAGGGGCCATCTAAATACTAGAATTATAGTTATTATTGTAGGCAAACTCTATGAGAGGTAGGTGATAATCCCAACTAACCCTTGAAATCGATCACGCAAGCTCTTAACATGAACTCTATGGTCTGAATTGTACGCTCTGCCTGTCCATCCATCTGTGGATGAAATGGTGCACATATATTAATTTGAGTACCAAGACCTTTCTGAAATGATTTGCAGAAATGAGAGGTACACTGAGGACCTCTATCTAAGATGTTAGACAAGGGAACCCCATGCAACCTGACTATCTCATTAATGTAGAGTTTAGTGTAATCCTCCGTTGAATCTGTAGTCTTGACAACCAAGAAATGAGCGGTCTTAGTAACTCTGTCTACTATAACCCAAATGAAGTAATGTTGCTTACGAGTACAAGGTAAACCTGTAATGTAGTCCATGTTTATCACTTCCCACGTCTATGTAGGAATCTTAATCTCTTGGGTTATACCTCTTGGTTTCTGATGTTCTACCTTAACCTGTTGACAAATGGGGCAGTTAGCCACAAAATATGCTAGATATCTCTTCATGACATTCCACAAAAAGACTTCCCGCAGATCATTATACATCTTAGTGGCACCTGGATGAATAGAATACCTGGAGTTATGGGCTTTTGTAAGGATCTGGTGCCTCAACTCACCCACCTTAGGAACACATAAGCGACCTTGGCAACAAAGCACACCATCTCCCCTTTGAGAGAAAACCTCTACTTTCTGCTGATGAACTGCACCATTCAACTGAAGCAATATACGATCACCATCCTATTTTTTCTTAACCTCCGCTACCATTGAAGATTCAGATCTATTCTGGACCATCACACTACCATCTGACATGTCCATTAGACCAACTCCTAAGCGAGCAGGCCGATGAACATCTTTCGCTAATTCCTTCTTTTCTTCCTCAATATGTCCTACACTACCCATAGATAGTCTGCTAAGAGCATTAGCTACTACCTTAGCCTACCCAGATGATAAAGCATATACATATAGTAATTATTGAGGATTTCAATCCATCTCCTCTGGCGAAGATTCAATTCTTTCAGGGTGAACAAATACTAGAGACTTTTATGATCTATGAACACATCTACGTGAACACCATACAAGTAATGTGTCCAAATCTTTAGGTCAAATACTACAGATACAAGCTCAAGGTCATGAATTGGGTAGTTCTTCTCATGTACCTTAAGTTGTATGGAAGTATAAGCCATAACCTTACCAGGCAGCATCAACATAAAACCTTGACCGACCCTGGATGCATCATAATAGATCACATCACCGTCTCAACCCTCAGGTAGAGTGAAAACGGGTGTTGTAGTCAACCTAGTCTTCAGTTTGAGAACCTCTTCTCACACTCATCTCACAGCTGATACTTAACCTTTTCCTGAGTCAACTTAGTCAATGGGGAAGCTATGGATGAAAGTCCTTCCACAAATCTTCTAAAATAACCAGCTAAATTGAAGAAACTTCAGATATCTGTTGGAGAGGTGGGTCTGGGCCATTACTTCACTGCCTCTAATTTTTAAGAATCTACTCAGATCCCTTCGCTAGATACGATATGACCAAGAAAAGCAACAGATTGTAACTAAAACTCACATTTGCTAAACTTAATGATTAACTGGTGATCCCTGAGATTCTATAGAAGAACTTTCAGATAAGTCGCATGCTCCTCCTCATACCTAGAATAATTGAGGATATCATCAATAAAGATGAAAATGAACAAGTCCAAATATTGCTTGAACACCCTTTTCATTAAGTCCATGAAAGTCACTGGAGCATTGGTTAGTCCAAGTGACATAACTAGAAGCCCATAATGACCATACCGAGTTCTGAAGGATTTTTTGGGATTTTACTATCTCTGATTTTGAGTTGATGATAACTAGATCCGAGGTCTATTTTCAAAAAATGATTAGCACCCTAGAGTTGGTCGAACAAATCATCAATCCTGGGGATATGGTACTTATTCTTGATTGTGACTTTGTTCAACTGACGATAGTCAATGCACATTCTGAGAGAACATTCTTTCTTTTTCACGAACAACACTGGAGAACCCCATGGAAAGATACTAGGTCTGATGAAGCCCTTATCTAGAAGGTTTTTCAACCGCTCCTTCAATTCCTTAAGCTCAGCTGGAGCCATTCTGTAAGGAGGAATCAATATAGGCTGGGTTTCTGGATGGAGATCTATTCCGAAATTGATTTCTCTTTCGGGAGAGACTCTGGGAAGATAATCTGGAAACACCTCTGGAAACTCATTTACTATAGGGACATATTCAATAGTTGGAGTTTTGGAGCTCGAATTCTTAACCTGAACAAGATGGAAGACATACTGTTTGGAGATCATTTTTCTTGCCTTAAGGTAAGAGATAAATTGACCCATAGGCACTGAGCTACTACCCTTCTAATCTAAGACTGGCTCGTTTAGGAAGTGAAAATGAATGGTCCTAGTTCTAGAGTTGAGTGAGGCATAACAGGAATGCGACCAATCCAAGCCTAGAATGATATCAAAATCTACCATTTCTAACTCTACAAGGTCTACTGAGGTGACTTTCTAAGAGATTGTGACAGGGGAATTTCTGTATACCTTTCGAGCTATAATTGGGTCACCAACTGAAATAGAGACTAAGCAGGGTTTTGAAAGAGTTTCTGGATTGACACCGAAGTTAACTGCTAAATAGGGAGTTACAAAAGGCAGAGTAGCCTGTTGATCTAAAAATGCCTAAATATCTTAATGAAAGACTCGTAACGTACCAGTGACCACATCAGGATAATCTTCGTGGTACTGGCAAGCTTGGAGAGCATACAACATGTTCTGGCGCTGGCCGCCACCTGTACCAGACAAAGAACCCTATTGTGTTGGGCGACATGTTGGTGCTGTAGACTGAGCCCTATTATTGTTAACTCATTGCCCCTGCATAGAGGAAGGGCAATCCTTCAACCTATAGCTAGACTGACCACACCCAAAACACCCTTCCTTACCTGCAAGACACTCGTATGGATAGTTCTTACCACACTTAGGACAAATTGGGTAGGTTTTGTTACCCGAAACACTGCCTGAAGACTTGGAGACTAATGCCCTACCTTTCTGATCATGTCAAAACATAGGGGATGGAGCACTAGCTAATGAAGGTGTTGGAGCTGAATACCTCTGCTAAAAATGTGAGCGATTTCCACCACCCAATTTCTGCTGAGATTACTCATAGTTCCATGTTCTAGCCTTCTTTATGTCCTTAGCCATTTGATTATGCTTCTCTCCCTCAACCTGCTGAGTATTGAGTCATGAGCCTATAGATATTCATCTCATCTAACAACATAGCATTCCTGCGCTCTATCTTCATTAAGTCGGATACCCTAAATAGAAACTTACTCATTTGTGTCGTTGAGTTGGCATCCATGTGTGGAGCATACCTGGAGAGCTGGATGAACTTAAGTCTATACTCTTGGATTGACAATAAACCTTGTTTCAAATTCATAAATTCCTGAGCCTTAACCTCCCTCTACTCTCTTGGGAAAAACCAGTCCAGAAAAGCTCTGGTCAAACACTTCCAAGTCAGAGGAGTTTCATCTGTACCTAATTTATTTCCACTGAATGAACCATATGTGAGCAACTTCCTTAAGTTGGTAGGATGCTAACTACACCCTATCATTACCAGTCACTTGCATTATCCCACAAATTTTCTTGACCTCATTGGTGTACTTCTGGAGGTCTTAACTAACTTGCGACCCTAGAAACTCAAGCGGATTCATCCTAACAAAATCTCAGTCCTTAGCTGCCACTGATCCACCAGTAGTGTTAGTAGGAACTGGAACCTGCTGGTTGTTCTATTTGGCTACACTCTTCATTCGAAACCTCATGGTCTGGGACCGGCGGAACAACGGTAGCGTTGCGAGCATTAGCATTCCTTGTGTAAACTCTATAAGGAGGTAGGATCTGAAACACATAACGACATATTAGAAACGAGAAGTTGGATCATACCTCATGCTGGATAAGAGTAACAACGAAAGTGAAGTTTTCTTAAAACACTTCCTAGCCTCCCTTTCATTAGATGTGGTGCACTTCACACCCATGAAAAAGACTCTACTTAGTGCTTCTTTACAGACATCCGAGGACACTTAAATCTAATGATCTGATAACAAGTTTGTCATGACCCGAGGCTACCCCCTTGACATAAACACGGGACCTAAAATTACGAGTTACCCCAAGCTAACCCTGAGCTAGCATATCATAAGTAAAATTGAATATATCTAAAGTCGAAGCTAAATTATGAGATAAATAATAGTAGGGAATACACAAAACTGATGTTAATATATATAAATACTGAATAAGAGTTAATGATACTGGAATATACTCAAAAACTAAAGCTGAATCTAAGTATATCTCAAAAAGCCTCTAACTTACTAGAGTTACTCGGACATGCCCCCAGCTAACTCTAGCAAAACTGAAACTGAAATAAAAGGCTGAAATGGAAAACAACTTTATTGTCCTCGAAGTATGAGGACTCACAACTGAAGTTGTTGAATACGAATCGGGAACCGATCAATACGTGATCTGAGTGCTGAAGACCTTAACCTACATCACAAAATGATGTAGCGCAGAGTATGTGCCAATGCTTGGAACGTACTGAGCATGAATGATAGGATAAATCTTAACAAACACATAAACTTAACAAAGCATAATGAACAATGATATAATTTGAAAATGATAAAGATACTAAAATATATAGAAATGAACTAAACAGAATGCAATGACGAAGTACATAACATGTTAAGACTAAATACCAAAATATAACTAAAAACATGGTCAAATTCACTAGAGTCTGACTATGGGAGCTACTACTAACCAACACAAAAAAACGTGAGCTTAACGTGGAGTTTGATGTATATGCCCCATCGAGATGACCGAATATACCTTGCCAGGGGTACAAAGGCATAGCTGGCTCGATCACTAAATAGGATGCACATAGAGGGGACTTATAAACCTATGGGGGCATGTAGTTCTGGGACTATACGGGTACGTTGAACCCTAGTCCAACTCGTTGTTAAGTCTAGTCCCACCTGAATATGTATATGACACATCATGACTTAAATATTGAAATGTTGAATAGCTCAAAATTCTGACATGCAAAATATGAGAATGTAACAATTATATACTGGTAATGTAATATTCAAAAACCTAGGCATGTATATCTATTTAACTGACCTAGCATGTGTAATTCATGAACTAAAAGAATCTACTCAACTAGTTTCATGCAAAGAACTAAGCAACTATTTTACAAAAAAATGACAATATTATTAGGAATATTTTAACAGCCAAATCACAACCAATATCTAAGGTTTTAGAAACCCTAAGTCTAAGAAAGATATAGGAATCAAGATTCTGACTGAATTCTAAGGATCTAGTGGATGAAAGTAATCCACGAGTGAAATCCCACATACCTGGTGATGAAATCTAGGAGAAACCCTTTGGTTTCGGGGCTGAAACTTTCAGGGAAAATTTCTGGTTGTTCTTGGGAAAACTGGCATCTTTATTTTCTTCTTTTGCTTTTAGTGTGAATGAATTTGGTGAATAGAGGTTTTGGTTATGCTCTGACTAGGTTATTAGGCTTTAACAGAGTAAAATGACATAGTTTAATGATTAAACGATGTGATTTAGGTGTCCAATGAATGGGGGAAAAGACCAAAACGACCCTACTTAAAAATCTTATGAGGGCCTTCCAAGGATCCAATCAAAGATCATCAAAGGGACAACGGACCGTCAAGTGGGTCGTGATCTGTTGGCCATTGACTATTGGTTCTGGGTAGCCTAACCACGAGCCCTACCATGGCCCGTGTGAAGGGTCACGGACCGTGAAGGTTATTGTGGTTCTTCACTTGGGCTATTGGTCTGTTGGCTCAGGTTCACGGACCCTCCCATAGCTCGTCATCAAGACCACGTCCCGTAGAGGGCTCCGTTGTCTGATGCCTAAGATGGGAGGGTTGTGCCTCATTCCCACAAGTCTTCCCACGACTTGTGAGGTGGTCCACGACCCGTGAAAGGCTCCTTGGTCCACTATTTCTGGGGCTAGGTGTGAACCATAGACAGGTCGACGGACTGCGGTTCCTTTCACGATCCGTGACGTTGTCGTGGTTCACCTACGTCTCTGTTGTTCTGGTCGGATAAGTTTTTAGCTGTTACAATAAACTTCTAACTTAGGTGGATCCACTAGCTAATGTCTATCTAGACAATCATTCTATGGCGGCACATAGGAAAGGGATAATGAGATTTTTTCTAGAAACCCAACCTCTACTAACAGGAGAGCTTCCATCTCAATATCCTCTCGGTGCTAAGCATAAATCCCACAAAATATTAATTTTTTAATTGTTCTTGTTATCCATGGAAGGGCACGTCATCTTACCAATCCAAGCTAAGTCATCATCCATGGAAAGGTAATATTCAATAACCAATCCATGCTAGGATTTATTAGGATAGCTCTTAATCTTTGATTTAATTAGGTGAGGAGACCTTTGAACAATAAAACCCTTTATTAAGTGAGTAAACCTTTCACATCATGCTTTAATGTGTTTCACAAGAAATCCTTTCAATAACACAATAACAACATTATCATTTATACTATACACTCAAAGCATCCATAAAACAATTGCATAGATTTCAAAAGAACATCCTTATTTCCATAATTTACCTTTCAAGGTTCAAAAGCCACTTTCAATGATCAACATTTAGAAAACTTGGGTTAGATATGGATTTCATCATAAATTCATGTCATTCTATTAATACATGCTTATTTTCTTAAAACTCTTCCTTCACAATCAAAATCCCACATCATGTACTAATAACTTGGAAAACATAGGAATTACATTGGTTAATAGGGGAATCATCATAAAATCATAGTATTTAATCAATTCATGCATAAGAGATCATAATTCAATCATTTAAATCAATAATCACGAGAACCCATGACAATTGAAGAAAACCCTAACTCAATTGCAGATTTCTAACTTTAAAAATAGAGGAATTTGGGAACTCCATGGATGGAAGGAATCCATGGATAAAAACTACCATACCTCAAAGCCAATTGCTTATCTTCAATGGAGGAATTCAGACTTGACTTGAAATCCTAGGTTGAATCCAACTTCTTCAAGCTTTCTAGAGAGAGAAATAATTGGAGACTTCTTCCTTCTGGTGAATTTGAAGAGAATGAACTAATTTGGAGGTTGGAAAGACTTATATACAGGTCTAAGTGAAGGATAAAATGACATAGTATAGAGATAAAATAATTAGGAAAAGACCCAAGTACCCCTAAACTTAACTCGAACCTCTATCAACGGATACTAGTCAATGGACCGTGGACTGACCGACAGTCACAGTCGTCGACTATGGTGAAAAAGTACTTTTGGGCCATCAAACCACGGGCCCCAACCACGGACCGTGGTCTTACCAGTGGTTCATTATTCAGGCCGTGATTCTAGCCTTTGTGAAAAGCATGGGGAGTGCCATCCATGGACGACACTTACAGTCTGTGGTCCCATCCACGGGCCGTGGGTGGTCCTCATGGGTTGGCACCTACAACTTCTTAAAAGTGTTGTCTAGCCTTTTTTCTGTTCCGGGGTGTTACAATATACAACATCCAAAAAGTAAAAGATATATGATAGAAATAAAGGTGACATGGTCCTTAGAATATGATGACTCACCAAGTCTTCAATTCCTTAAAGCGATGAACTAGCCACGAAAGGGAAGAGAGCAAACGTCAAGCCCTATATTAGTGAAATAATGTAGGCATATGTATACATTTGTACATGGAATATACTAACTATAAGGGATATGCTTAAAAGTCAACATGAACATAATGAGACACAGTCCAGAAACATGATGTGCATAAAAAGATTAACATAGTAAAAACCTTGAAGGAAGAATCATATTCATAAACATGGTCAATGCATCTTGAAATAATAAAGAAATCTTCATAAAATCTTTGAAATTAGCTTAGTACGTATTGTGGGATATATACTATTACATAGACCACGTGAGCTATAACATGGAATCTGGTGTCATGCTCCCACACCCAAAAGAGATATCCTTACTTAACAAGGATGGGACATTAAATACTATCTTAGGTGTATCCAATGACTCTTTCACATAAGACAACCAGCAGGGGCACATAGTTAGGGAAAATTATATTTCTACTACAGACCCGACATCGACTAACGGGAGAGCCTCCATCTCAATGTTCTCTCGGTGCTATGTAAAAGCCCAACAGAATTAGTCATAAACATAAGCATACATGTTTATGATTGAGGT
The DNA here is from genome assembly GCF_900185275.1 of Solanum verrucosum. Lineage (NCBI taxonomy): Eukaryota > Viridiplantae > Streptophyta > Magnoliopsida > Solanales > Solanaceae > Solanum > Solanum verrucosum. The sequence continues at coordinate 1,070,662 of NW_026019924.1, forward strand.
TTCTCACATTCCATATATATGTAAGAAAATCCTTTCACAATTAATCGATGATATTCTTAAATCAACCTAGATCATACAAAAATCTCATTTTTCATAAATGATGCATAAGTTCATGAAAACATTATTCATTGATTCATAACCTTTCTTCAAATTCATGCAAATTAGGGTTCAGTCTCAATTCACGAATCGTGCATCGGTTCATATGGATTTAATTGGAAGGCATTTAATTAAATAAAAGATATCATAATACGATCAAAATCAAATAATTGAATCCGTACAAATAGAACCCATGAAGAATTTGAATAGAAGCGTAACAAATTTAGGGAAATTTAATTGGAGAATAAGAGAAGTCTTTGGAACTTAATGTGTGAATGAAACCCAATGATGAAAATCCTATGTACCTTGATCTTTAATCCCTAAGAAATTGATAAAGGGATGAGACATCAACTTGAAGAAATCTAGAATCCCTTGTGAGCCTTGGAGAGAATTGGGAGAGATTAATTTGGTTTGGGAAGGGGAATGAATTTTGAGTGGGTACTTTTAGGACCTAAAAGCCTTATATACGTGTAGGATTGAAGGTTAAAACAACATAGATTAGGATTTAAGAATTTAGGAAAAGATCGAAATACCCTTTAAAATAACTGTTAGACCAAGTCTATGGAAAAGACCTATTGTTCGTAGGACATTCTTAGGACCATACAGGTCAACCGTAAACCAAACTACTTAAACCTTAAATTCAGCCAACTATTGACAAGACCATTCTACATCCCATAGGTATTCCTACAGTTCGTAGAACCAACCATAGAACTAACTTTAACTCAAAATTTAACTAATTCTAGAACTTTTCAACGAGACCTATCTAGGGTCCGTAGTCCATTCGGCCAACCATCCTGGTCTATCGTAAAATGAGTTATAGAGTCTTTATTTCCAAATTATTTTTTCCACTTCCTATGATTCTGGTCTATGACCCGTAGAACTTTCTATGAACTGTAGACTAGTCTCATAGATTTAAGCAATAATAAAATCTTTTAGCCTTCTTTTCCTTTTCCAAATTCTGAGGTATTACAATATCTCCCCATTCGGTATAATCGTCTTTGAATGAGACTTAAGCTAGCATGAATAGAGTAGGAGTGAAAGTAACTTATTACTGGTAGATTTGCACTCATTTAAGGTCCATAAAACTCAATAATTAGTGTTCTCAATGCCTAATATTCTGAAGTTTTGATTAAATGTTTATGATTTGTAGCTATGAAGGAAATTATACAAGGTGCAGACTAATGTTGGAAAGAATGGACAAAAATGCAAAAAGAACAACAAACCATACATTGTGGATTACTTAACAAGAAGAGCTGATCACCAATTAAGCACGAGCCGACAAAAAATGACTGTGAATAGCACTTGTGTCAATCAAATCTGCTCGGTGGACTCCACTTGAATGGGCAATGCACTGAATGAGAAAGGCGGCCTTGATGAACATTGCGCAAAATAATAGTATGGAAAGAAAAGATTTAATGCTCGAAGGGAAAAACAAGGTGGTACAAGGGGATTTCGTGAACATGAAATGATGACTTGATCTAGTTTGCCAAGTGAGGTTCGAAACACCTGAAGCCTAGAGCATCATAAGGCAAGCTGAGGAGCAAAGGACGATGCACCGAACGTGTTTACTGAGCTAGACTAATGTACCGAGATAGACTCGTAATAGATTTTGGGATAAATTTTGGTAAAGTATAAATAGACCCAAGGAGAGAGAAAACATATACAATTTTGGAGAGACGATTAGAGATACATTTTTTCAGAGAGTTTTTAGAGATTTAGAACACTTTACCTTTAAAGGACACCATTCTACCTTTTGGGGTTTTACAACTTAGTGTTTTAATTTGGTAAATTGAAGTTGAATACAAAGGTTTACTTGTAATTGTGTGATTTCTAGTTACCCATAGCTACTTTCCTTGGAAGGTAAAATCTCTTTACTTTTTGTGATGGGCGGCTAAAACCACAAGATCTAGGGGTAAAAATAGGGGGTTGGGTGCTGATTTAATGTAGTGGGTATTATTCTATACTCTACTTTTTTGTTGTTCATACATGAATTAAGTCTAATTAGCATTGGGTTAAGGTTGCAAACTTAATTCTTACTTTTGATGGTCGAAAGAGATTGATTGGAGTGGGTAATTAGTTTGATACAATTAATTAAGGTTTGATGTCTATAAATTGCTCTACAATAGAGGTTATGATTCAGATCTATTTGCTTTGTTCTTCGAAGAGATAAGAGAGTAAGATATTGTGTTGTTTCTATTCACATTTAGATGAGACCGAAAGGAGATTTTATGCATAGATTCAACGAGTGACCATGGAAGTGACAACAATAGTCATTATGGTTAAAAGGACAATTTATGTGATTTGAATGCTATGAACAAAACTGTTATTCAGACCACGGGAGCAATACATTTACCTCCCACAACTGGGAGGGATGTATTTCACATCACCGGAACTATGGTACAATTGCTCTAGATGAATGGAGTCTTTGGGGTGTAGCACATGAGGATCCCCATGAACACCATAGAAATTTCAAGGAGGTATGTGGACCCTTCCTATTTAAGAATATCTGTGAAGAGTCCGTATGGTTGAGGTTATTCCTGTTCACTTTGACGGGAGATGCTACAAAATGGTTAGTAGAGGTAATGAATGATTCTATCACTTCGATGGAAGAGCTAAATGATGGCTTCTTAGAGAGATTATTTCCACCCTCAAAGATGTTTAAACTTCCAAACCATTGTAACAACCCGGAAATCTAGTAAGACCAAGCTAGAGTCTAATGGAAACTAATAGGCTAAACTAGAGCCTCATCGTGTGAGTTGGCATAACCTCTAGTTGGTCTATAGGGTGAAGTAGAGAACCTATACTATCAAGGATGGGTGAAGTAAAACTTGTTCTCTTCTTGGATAGGTAGGTGATGGGCAGCATGGTCACCCAAAATGCTTTGGCGATGCGCCAAAGTGCACTTGGGTCGACTAGTGGGCTGTCCCACTTAGCCAAGGTGCTGGAGAAATGGGCGAAATGGGCAAGGGGTCGCCAAGTGGGTTGGCGATCCGCCCAATTGACCCCTCCCTTCGCCTAGTAAGCTGCACATTTTGGGAGCTTACTGTTAAAATGGGCGAAACCAAGGTGCAATAGTCAAATATCCTAAGTGACTTGGCGAGCCAAAGAGGGTCAATTTGGCGAGCAAGTTCGTGAAGGGTTTTCATTTGAATTAGAGTGTAGGGTCAACTTCAAATGATGATATCTCTTAGCTCAAACTGAATTAGGTGGGTCATTACCTATCCAATTAAAGGTCTATCTGTCCTCTTTCCAAAGCCACTGAGTTTTCCCTATTCCGATGTCGCGGTAAAAAGTTATGCCCGAAATAGTGAAGCACTGCCTATTTTTGGAGCTTATTGTTAAAATGGGCGAAACCAAGGGGCACTAGGCGAGTCACGTAGGGCCCTTGGCGAGTCAAGGGGTGTTAAAGGACGGTCTACAACGTGGGGAAGGTAAGTTTTTAAGTTTTAAGTTGGGTTCTTTAAGTCGTCTTTCCAAAATTTGAACCAAGACATTCACATTCTTTTCCTAACAAGTATATATACTTTTTAAAGTCAAATTGCTTCAATTTTTAGTTACTCCCACTTCTCAAAAAGAAAACCCAACTACCTTCCAATATTTCTCTCTCTAGAGTTTCCCATTGAAGAACACCAAGAACTTGAAGATTAGGGTTCAAGCTCTAAGGTTTCACTCCAATTTCGTGGGAAATGACAAATTAAGGTATGGGAGTTCTTGATTCTTTGTTAGTTATCACCAAGAAGCCCCTTCAACTATGTTTTCAAATTCCCCAAATATAGGGTTTTCAAACCTAGTCATGGGTGTTTTTCCATAACGAATTCAATTATTGAATTATGGTTTATTATGATTGTTTAAGATGATTTATGGTTGGATTAATGGAGTATTGATGGATTTTGATAAAAATCTCCCTTGGACCAATTATTTCCCCTTTTCCCCAAATTGTGAACTAGGGTATGACTTGATTGATGATTAAAGATTGACAATGGACTGTGTTTACATTGAATTATGTTTGTTATTGATGATACTACTGATTTTTGATGGTTCTAACTTGAATTCCAAAGAATCCATGAGTTTTCCCCAAACCTAGTTGTGGCTCTTCCCTACACAATGAATGTTGTAAGAAGTTGATTCAATTGATTGAGTGTGAGTTGATTAGGATGTAATTACATGATCTAAGTATGAATCTACCTATATTCTTGATTAACCTAAGATTCTAGGGTTATATCATGAAAGAGGCAAATGGAGGGTTAGAGATGAACCTTTCAGATTGATGAACTTCTTAGTGAATTGCCTTAGATTAGATCACTTAGACATGAATTGCTTATGAGTGAATCTTGTAGACATGAATTAACTTGATTAGGTCTTATATTATTGTAACACACAGGAAATTCTATGACTTAAGTTACAGCCTCACCTTATGAATAATGACTTAAAAATAGTTGAAATGATTTTTCTAAACCTAAATTAATGCAATTTACTTAATTTGAAAAAGTAAAAGTTTAAACGTCAAGAAACGACCACGACTTCCGAAAACTAGAGAAGAATGTGTTCTAGTGTGTCCTTACGTTTTGGGAAGGTTTGGCACTGTCGTATGATAGTATAATCTTGTCAAAAGGTTAAAATAAGGTAAATATATGTTCCTAGGGTCATAACATTCGAATACAACCCCCCGGGGCCACCCTAAGGGACCCCGAGGAGGACCCCAACCTTGGCCAAGCAAGCTGCCAAGGCAGCTTGCAAATTGCAATTGGAGGAAAGAAGTGCGCGTCGCGGACTAGCTCCCCCAAGGAGCAAAATGTTAGTACATGACGCGGTCGTGTCGCGGACTCTATTGTCTCAAAATTTAATTCCAAATATCTTCAGGGAATAGCTCTGCGTCGGGGACTAGCTCCGCGACAAAAATGCAGAAATTCAGAAATCAATTTTAATTTCATTAAAAGGTCCAACAAAGTGAGGGGTATTTTGGATACTTTAGGGGATGTGTATATAATTATTTTTAAGTCAATTTACCTCAGTTTTATCACTCAAACACAAAACCCCAAAGATCTAACCTAAAGTTCCTCCTTCTCTCTACTCTCTCTCTCTTCTCAAGAACTCCATCAAAGAAGATTGGAGCTTTAAGAAGAAGACCAACTCTCCATGGTCTCAACTCGGATATTTGTGGTTAATTCGTCAATAAGGTTTGGTTGATTATCATTCTGGGGATTCCTTTTCCCAAGAGGCCCCTTCAAGATGAATTTCAAAATCAGCAATTTTTAGGTTTCAATCCAAAAACGTGGGTCTTCTTTCTAAAGTGAAATTGATGGTATGAACTGACTTTGATTGATGTTATATGAACAATTATGGATGAATTTATGTTGTATTGGTGGTTTCTTGAAAAACTTCCCATGAAATCCATGTTTCTCCTTATTTTCCTAATTCTAACCCTAGTTTTTGTCGTATATCGATTGAAGGCTATGAATTGAATGTAATGTTATATAATTCATGTCTGTATGATAATTCTACCCTAGGTTATGTATAATTTCTATGAAATTAGGGTTGAGTCTTTGCATGAAGCCTTGAAGGCTATGAAGGGAATATGTCAATTGCTTATATTGATGTTGATTATGTTATTGCTTCATGAATTACCTTGTATTATGTATTGGCTATGAATTGATTGGTAATTGAAGTATGAATGTCCCATGAAGGGCAAGAAGGTATGGAGGTTGGTTCTTCTTTGAACTCAAGTATGAAAGGTGAATTACTTAGATTTTAATGATGCTATACCTAATGTGTTGTTGTAGTGTTGATGACCTAGTTTCCTCATCCTTAACCATCTACACTTGAATTAGCTATGAAGTATGTACGTATATTATGGTATGATTGCTATATGATTGAAATGTAGTTCTCATGATTATAGTGTAATGTAAAGTGAATGGTTTACTCTCTTGCTAAGTGTTTCTAAAGTGAAAGGGTTGTTACTCAATTATGAACACCTATGAGCTATTATGGTAAGATGTCTACATAAGAATCTAGTACAGGCTAATGTGAACTTATGTGATGACTAAAGTTGATTACAAAAGGGAATTAGATGCTTCGCACCGAAAAGGCATGTAAATGAGATGGGGGTCTCACGTTTAATAAGTCTGACTCCCCACATGTGTTTCCTCACGTTTAGCAAGTCCGGATTAATCACGGTATGTGATGTCTCATGAGATGGAAACCCCCACGTTTAGTAAGATAGGGTTTCTAGAAGCAATCTCCTTGACCCTTAACTATGTGCCCACAAAGGACTCTAGCTTAGTGGATCCACCTAGATAGCTATATACGAATGGTTACACCTTAGGCAATTGTTAACCCTCTCTTTTTGGTATGGGAGTAGAACACCAGATTCCATGTAGCTATCATGGCCAATGTGGGGCATTGCAATATTTCCCTAATGTAAAAGTAAATGATGGTATGAAAGTTGTGAACTCTTACTACGGCTTTCTTAAGGGTTTCTACATTGTGTAAGGGAGGGTATGAGACTTCTCTTGCACATTGCACTTGTGGGATCCTAAGAGATGGTTGTAGTAGTGTTCTCTTATGATTATGATGATTATGATTTATGTATGTTGAAGCTATGTTATGTATGATCATTACGAATATGGTAAGTTATGATGAAATATGATCTTATGAATGTATGCATGAAGTAGGTTGCTTAATGTGATACTTGGCTTTGAATATGGTTATGGGGTTCTATTCTTTCCATTGCAATAGTATTGCTGGAGTTGTCTACATGTGAGGATGATATTATGTTGGTTTGGACTATAATGCTTACCTTGTGTGCATATTGGATTTACTTGGTGAAAAGAATGTTTTGACTAAATGTCCATTTTATGCATGTTTCAATGGTTTTTATGCATAGTAGTCATACTTAGTACGTGTGTTGTACTAACCCATATTCTTTCCCCTTTTCCTCAAACATTTAGGTTCCGGCCGTTGAGGATTCAAGCTTACTTCTCAAGACACTTGGAGTTGCTTCCCCAAGTTGGTGAGTCCTCAAGTCCGAGGACAAGACCCAATGATCTAGCTTCTATGTTTTGTTCTTTTCTTATGTTGAAAGAGGTTGTTGTACTTTCCTATTTCAAGACTTCTTATTGATATAAGGGCTATATCCCATTTTCGATACTTCTATGTCTAGATGGTACATTGTGACGAAGTTAGATTCTATCTTTTTCATATATGAAGTGAAGTTGAACTTCCAAAGTAAAAGTTTTAAAGTTTCCATGATTTTATTCTATGATACGTGCTATGATGAATGGTAAGGGCTTGTATAAGAACTCTTCGAGGTCGAATACGCCTGTAAGGACTAAGGGGTGCTCTCGGGTCATTACAAACTTGGTATCAGAGCATAAGGTTGAGAATAATGTAGGATTTATGTCACAAGATACCACGTCGAGTAGAGTCTTGTTCATGGGTGTGAAGCGTGCCATACTTATGAATGAGAGGCTAGCAGATGCTTAGGAACTTTCATTCTTTTGTTATTCCATAGTCGTGCCTAAGAGTCTTAACTCTTTTTAGTCCTTTTCTTCTAATCCTTCTCTCATGCTTCTAGGCAATGGATACAAGAAGGAACAATGAAATGAGGGTTGGTGAGGAGAATGTGAATGAGGCGGTTCCCCCTCAAGCTCCTCAAAACCCTCAAGTTCCTATTGAAGAAGGGGCAATGTCTAATGTTGAGATTAAGGTCGGCTATTCACAATTTGACACAGGTGTTGGCCACTCAAGTTGATAGGGATCCTAGGGTGCAAGTAAACCCCAATGCTAGCACTACCGCTTCTAGGATAAGGGATATCACAAGGATGAATCCCCATACTTTCTTTGGCTCCAAAGTGGAAGAAGATCCACAAAGGGTCATTGATGAAGTGTTTAAGGTTCTAGAGGCTATGGATGTGTCTTCTCAAGAAAAGGTGGAGTTAGCCGCCTATCAACTCAAAGATGTGGCACAAGTGTGGTATGAACTATGAAGGGAGGGGAGACCTATTAGAGAGGGTCCAATAAGTTGGGCTACATTTAAGACGACTTTTCTTGTTAGGTTTTTCCCCTTGGAACTAAGGGAGAGGAAAATGCAAGAATTCATCAACCTCCATCAAGTGGGTATGAGCGTGAAGGAGTATGGCCTCAAGTTCACTCAATTGTCCAAGCATGCTCCTACTTTAGTGTCGGACTCTAGAGCTACGATGAATAAATTTGTTATGGGGGTATCCAATCTTGTGGTGAATGAATGTAGGTCGGCTATTCTAATCCCAAACATGGACATTTCTCGCCTTACGGTTCATACCGAGCAAATTGAGGAACAAAAGCTTAAGCAAGTTGGTAGAGAATTGAAGAGCTCAAGGGCCAATGATGGAAATTCTTCTAAGGTTAGGTTTGAAATCCAAGATAAGCCAAAGTTCAAAGAGAGGTTTTCCAACTAAGGTCCTCCTAACACTCCAAGGGTCAACAAAGGTAAAGTGTCGACCCCCAAGCCTCAAGAAGCAAGAGGTGGTGGTCCTTATGTTGAGAAGAGTATTTGTACAAAGTGTGATCGAAAACATGAAGGCAAGTGCCTAGTTGGCACGGGTAATTGCTATTGTTGTGGTAAGAGCGGCCACATGAGGAGGGACTTCCCTATGCTAAAGGCTCAAGGAAGGGAAAATGCTCAAGAACAAGCAAGTGGCCCAAATCCCAATGCTCCTAAGAAGAATCACTTCTATGCTCTCCAATCCCGAGGAGATCAAGAGAGCTCTCCAGATGTTGTGACCGGTATGTTACAAGTATTTTCAATAAATGTTTATGCATTATTGGATCCCGGTGCCAATTTGTCTTTTCTAACCCCTTTAGTGGCTATAAAGTTTGATATGCTTCTCAATGTCTTAGATAAACCTTTTCGGTTTCTACCCCGGTGGGTGATTCCATAGTTGCTAAAAGAGTTTGTAGGGGTTGTCCCATATCATTGCCCAATAGAGTCACTTTGGTTGATTTGGTGGAACTTGATATGTTAGACTTTGATGTTATATTGGGAATGGATTGGCTTCATGCTTGTTTTGCGTCCATAGATTGTAGGACCCGAATTGTGAAGTTTTAATTTCCTAATGAACCCATTTTAGAATGGAAGGAATGAAATTCCGTTCCTAGGGGAAGGATCATTTCATGTCTAAAAAGCTTGTAAGCTAATTTCTAAGGGTTGTCTCTATCATATTGTGAGGGTCAAGGATCTTGAGTCCGAGATTCCTCCTTTGGAGTCGGTCTCCGTAGTGAAGAATTTTTCGGAAGTCTTTCTCGAAGACTTACCCAGGATTCCTCCCGAACGGGAAATAGATTTCGGCATAGATTTATTGCCGGATACACAACCCATTTCAATCCCTCCTTATTGGATGGCCCCGACGGAGTTGAAGTAATTAAAAGCTCAATTCAAAGATTTGTTGGATAAGGGTTTCATCCTACCTAGTATATCTCCTTGGGGTGCACCGGTGTTATTTGTGAAGAAGAAGGATGGATCTCTTCGTATATGTATTGATTAACGACAATTAAATAAGGTGACCATTAAGAACAAATATACATTCCCCAGGATTGATGACTTATTTGATCAACTTCAAGGAGCGAGTTAATTTTCAAAAATTGATTTGAGGTGGGTTATCACCAACTTAGGGTGAGAGGTGTTGATGTTCCGAAAATAGCCTTCCGAACAAAATATGGTTATTTTAAGTTCTTAGTGATGTCCTTTGGTCTTACCAATGCCTCGGCGTCTTTCATGGACCTTATGAATCGTGTGTTTAGAAATTTTCTAGACTCATTTGTTATTGTCCTTATTGATGACATCTTGATATACTCTAAAAGTGAGGATGATCATATAAATCATTTGAGGATAGTATTGCAAGTCCTCAAAGATCACCAACTCTATGCTAAGTTTAGCAAGTGCGAGTTTTGGCTAAGATCGGTTGCTTTCCTTGGTCACATTGTTTCTAGTGAGGGTATAGAATTTGATCCAAAGAAAATTGATGCGGTCAAAAGTTGGCCTAGACCTTTGAATCCTTCTGATATCCGAAGCTTTTTGGGTTTGGCCGGTTACTACCAGAGGTTTGTTGAGGGATTTTCATGTATTGCATCTCCATTAACGGCCTTAACTCAAAAGAAGTCCAAGTTCGAATGGTCGGAATCTTGTGAAAAGAGCTTCTAATTGTAGAAAGATAAGCTCACCTCCGCTCCTGTTTTGACCTTATCGGAGGGCACCAAAGGGCTTGTAGTATATTGTGATGCTTCCCGAGTGGGTTTGGGTTGTGTCCTCATGCAGCATGGTAAGGTTATAGCTTATGCCTCGAGACAACTCAAGGTGTATGAGAAGAATTATCCAACTCATGACCTTGAGCTAGCGACCGTAGTCTTTGCTTTAAAGATTTGGATACACTATCTCTATGGGGTACATGTCGATGTGTTTATCGACCACAAGAGTCTTCAATATGTTTTTAGCCAAAAAGAATTAAATCTCCGGCAAAGGAGGTGGTTGGAACTCTTGAAAGATTATGATATAAGTGTCCTTTACCACCCCAGAAAAGCAAATGTGGTTGCGGATGCTTTGAGTCGTGTATCTATGGATAGTGTGTCACATGTAGAGGAAGAGAAAAGATAGTTAGCCCGTGATGTTCATAGGCTAGCCTGTTTGGGTGTTCGACTTGAAGATTCCCAAAAAAGAGGCGTTATGGTCCGTCATAATTCCGAGTCATTGGTTATTGTTGACTTGAAGTCTAAGAAACATCTTGACCCTATTTTGATGGAACTAAAAAAATCGGTTCTCAAAAAATCAATAGAAACTTTCTCTCAAGGAGAAGATGGGGTGTTTAGGCTCCAAGAGAGGTTATGTGTACTGGATGTGGATTGCCTAAGAGAGACAATCTTAGAAGAGGCCCATGAGTCCCGATACTCCATCCATCTGGGAGCCACCAAAATGTATCGTGACTTACGTGAGATTTATTGGTGGAACGAAATGAAAAGAGATAGAATATTTTATGGCTAGGTGCTCAAATTGCCAACAAAGCAAAGCCGAGCACCAAGGATCGGGGGGTCTAACTCAAGATATTGATACCCCCACTTGGAAGTGGGAAGAGATAAATATGGACTTCGTGGTAGGTTTGCCTTGAACCCGTAGGCAACATGACTCCATTTGGGTCATTGTGGATAGAATGACTAAATAATCCCATTTCCTTCCCGTCAGGGTTTCTTATTCAGCGGAAGATTATGCTATGTTTTACATTAAGGAAATTGTGAAGTTGCATGGGGCCCCGATGTCGATTATTTTGGATAGAGGTGCCCAATTTACTTCCCATTTTTGGAAGTCTTTCCAAAGTGGGCTTGGTACTCAAGTGAAACTTAGTACCGCATTTCACCCTCAAATGGATGTTCAAGAGGAACGCACCATTTAAACCCTAGAGGACATGTTAAGAGCGTGTCTCATTGACTTCAAAGGTAATTGGAATGACCACCTACCTTTGATAGAGTTTTCCTACAACAATAGCTACCACTCGAGTATTGCTTTGGCACCCTTTGAAGCACTTTATGGTAGAAGGTGTCGATCTCTGGTTGGGTGGTTTGAAGTGGGTGAATTTTTTCTTCTTGGTCCCGAGGTAGTCTATGAGGCTACAGAAAAAGTTTGACTTATAAGGGATAGGCTGAAAACGGCTCATAGTCAGCAAAAGTCTTATGCCGATAATAGGAAGAGGGATCTTGAATTTGAAGTAGGTGATTTGGTCTACTTGGAGATCTCACCCATGAAATGAGTGATGGGGTTTGATAATAAGGGGAAGCTTAGCCCCTGGTATGTTGGGCCTTATGATATCTTGAAGCATGTCGAAAAGGTCACTTATGAGTTGAAATTTCCCATCGAATTGGCCTCAGTTCATCCTATGTTCCATATTTCTATGTTAAAGAAGTGTATAGGTGACCCGGTGTCCATTCTCCCTCTAGAAGGTTTAGGGTGAATGAGAACCTTTCTTATGAAGAGGTTCCAGTCAAAATCTTAGATCGTCAAGTTAAGAAGTTGAGGAATAAAGAGGTTGCCTTCGTAAAAGTCCTATGGAGAAACCACCTAGTTGAGGGTGCAACATGGTAGGTCGAGGCCGACATGAAGTCCCGCTACCCTCATCTTTTTCCTCCTACTCCTAGCCAAATTTGAGGTTAGTAGTCTCTCTTAATTTGGTATAAATTGAAAATCATGTGTGTTCATGATTATGACATGATTTTTTTGTATATGAACATTTTTGTGAAAATTCATGCTTAGAGTGGTATTTTGAGTTTTCATGAATTTTGTTTCTCATGATTGAAATTGCACCCATAGATGTTGTGTTATGTTGTCTTCATGAGTGTTGTAATGAGCATGCTTGATGTTGTCTTGCTAAAGAAATGTCTTGTTGATTGCTTAATATATATGTTGTTGCTCATTGAATATGGAAAAGGTAGTTCCTCCAATACTTATGTGAAGTAAACAGTTTTAAGCATAGTGATGTTGTCGATTAAATTCCTATATGATATGATGATATGATGTTGTTGATGTGTCTGGTTGTTTTGCTGCTAGTTTGGGTCATTGTCTCCCTAGAAAGAAGTCCAAGTGACATTCCGAGACAAATGTTCCTAAGGGGGGAAATTGTAACACCCCAGAAATTCTATGACTTAAGTTGGAGTCTCACCTTATGAATAATGACTTAAAAATAGTTAAAATGATGTTTCTAAACCTAAATTAATGCAATTGGCTTGGTTTGGAAGAGTAAAAGTCTAAATGTCAAGAAAAGATCACGACGTTTGGAAACTAGAGAAGAATGTGTTCTAGTGTGTCCTTAGGTTTTGGGCAAGTTTGGGAGTGTTGTATGATGGTATAATCTTCTAAAAAGGTTTAAATTAGGTAAATATATGTTCTTAGGATCAAAACGTTCAAATACGATGCCCTGGGGCCACCCTAAGGGACCCCGAGGATGACCGCAACCTTGGCCAAGCAAGCTGCCGAGGAAACTTGCGAATTGAACTTGGAGGGATGAAGTACGCGTCGCGGACTCTACTGTCTCAAAATTTAATTCCAAATATCTTCAGGGAACAAGTCCGTGTCGCGGACTTGCTCTGCGACAAAAATGCAGAAATTCAGAATTCTATTTTTATTTCATTAAAAAGTCCAACTAAGTGAGGGGTATTTTGTGTAACGACTCGGAAAATGATAGGTTAAGCAAGAGCCTATGACTTTGTGTTGACTTTATAATGAGGTTCTATGAGGGGTTTTTATGTAATTTCATTTAAATTGTGTTACATCCGACAATTTAAACTGAATATGAAGTAGCTTGAAATTGGAAGTAGTCACTTTTGGAAAAAATTCAGAACCTGGTAATTTGGTTAAGTGTGGGAAATTAGTGAGTTTTTGGCCAACTTTGAGCAGTCATAACTCCTAGCTCAGGATGATCTAGGAGTAGTTCCAGTTATGTTTGGAAAGCCCTTGGAACGATCTTTCCAACGCCACCGAGTTTGCTCGATTCCGAGTTCGTATGAGCGAGTTATGCCCTTTGAAAGTTGGGCAGTGAGCAAGGAGTCCGTCCGGAAATTTAAGGGCATTTTGGTCTTTTCACAAATCTTTTCTTTTGAGGTTATATTATTGTGTTAGGCTGATTGTGGATCATTTCTGTTCCATTTTAAAAGAGTAAGAGTTAGGGTCCTTGAGTGAAGAAGAGAAGAAGAGGGGAAGAAGAAGAAGAAGAAGTTGGAGCTAGGATTGAAGATTTTGAGTTCCTTCTTCTTCAATTCTCGTGGGTTTTCAACTTAGAGGTATGGGGATTCTTTATCCTTGATTATTCTTCCTTTCAAGGAGCTCAATTCAAATGATTCAAAGTTCTTCCAAAAACACAAAAATCCTAATTTCGATTCTAAGCATGGGTTCTTGCATTAAATGATATTTTTTGTTGATTTACGTTATTAATGGTGTCTATTGATGGTTTTAAGAAAGAAATTTCCTTGAACCCATGTCTTGGCAAGTTTCCTAAAGTTGGCTTATGAAGTCGGTTTATTATTTATGATTGAATGATGATGGAAGTATGCTTGGATTGAGTTGAATAGTTGACTTCTATTATTATCTATGCTTATCTATTGTGAATTGTTGGAGAGTTGAGGAATGGTGATTGTGGCTTGGGAAAAAGGGTAAGTGGACCTAACTTCATTGTTAAGGTAGAATTGATATAGAATTGTGATAGATTGATGTGTGATCCACTTATGGTGGAGGTGTTTACTTATTGAATGTACTGTGTTTATGGCCGTGGAGGCATTATATGAGGAATTGAAGTGTTGACATGATATCATATATGTGAATGAGATGTGAAGGACTTGAATGAGAATCAAATGAAGTAAAGGCAATCATGTTGTGAATATAAAGGTGTTCATGTGACCTCAAGGTGATCTTGTTTAAAGTGTTATTGTATTGTGATTGAAAGTGTGTCCTCTATTATTGTTCATATGTGATGATGATGGAATGTGAAGGAACTTTATAATGTGATGTGTGTCTTGACTTGGTAGACTTTGGTGCCTCTTCTTGATACATTAGAAGCTTTGTTGAATATGAATCGATAGGATATGGCATTCCTTTCGGATGTAAGTGACGAAACCTGTTTTTGAGCTGGATAGTGTTTGGTATTTTAGGCATATCTCTTGCTCTAGAACTTAGTTTGCACTGAATAAATATGATTTGGAAAGCTAACTCGTATACCTACAACTTTTATGTTTATGTAAAATTCTAATTTAACTGTTATGGATACGAAATATGGGACGCAACATAGGGCAAGTTCTGCCCAGATTCCGAGAATTGAAATCCTGCATGACCAGCGGCTAGTGTCTTGACTATATCTTTTTGTACAAAACATATTTTGCGGTGATCCTTGTTTGTTTGCAACCCTAAGAGATGTATCTACATCTTTCATGAAGGTTATAAAGTCTAGTTCTGCCATTTTCCTTTTCAAATCTAAGATGCAACATGAGGTACTAGGCTGGCCAGATTCCCTGTTTTGGGAGCATAGTTGTATTTGTACATGCTAGGCTTACTTATGATGATGATCCTATTTTACGTCATCATTACTGAGCTAGTAGAAGTTAAATAAGTTATGTAATTGTATTTCTAAGGTTGATATACTCGTGAACAAGTTGAGGTATGTGGGTTTGATTGTGGAAACCTTCATTTCCACAAGTCCAACCATTTATCCTCTATTTCTACTTCAAGTTTATGGGTCCTTATGATTATTTATGAACTCTTGAATTATGGAATTACTACTACACATCCTATTATGGTCTATTTTGCATATTATCATGAAATGGAATTATTATGTGATGTTTATGGTTTTCATGCTTCCATGATCAAATTATGAAGGTTGATATATATGTATGTTGTTGGTGGGCTGATTTATATGGATTTTGGAATTGGTTGCCTAGTACGGGGGGTAGTAGGCCCGTATAACCATATCGAGGGGTTGGTACCTTGGTTGCCTAGTACGGGGGGTAGTAGGCCCGTATAACCATATTGAGGGGTTGGTACCTTGGTTGCCTAGTACGGGGGGTAGTAGGCCCGTATAACCATATCGAGGGGTTTGTACCTTGGTCCCTAGCTCGGGGGGTGGTAGGCCCGGGTAACCACATTGAGGGGTTTGTACCTCTTTCGCCTCTCCAAGGGGGTGGTAGGCCTTGGAAATACTATATTGATGGTCACTCACCACACATGTACTACACCCCACTAAATATGATTTATTTTATGTAAGCATCATTATACATATCATCTCATTAATATGCTATCTATCGGGTATGATTATGCACTTTGCCTATAAAGTCCTTATCTAAGGTAATCTTGGGGAACACTTAAGTGTGCTTGAAGAGGATTGTGTGGGCGGTCACTTCTTGTCTCACTCAAGTGTGTCTTAAGGTTATATTAGGTAGAGGTCCTATGGTAATAAAATGACATGTGTCCTTCTAAAGTTAAGCATGGGTTGTATATGGATTTATGTTAAGTATATGTATGGTTGGCTATGGTCTTATATGTTAATGTTGACTTGTATTATGTCTCTTATACTTGTAACAGAAAGGTTTTATCAAAGGATATGAAAGCATACATTTCTTGTAAATGTCCGTTGTGCATATTTTCTTGCATGGTCTCCATACTTAGTACTTAATTGTGCTAACCCCTTTCTTTCGCTTTTTGACTAAAGTGTAGGGATTTGGAGATGGTGATATGTCATGGCTACTTGTTAGGTTTTTAAGAGTTGAAGATGAAGACTTGGTGAGTCCTCATAGATTCGAGGGCAATAACCAACATGTTTCTTTTTTTATGTCTCTCTAGTATTTGCTTAAGTTTTGAGTGGGCTTAGTCCCAATGTTATATTCAGGTATTAGATGGTTTTGAGACATATTGTATAAAGTCTAGAAAATCTTCCGCTTGCTATTTATTGAAAGTATCTTCGCGTGTGAAGAAAGTTTTTAATTCCTCATGGTTTTGGTGTGTCTATGCGATGAATGAATGCTAAGAGGTTTGTATTAGACCTCTTCGAGGTCGAGTACGCCGGTTACGACTAAGGGGTGCTCCCGGGGCGTGAAATTTTGGATACTTTAGGGGACGTGCATAAAATTATTTTTAAGTCAATTTACCTCACTTTTATCCCTCAAACACAAAACCCCAAAGATCTAAACGTAAAGTTCCTCCTGCTCTCTACTCTCTCTCTCTTCTCAAGAATTCCATTGAAGATGATTAGAGCTTTAAGAAGAAGACCAAATCTCCATGGTTTCAAGTCGGATTTTTGTGGTTAATTCATCAATAAGGTATGGTTGCTTATCACTCTGGGGATTCCTTTCCCCAAGAGGCCCTTTCAAGATGAATTTCAAAATCAGCAATTTCTAGGTTTCAATCCAAAAATGTGGGTCTTCTTTCTAAAGTGAAATTGATGTTATAAACTGACTTTGATTGATGTTATATGAACAATTATGGATGAATTTATGTTGTATTGGTGGTTTCTTGAAATATTCCCCATGAGACCCATGTTTCTTCTTCTTTTCCTAATTCTAACCCTAGGTTGTGTTGGATATCGATTGAAGGCTATGAATTGAATGTAATGTTATGGAATTCATGTTTGTATGATGATTCTACCCTAGGTTATGTATAATTTCTATGAAATTAGGGTTGAGTCTTTGAATGAAACCTTGAAGGCTATGAAGGGAATATGTCAATTGCTTATATTGATGTTGATTATGTTATTGCTTCATGAATTACCTTGTATTATGTACTGGTTATGAATTTCTTTGTAATTGAAGTATAAGTGTCCCATGAAGGGAAAGAAGTTATGAAGGTTGGTTCTTCTTTGAACTCAAGTATGAAAGGTGAATTACTTAGATTGTATTGATGCTATACCTAATGTGTTGTTGTGTTGTTGATGACCTAGTTTCCTCATCCTTAACCCTCTAAAGTTGAATTAGCTATGAAGTATGCATGTATATTATGGTATGATTGCTATATGATTGAAAGGTAGTTCTCATGATTATAGTGTAATGTAAAGTGAAAGTTTTACTCACTTGCTAAGTGTTTCTAAAATGAAAGGATTGTTACTCACTTATGAACACCTATGAGCTATTATGGTAAGATGTCTACATAAGAGTCTAGTAAAGGCAAATGTGAACTTATGTGATGATTAAAGATTATTACAAAAGGTAATTAGATGATTAGCATCGAAAGGGCATGTAAATGAGATAGGGGTCTCACGTTTAGTAAGTCCGACTCCCCACATGGTTTTCCTCACGTTTAGCATGTTCGGATTACCCACGGTATGTGTTGTCTCATGAGATGGAAACCCCCACGTTTAGTAAGTTAGTGTTTCTAGAAGCAATCTCCTTAACCCTTAACTATGTGCCTACATAGGACTCTAGCTTAGTGGATACACCTAGATAGCTATGTATGAATGGTTACACCTTAGGTAATTGTTAACCATCTCTTTTTGGTGTGGGAGTAGAACACCAGATTCCATGTAGCTCTCATGGTCTATGTCGGGCATTGCAATATTTCCCTAATGTAAAAGTAAATGAAGGTATGAAAGGTGTGAACTCTTACTAGGGCTTTCTTAAGGGTTTCTACATTGTGTAAGGGAGGGTATGAGACTTCTCCTGCACATTTCATTTGTGGGATCCTAAGAGATGGTTGTAGTAGTGTTCTCTTATGATTATGATGATTATGATTTATGTATGGTGAAGGTATGTTATGTATGATCATTATGAATATGGTAAGTTATGATGAAATATGATCTTATGAATGTATGAATGAAGTAGGTTGCTTAATGTGATACTTGGCTTTGAATAGGGTTATGGGATTCTACTCTTTGCATTGCACTAGTATTGCTTGGGTTGTCTACAAGTGAGGATGATATTATGTTTGTTTGGACTATGATGCTTACCTTGTGTGCATATTGGATTTACTTGGTAAAAAATATGTTTTGACTAAATGTCCCTTTTATACATGTTTCAATGGTTTTTATGCGTAGTAGTCATACTTAATAAGTGTGTTGTGCTAACCCATATTCTTTCCCCTTTTCCCCAAACATTTAGGTTCGGGCCGTTGAGGATTCAAGCTTACTTCTCAAGACTCTTGAAGTTGCTTCCCCAAGTTGATGAGTCCTTAAGTCCAAGTACAAGACCCTATGATCTATCTTTTATGTTTAGTTGTTTTCTTATGTTGAAAGACGTTGTTGTACTTTCCTATTTCAAGACTTCTTATTGATGTAAGGGCTAAGTCCCATTTTCTATACTTGTATATCTAGATTGTACATTGTGACGAAGTTAGATTATGTTTTTCATATATGAAGTGAAGTTGAACTTCCAAAGTAAAAGTTTTAAATTTTTCGTTATTTTATTCTATGATACGTGCTATGACGAATTCTAAGGGTTGTATAAGACCTATTAGAGGTCGAATACTCCGGTAACGACTAGGGGGTGCTCTCGGGTCGTTACAATGATGGATCATGGTTGAAGTAGTATAGTGATCTAGTTTACTTGATGCTATATGTCTATATTTGAATAAGAATGAAGTATGTCGTTAAGTTTACCTTAAGAGTTTGGTATACATGATTACAATGTGAGGCATGGCGTGAGGGTAAGACACATAATATGAGGATAATTCGCAAGGATTAAATAGTAAAAGCTAATATGAATAAGTTAAGGATGTTTAGGCTGAAAGAAAGAAGATATTAGGAATGTTGAAGTTGTATACAACATTGTTTTGCAAAGAATTCACCCACATGACCTATAATATGATCACATGAGTTTATGCATGAAATGAATGTATTACTTGAGTCATGGTTATATCTATGTTATATATGTTGAATGCTAGATATGTTGACTCAATCTTACCCTTAATTGCAATATATGTGTATTATGTATGATTGTGGTACTAGGTACATGTTTATGAACACTTGAGAAGGAAGTGTACATAATGGTAATGTATCTATGGTGTTGGTTGAAAGGTTAGTTCTCATATGCACCCTTACATACTATTATGCATAAAATGTACATGATCATGTTGATCCACTTGAAATGTGGAGGTTTTTGAATATTATGTACGTATGATATGTTATGACTATGGTCATATTATTGTGTTGATTGAAAGACTAATTCTCATGAAAACACTATGATTGATAATGTGAAAGGTTTACTCACTTATTGATGGTTCTAAAGTAAAAGGATATTCTCACTTAATGGATCTTTGAGCTATTACGATGTATGTTGGTTTTAGGGCCTAGTGCATTCTTTCACTAACCTATACTTAAGTAAAAGACTTAATATGAATTTTAAAGGGAATTATGCTTAGCACCGAGCAGATATGAATATGAGATGGGTTCCTTCACACTAGACGGGAGGTTAACAATACGGTGTCTCATGGGATAGAAACCTTCTACATTTAGCAAGTCCGCGTTTCTAGTAGCAATCCCATATCCCATAACTATGTGCCCACATAGCCATATAGCTAGTGGATCAATCTTTAAGCTATTATGTACATTTTATGTTAGGCAAGTAGAACACCCTATTTTCGGTGTGGGGGTAGAACACCAGATTCCATGTAGCTCACATCGTCTATGTCAGTTAAGGCTAAATCTCCCTAAATGATAAGAATATAAATTATGATAAGAACATGGGAATGTTCTATGTATCCTCAAGAGGTTCTACCCAATATTAATGGGGGTATCGGATTTCATTCATACATTTCACAACTAGGCTTTGACAGTGGGCACGGTATGTCTCTTTTATGATATGATGATTATGAGTTCAATGTATACTTTATATGAATTATGAATATGAATATGAAGTATGCTTATGATTCCTTAATGAGCTTTACTTACTGCCTTAATGAGCTTTACTTAGTGTGAGTGGGGGTATGGGACTTCACTTGTACATTGCACAAGTAGACTTATAAAGGGATTGTGGGGTAGGTTCCCTTATGTTATGATGTAATGATGACTTATGAATTATGTATGTAGGTATGTAAGAATGTTAAGGTTAGTTTTCAATTGGCACAAGTTATGAACATGAATGACTCCTTACTTATGTATGTTGGTTATGACTGTGGTAAAATAAGATTTGTATTTTGATGGTAGCCTAAAAGTGAGACTTAGTGTAGATAGGATTATGTGATCCTAGCTATGCATTGCACAAGTATAGCTTAAGGTTGCTCTTGTGATAGTCCTATTTTGTTGATATGATCTTTTTATGTACCTATGCATGTGAACTATGTCATGTGAAGATTGGAGTATGCATTATGTTGTGTTGAAGACTATGCTGGTAATTGTGACTATATTCTATATGCTATTATGAATTGTGCATGACTTGTTTTATGAGCTACATTCTCCAACTATTTCAAAGGTGATGTTAAAAAGTGGCAGGAAGCATGGTTTTAAACTAAATGTCCCTTTTAATGCATGTTTTAAGGATTTTCTTGCATGGCTT
The DNA here is from genome assembly GCF_900185275.1 of Solanum verrucosum. Lineage (NCBI taxonomy): Eukaryota > Viridiplantae > Streptophyta > Magnoliopsida > Solanales > Solanaceae > Solanum > Solanum verrucosum. The sequence goes on from NW_026019924.1 coordinate 1,091,734, forward strand.
CCATACTTAGTACAATTTGTGCTAACCCATATTTCTACATTTTCTATAAATGTAGGCTTTGGAGATATTGAATTCCATCCTTGTGGCTAGCTAGGACCTTTGAAGATCATCAAGAAGAAGATTGGTGAGTCCTCATTGTATTCGAGGGCTCAACCACATGTCCTTTATTGCCTTTACTTTTATGTCTTTAGATTTATTTAAGGGTTGTGTCCCTAAGATTGTATTAATGAATTTTAATTCTAATGTTATAGATGGTTTGAGAAATAGTTTCATAGACTCTCTCCTTTTATAAAGACTTCAATTGTAAAGAAAAGTTTTTAATTTTCCGCATTTTTACTATGTTCTTATGTCATGATATGCTAAGGGCTTGTATTACGCCGTGTTACAACTAGGGGGTTCTCTCGGGTCGTGACAATCTTGGTATCAGAGCGTAAGGTTTTGGAATGGTCTTAGTATGTCTCTAGCCACATCTAGTAGAGTCTTGCTCATCAGTGTGAGTCTCGACACATCTATGAGTGAGAGGCTATAGGACACTAGGAAACTTCACTTCTTCATTCTCTAGTCGTGCCATAGATCTATCAGCTTTCTCTCGTATCGCTTATCTGATGCTATCTAGGGATATGGCTATTAGAAGGGTTTATGCTACAAGAAGTGAGGGAGAAAGGTTGGTTGTGATGCCAACTATGGCTATGTGACTTGAGAAATTTAGGGTAATAGATTGTGATGTTGCCTTTTGTGTGAATGATGCTTCATAGTTACCTTTATGATATGAAAGATGTTTAGAATATTTTTTATAGGCTTGCTCCTAAGGGAAAGATAGTGTGAGTACCTAGCAAAGTGATTGTGAGGTTATGTTTATGATGTGTTGGAGGATTTGGTGAATAATGGTGTTAAGGTGATGCCTAGAGATGTTGAGTGAGTAGACTCCTTGAAGAAGGTTGAAAGTGTAATTCTCCATTGTTAGGATCACCTTGTGTGATTGATATGAGAAGTTGAGTGTCCTAGCTGTCCTTTATTCGGTTTGGCTTAACATTCTCATCTTAAGAGGTATAATGAGTTTGAGAAGTTTAGTCCCGGTTTGGTAGGCTCATATGATACTTTGAGTAGTGTTGGTATGGTTGCTTGTGAGCAAGAGTGCTGAAATGAGAACCTCTTTAAATTAGAAGTAACAATTGGTATCTTAGACTGGAAAGTTGAGAAATAGAAGATAAAGGAAGTTCTTCCATGGAAATGTTGAGTGGTTTTTTTTAGTAAGGGTTGTATTTGAGGGTTCTTATTTGGGAGGTTAAGGGCCAATGAGATGTCCCTATATCCTTATGTTCCCATATATTCCTTCTCTAGCTTAAGATGATAAGTTCACCTTGATTCATTTTATGATTTGGATTATTGGATGATATATGTGTCCTATGGTTCCCTTGTCCCTTACAGTTGCTCTTGTTAATCTTGGTAGGGTTTGGCTGTATGGTTATTAGAACTCTATTAGTTCTAGAGGCCGGTAAGGTTATAATGAGCCTTCGTAATGCTTGAGTTTCTTAGAAAGGAGTAGTTTTTAAGGTTTTAGTAAAAATGGGCTTACTCCTAAGGGAGAGATCAGGTGCTTGAGCAGCATCATTGATTGAGAGTCCCAATAACCTCATCCCTTTCTTCTATTTTTATTCAAGCTTGACACCAAGAGTTCCTTGTGGCTTGTTTCATGTTTTTGAGTCATATGTGATTTATGTGTTTTCATGATCTTCTTACGATTATGCATGTTCTTCATTGAATTCTTGATTTATGAGAAAATAAGTTTTCATGATTTTTATGTTCCTCATGTTGTTGTACATATTAATATGGTGATAGCTCATTTGACTTCATGAGATGGTTTGATGAACATGCTTTGTTATGCTTTTGACAAAAGGGCATATTGGCTCCATATTATTGTGGTTGAGCATGCTATGACTAGGAGAAGGTAGTTACTCCTATGAACATGAGATATGTTGCATTTCATGCATAATGAGTTTGTAGATGTAGTTCCTACTTTATCATATTGTATTGATCATATTGAATTGGAGTTGATATTACCTCATTGAATAAATGTACATTGTGACCAATGAATCTTGAGTTGTGCATTATTAATGTTTTATGCATGTTGGGCTGCTAGTCTTGAGTCTTTATTTCCATAAATTGTTTAAAGTGTCACTCGAGGATGAATGTTCCTAAGGGGAGACAATGTAATAACCTGGAAATTTAGTAAGACCAATCTAGAGTCTAATGTAAACTAATAGGCTAAACTAGAGCCTCATCGTGTGAGTTGGCATAACCTCTAGTTGGTGTCTAGGGTGAAGTTTGGAACCTATACTATCAAGGAAGGGTGAAGTAGAACTTGTTGTCTCCTTGGATAGGTGAAGGAGAACTTGTTCTCTCCTTGGATAGGTTGGCGATGGGTAGCATGGTCGCCTAAAGTGCTTTGGCGATGAATTAAAGTGCACTTAGGTTGCCTAGAGGGCTGGCGATCCACCCTATTAACCCATCCCTTCGCCTAGTAAGTTGCCCATTTTTAGAGCTTATTGTTAAAATGTGCGAAACCAAGGTGCATTAGGCTAGTCGCCTAAGTTACTTGGCAAGCCAAAGAGGGCCCATTGGGCGAGCAAGGTCGTGAAGGGTTTTCATTTGACTTAAAGTGTAGGGTCAACTTCAAATGAGGATATATCTTAGCTCAAAACGAATTAGGTGGACCATTACCTATCCAATTAAAGGTCTATGTGTCCTCTTTCCAACACCACCGAGTTTGCTCTATTTCATTTCCGGGGTAAAATGTTATACCCGAAATAGTGAAGCACTATGTTTTTAAATTTCGCAAATCTAGGGTTTTGAAATCTTGTCATGTCTCTTCTTCCAAAACGAATGCAATTATTTTATTATGGTTTATTATGATTGTTTAAGATGATTTATGGTTGAATTAATGGAGTATTTATGGATTTTGATAAAACTCTCCCTTGGACCCATGATTTTCCTTTCTTACCAAATTGTGAACTACGGTATGACTTGATTGATGATGAAAGCTTGACAATGGATTGTGTTTACATTAAATTATGTTTGTTCTTGATGATACTACTGACTTTTAATGGTTCTAATTGGAAATCCAAAGAATCCATGAGTTTTACCCAAACCTAGGTGTGGCTCTTCCCTACAGAATGAATGTTGTTAGAAGTTGATTCAATTGATTGGTTGTGAGTTGATTAGGATGTAATTACATAATCTAAGTATGAATCTACCTATATTCTTGATTCACCTAAGATTCTAGCATTATATCATGAAAGAGGCAAATTGAGGGTTAGAAGTGCACCTCTAAGATTGATGAACTTCTTAGTGAATTGCCTTAGATTAGTTAACTTAGACATGAATTGCTTATGAGTGAACCTTGTAGACATGAACAAACTTGATTAGGTCTTATATGAAGGATCATGGTTGAAGTAGTATTGTAATCTAGTTTACTTGATGCTATATGTCTTATATATGTTCAATGATAGATGTGTTGACTTAATGTGAGCCTTAAATGCTATATATGTGTATTATGTATGCTTGTGGGATTGTGTACATGCTTATGAACACTTGAGAAGGAAATGTACATGATGGTAATGTATCTACGGTGTTGGTTGAAACGTTAGTTTACATATGCACCTTTACATACTCTTATGCATGAAATGTACATGAGCATGTTGATCCATTTGAAAGGTGGAGGTGTTTGATTATTATGTACGTATGATATGTTATGACTATGGTCGTATTATTGTGTTGATTGAAAAGCTAATTCTCATGAAAACACTATGATTGATAATGTCAAAGGTTTACTCACTTACGGTTGGTTATAAAGTGAAAGGATATTCTCACTTAATGAATCTTTGAGCTATTATGATGTATGTTAGTTTGAGGGACTAGTGTATTCTTTCACTAACCTAAACTTAAGTAAACGACTTAATATGAATTTTAAAGGGAATTATGCTTAGCACCGAGCACATATAAATATGAGATGGGTTCCTTCACACTAGACAGGAGGTTAACAATACGGTGTCTCATGGGATGGAAACCTTCTACATTTAGCAAGTCCGGGTTTCTAGTAGCAATCCCATATCCCATAACTATGTGCCCACATAGCCATATAGCTAGTGGATCAATCTTTAAGCTATTATGTACATTTTATGTTAGGCAAGTAGAACACCCTATTTTCGGTGTGGGGGTAGAACACCAGATTCCATGTAGCTCACATCGTCTATGTCAGTTAAGGCTAAATCTCCCTAAATGATAAGAATATAAATTATGATAAGAACATGGGAATGTTCTATGTATCCTCAAGAGGTTCTACCCAATATTAATGGGGGTATCAGACTTCATTCATACATTTCACAACTAGGCTTTGACAGTGGGCATGGTATGTCTCTTTTATGATATGATGATTATCAGTTCAATGTATGCTTTCTATGAATTATTATTATGAATAAGAACTATGCTTATGATTCCTGTTCTTTTGTCATGATATGCTAAGGGCTTGTATAAAACTAATTCGGGGTCAAGTACATCGTGTTATGACTAGGGGGTGCTCTCGGGTCGTGACAATCTTGGTATCAGAGCATAAGGTTTTTGAATGGTCTTAGGATGTTTCAAACCACGTCTAGTACAGTCTTGTTCATTGGTGTGAATCGCGAAACATCTATGAGCGAGAAGCTATACGACGCTAGGAAACTTCACCTCTTCATTCTCTAGTAGTACCATAGATCTACAAGCTCTCTCTCGTATTCTGTATCTGATGGTATTTAGGGATATGGCTATTAGAAGGGTTTATGCTACAAGAAGTGACGGAGAAAGGTTTGTTGCGATGCCAACTATGGTTATGTGAATTTAGAGATTTGAGGTAATAGATTGTAATGTTGCCTTTAGTGTGAATGATGCTTCATAGTTGCCTTTATGATATGAAAGTTGTTTAGAAGAATTTCTGTAGGCTTGTTCCTAAGGAGGAGATAGTGTGCCTACCTAGCAAGGTGATTGTGAGGTTATGTTTAGTTGGTTGGTAGAACGCAACATAGCCATTATGAGTTTAACGATATGTTGGAGGATTTAGTGAATAATGGTGTTAAGGTGATGCTTGATAGGTTGAGTGAGTAGACTCCTTGAAGGAGGTTAAAAGGGTAATTCTCCATTGTTAGGATCACCTTCTGTGATGGATATGAGAAGTAGAGTGTTCTAGATGTCCATTATTTGGTTTGGCTTGAAATTCTCACCTTTAGAGGTATAATGAGTTTGAGGAGTTTAGTCTAGATTTGGTAGGCTCATATGAGACTTTATGTGGTGTTGGTAAGGTTGCTTGTGGGCAAGAATGCTTAAATGAGAACCTCTGAAAATTAGAAGTACCAATTGGGATCTTAGACCGGCAGGTTGAGAAATAGAAGTGAAAGAAAGTACTTCCATGGAAATGTTGAGGAGTGGTTTTTTTTAGTATGGGTTGTATTTTTGGGTGCTTATTTGGGAGGCTAAGGGCCAATGAGATGTTCCTATATACTTATGTTCCCTTCTATTCCTTTTCTAGATTAAGGTGATAAGTTCACCTTGACTCATTTTGTGATTTGGAGTCTTGGATAATATATGTGTCCTATGGGTCCCTTGTCCCTTTGAGTTACTCTTGTAAACCTTGGTAGGGTTTGGATGCATGGTTATTAGACCTCTATTAGTTCTAGAGCCCGGTAAGGTTATAATGAGCCTTGGTAATACTTGAGTTTGTTAGAAAGGAGTAGTGTTTCAGGTTTTAGTAAAAAGGGGCTTACTCCCAATGGGGAGATAATGTGCTTGAGTAGCAACATTGTTTGATAGTCCCGATAACCTCATACCTTTCTTCTATTCCTATTCAATGTTGATACCAAGTGTTCCTTGTGGCATGTTTCATGATTTGGAGACGTGTGTGATTTATGTCTTTTCATGATCTCCTTATGATTATGCATGTTCTTGATTGAATTCAAGATTTATGAGAAACTAAGTTTTCAGGATTTTTTTGTTCCTCATGTTGTTGTACAGCTTAGTATGGTGATAGCTCATTTTACTTCATGAGATGGTTTGATGAACATGCTTTGTTATGCTTTTGGCAAAAGGACATATTGGCTCCATATTGTTGTGGTTAAGCATGTTATGACTAGGAGAAGGTAGTTCCTTCTATGAACATGAGATATGTTGCATATCATGCATAATCAGTTTGTAGAGGTAGTTCCTACTTCCTTGTGTTGCATTGATTATGTTGAATTGGAGTTGACGTTACCTCATTTGAATAAATGCACATTGTGACCAATGAATCTTGAGTTGTGCATTATTGATGTTTCGTGCATGATCGGCTACTAGTCTTGACTCTTTATTTCCATAAAGTGTTTAAAGTGTCATTCGAGGATGAATGTTTCTAAGGGGGAGATAATCTAACAACCCGGAAATATAGTATGACCAAGCTAGAGTCTAATGGAAACTAATAGGCTAACTAGATCCTCATCGTGTGAATTGGCATAACATCTAGTTGCTATATACGGTGAATTAGGGAACCTATACTATCAAGGATGGATGAAGTAGAACTGGTTCTCTCCTTGGATAGGTTGGCAGTGGGTAGCATGGTCGCCCAAAGTGCTTTGGTGATGCGCCAAAATGCACTAGGCTCGCCTAGTGGGCTGTCCCACTTAGCCAAGGAGCTGGAGAAATGAGCGAAATAGGCAAGGGGGCGCCAAGTTGGTTGGCGATCCGCCCAATTGACCCCTCCCTTCACCTAGTAAGCTGCCCATTTTGGGATCTTACTGTTAAAATGGGCGAAACCAAGGTGCATTAGGCGAGTCGCCTAAGTGACTTGGCGAGTAAAAGAGGGTGCATCGGGCATGCAAAGTCGTGAAGGGTTTTCATTTGACCTAAAGTGTAGGGTCAACTTCAAATGATGATATCTCTTAGCTCAAAACGAATTAGGTGAGTCATTACCTATCCAATTAAAGGTCTTTGTGTCTTCTTTCCAATGCCACCGAGTTTGCCCTAGTCCAATCTTGGGGTAAAGAGTTATACCCGAAATAGTGAAGCACTGCCCATTTTTAGAACTTACTATTAGAATGGGCTAACCAAGGTGCAGTAGGCGAGTCGCCTAGTGCCCTTGGTGAGTCAAGTGGTGTCAAAGGGCGATCTACAGTGTGGGGAAGGTAAGTTTTTAAGTTTTAAGTTGGATTCTTTAAGTCGTCTTACAAGACTTGAACCAAGACTTTCCCATTCTTTTCTAACAAGTATATATACTTTTTAAAGTCAAATTCCATCAATTTTTAGTTACTCCCACTTCTTAAAAAGAAAACCCAACTACCTACCAATATTTCTCTCTCTATAGTTCCCCCATTGAAGGACACCAAGAACTTGAAGATTAGGGTTCAAGATCCAAGGTTTCACTCCAATTTCGTGGGAAAACATAGATTAAGGTATGTGAGTTCTTCATTCTTGGCTAGTTATCACCAAGAAGCCCCTTCAACTATGTTTTCAAATTCCGCAAATCCAGGGTTTTCAGATCTACTCATTGCTATTCTTCCAAAACGAGTACAATTATTTTATTATGGTTTATTATGATTGTTTAAGATGATTTATGGTTGGATTAATGGAGTATTTATTGATTTTGATAAAAATCTCCCTTGGACCCATGATTTCCCCTTTTTCCCAAATTGTGAACTAGGGTATGACTTGATTGATGATGAAAGCTTGACCATGGATTGTGTTTACATTGAATTATGTTTGTTATTGATGATACTACTGATTTTTAATGGTTCTAACTTGAATTCCAAAGAATCCATGAGTTTTACCCAAACCTAGTTATGTCTCTTCCCTACACAATGAATGTTGTTAGAAGTTGATTCAATTGATTGGTTGTGAGTTGATTAAGATGTAATTACATAATCTAAGTATGAATCTACCTATATTCTTGATTAACCTAAAATTCTAGGATTATATCATGAAAGAGGCAAATTGAGGGTTAGAGGTGAACCTCTATGATTGATGAACTTCTTAGTGAATTGCCTTAGATTAGATCACTTAGACATGAATTGCTTATGATTGAATATTGTAGACATGAGCTAACTTGATTAGGTCTTATATGATGGATCATGGTTGAAGTAGTATTGTAATCTACTTTACTTGATGCTATATGTCTATAATTGAGTAAGAATGAAGTATGCAGTTAAGTTTACCTTTAGAGTTAGGTATACATGATTACAATGTGAGGCATGGCTTGAGGGAATGTCTCATAATATGAACATAATTCCTAAGGCTTAAATGGTAAAAGCTAATATGAATAAGATGAGGATGGTTAGGCTTAAAGAAAGAAACTATTAAGAATGTTGAAGTTGTATACAACATTATTGTGCAAAGACTTTACCCACCTGACCTATAATTTTATCACAGGAGTTTATGGATGAAATGAATGTATTACTTGAGTCATGGTTATATATATGTTATATATGTTGAATGTTAGATGTGTTGACTCAATGTGACCCTTAAATGCAATATATGTGTATTATGTATGATTGTGGCATTGTGTACATGCTTATGAACACTTGAGAAGGAAGTGTACATAATGGTAATGTATCTGTGATGTTGGTTGAAAGGTTAGTTCTCATATGCACCCTTACATACTATTATTCATGAAATGTACATGATCATGTTGATCCACTTGAAAAGTGGAGGTGTTTGAATATTATATACGTATGATTTGTTATGACTATGATCGTATTATTTTGTTGGTTGAAAGGCTAATTCTCATGAAAACACTATGATTGATAATGTGAAAGGTTTACTCACTTATTGATGGTTCTAAAGTGAAAGGATATTCTCACTTAATGGATATTTGAGCGATTACGATGTATGTTGGTTTGAGGGCCTAGTGCATTATTTCACTAACATAAACTTAAGTAAAAGACTTAATATGAATTTTAAAGGGAACTATGCTTAGCACCAAGCAGAGATAAATATGAGATGGGTTCCTTCAAATTAGACGGGAGGTTCACAATACGGTGTCTCATGGGATGGAAACCTTCTACATTTAGCAAGTCTGGGTTTCTAGTAGCAATCCCTATATCACATAACTACGTGCCCACATAGGTAAATAGCTAATGGATCAACCTTTAAGCTATTATGTACGTTCTACATTAGGCAAGTAGAACAGCCTCTTTTTGGTGTGGGGGTAGAACACCATATTCCATGTAGCTCACATGGTCTATGTCAGTTAAGGCTAAATCTCCCTAAATTATGAGAATATGAATTATGATAAGAACATGGGCATGTTCTATGTCTCTTTAAGATGTTCTACCTAGTATGTCTAGGGGTATGGGACTTCATTCGTACATTGCACAACTAGGATTTGAAAGTGGGCATGGTATGTCTCTTTTGTGATATGATGATTATGATTTGAATTTATGCTTTATATGAATTATGAATATGAATATGAGGTATGCTTATGATTCCTTAATGAGCTTTACTTAATGTGAGTGGGGGTATGAGACTTCACTTATACATTGCACAACTAGAGTTATAATGGGGTTCTGTGTAGGTTCCCTTATGTTATGATGTTATCGTGACTTACGAATTATATATGAAGGTATGTATGAATGTTAAGGTTTGTTTTCACTTGTCACAAGATATGAACATGAATGACTCCTTACATATGTATGTTGGTTATGACTATGGTAAAGTAATATGTGTATGTTGATGGTAGCCTAAAGGTGATACTTAGTGTAGATAGGATTATGGCATCCTAGCTATACATTGTACAAGTTTAGCTTAAGGTTGCTCATGTGATAGTCCTATTATGTTGCTATGATCTTTTTATGTACTTATGTATGTGAACTATGTCTTGTGAATAATGAAGTATGCATTATGTTGTGTTGAAGACTATGCTTGTAATTGTGACTATATTCTATATGTTATGATGAATTGTGCATGAGTTGTCTTATGAGTTACATTCTCCAACTATTTCAAAGATGATGTCCAAAAAGTGGTATGAAGCATGGGTTTAAATTAAATATCCCTTTTAATGCATGTTTTAAGGATTTACTTGCTAGGGTTACATACTTAGTACATTTTTTTCTAACACTTATTTCTATATTTTCTATAAGTGTAGGCTTTGAAGATATTGGATTTCATCCTTGTGGCTAGGACCTTTGTAGATCTACAAGAAGAAGATTTGTGAGTCCTCATTGTATTCGAGGGGTCAACCACATGTCCTTTATTGCCTTTACTTTTATGTCTTTAGATTTATTCAGGGGTTGTGTCCCTAAGATTGTATTAAAGAGTTTTAAAACTAATGTTATAGGTGGTTTGAGACATAGTCTCATAAACTCTCTCCTTTTATAAAATCTTCAATTGTAAAGAAAAGTTTTAAATTTTTTCGCATTTTTCCCATGTTCTTTTGTCATGATATGCTAAGGGCTTGTATAAGACCCCTTCGAGGTCAAGTACGCTGTGTTATGACTAGGGAGTGCTCTCGAGTCATGACAATCTTGGTATCAGAGCATAAGGTTTTGGAATGGTTTTAGATTGTCTCAAACCACATCTAGTAGAGTCTTGTTCATTGGTGTGAATCGCGGCACATCTATGAGCGAGAGGCCATAGGACGCTGGGAAACTTCACTTCTTCATTCTCGAGTCGTACCATAGATCTATAAGCTCTCTCTCGTATTCTTTTTCTGATTTTATTTAGGTATATGGCTATTAGAAGGGTTTATGCTATAAGAAGTGAGGGAGAAAGGTTGGTTATGCTGCCAACTATGGCTATGTGACTTGAGAGATTTGAGGTAATAGATTGTAATGTTGCCTTTATGATATGAAAGATGTTTAGAAGAATTAATGTAGGCTTGCTCCTAAGGGGGAGATAGTGTGCCTACCTAGCAAGGTGATTGTGAGGTTATGTTTAGTTGGTTGGTAGAACCCAACTTAGCCATTATGAGTTATACGATGTGTTAGAGGATTTGGTGAATAATGGTGTTAAGGTGATGCTTAGAGAGGTTGAGTGAGTAGACTCCTTGAAGGAGGTTAAAAGTGTAATTCTCCATTTTTAGGATTACATTGTATGATGGATATGAGATGTTGAGTGTCCTAGATGTCCATTATTTAGTTTGGTTTAAGATTCTCACCTTTAGAGGTATAATGAGTTTGAGGAATTTAGTCCCGGTTTGGTAGGCTCATATGAGACTTTGAGTGGTGTTGGTAAGGTTGCTTGTGCACAAGAGTGCTTAAATGAGAACCTCTCTAAATTAGAAGTACCAATTGGGATATTAGGCCGACAGGTTGAGAAATAGAAGACAAAGGAAGTGCTTCCATGGAAATGTTGAGAAGTTGTTTTTTTTACTAAGGGTTGTATTTGAGGGTGCTTATTTGGGAGGCTAAGGGCCAACCAGATGTCCCTATATCCTTATCTTCCCTTATATTCCTCCTCTAGCTTAAGATGATAAGTTCACCTTGACTCATTTTATGATTCGGAGTCTTGGATGATATATGTGTCCTATGGTTCCCTTGTCCCTTTGAGTTACTCTTGTTAAGCTTGGTAGGTTTTGGATGCATGTTTATTAGACCTCTATTAGTTCTAGAGCGCAATACGGTTATAATGAGTCTTGGTAATACTTGAGTTTGTTAGAAAGGAGTAGTGTTTGAGGTTTTAGTAAAAAGTGGCTTACTCCCAAGGGGGAGATCATGTGCTTGAGTAGCAACATTGATTGAGAGTTCCAATACCCTCATCCGTTTCTTCTATTCCTAGTTAAGCTTGATACCACGAGTTCCTTGTGGCTCGTTTCATGTTTTGGAGTCATGTGTGATTTATATGTTTTCATGATCTCCTTATGATTATGCATGTTGTTGATTTAATTCATGATTTATGAGAAAATAACGTTTCATGATTTTTCTATTCCTCATGTTATTGTACATCATAGTTTGCTGATAGATCATTTCACTTCGTGAGATGGTTTGATGAACATGCTTTGTTATGCTTTTGACAAAAGGGCATTTTGGCTCCATATTGTTGTGGTTAACCTGTTATGACTAGGAGAAGGTAGTTCCTCCAATGAACATGAGATATGTTGCATATCATGCAGAATGAGTTCGTAGATGTAGTTCCTACTTCCTTGTATTGCAATGATCATGTTGAATTGGAGTTGGTGTTACCCCCTTTGAATAGATGCACATTGTGAACAATGAAACTTGAGTTGTGCATTATTGATGTTTCGTGCATGATAGGCTACTGGTCTTGAGTTTTTATTTCCATAAAGTGTTTAAAGTGTCATTCGAGGACGAATGTTCCTATGGGGGAGATAATGTAACAACCTAGAAATCTAGTAAGACCAGGCTAGAGTCTAATGGAAACTAATAGGCTAAACTATAGCCTCATCGTGTGAGTTGGCATAACCTCTAGTTGGTGTATTGGGTGAAGTAGGGAACCTACACTATCAAGGATGGGTGAAGTAGAACTTGTTCTCTCCTTGGATAGGTTTGCGATGGGCAGCATGGTCTCCCAAAGTGCTTTGGTGATGCGCCAGAGTGCATTTGGGTCGCCTAGTGGGCTGTCCCACTTAGCCAAAGTGCTGGAGCAATGGGTGAAATAGGCAAGGGGTTGCCAAGTGGGATGGCGATCCGCCTAATTGACCTGTCCCTTTGCATAGTAAGATACACATTTTGGGAGCTTACTGTTTAAATGGGTGAAACCAAGGTGCATTAGGCGAGTCGCCTAAGTTACTTGGCGAGCCAAAGAGGATCCATTGGGCGAGCAAGGTCGTGAAGGGTTTTCATTTGACTTAAAGTGTAGGGTCAACTTCAAATGATGATATCTCTAAGCTCAAAACGAATTAGGTGGGCTATTACCTATATGATAAGAATATTAATTATGATAAGAAAATGGGCATGTTCTATATCTCCTCAAAAGGTCCTACCTAGTATTAATGGGGGTATGGGACTATATTCGTACATTGCACAACTATGCTTTGAGAGTGGGCATTGTATGTCTCGTTTATGATATGATGATTATCAATTGAATGTATGTTTTCTATGAATTATTAATATGAATATGAAGTATTCTTATTATTCCTTATTGAGATTTACTTAGTGTGAGTGGGGGTATGGGACTTCACTTGTACATTGCACAACTAAACTTATAAAGAGGTTGTGTAGTAGGTTCCCGTATGTTATGATGTGATGATGACTTATGAATTATGTATTAAGATATGTATGAATGTTAAGGTTTGTCCTCACTTGTCACAAGTTATGAACATGAATGACTCCTTACTTATGTATATTTGTTATCACTATGGTAAAGTATAATATGTATGTTGATGGTAGCGTAAAGTGAGACTTAGTGTAGATAGGATTATGGGATCCTACCTATGCATTGCACAAGTATAGCTTAAGGTTGCTTATATGATAGTCCTATTATGTTGATTTGATCTTTTTATGTACTTAGATATATGAACTATGTCTTGTGAAGATTGGAGTACGCATTATGTTTTGTTGAAGACTATGCTTGTAATTGTGACTATATTTTATATGTTATGATGAATTGTGCATGACTTGTCTTATGAGCTACATCCTCCAACTATTTCAAAGATGATGTTCAAAAGTGGCATGAAGAATGGTTTTAAACTAAATGTCCCTTTTAATGCATGTTTTAAGGATTTTGTTGCATGGCTTCCATACTTAGTACATTTTGTGCTAACCCATATTTCTATATTTTCTATAAGTGTAGGCTTTGGAGATATTGGATTCCATCCTTGTAGCTAGCACCTTTATAGATCAACAAGAAGAAGATTTGTGAGTCCTCGTTGTATTCAAGGGCTCAACCACATGTCCTTTATTGCCTTTACTTTTATGTCTTTAGATTTATTTAAGGGTCGTGTCCCTAAGATTGTATTAAAGAGTTTTAATTATGATGTTATTGATTGTTTGAGACATAGTATCGTAGACTCTCTCCTTTTATAAAGTCTTCAATTGTAATGAAGAGTTTTAATTTTTCTGCATTTTTCCTATGTTCTTATGTCATGATATGCTAAGGGCTTGTATAAGACCTTTTCGGGGTCAAGTACGCCATGTTACTACTAGGGGGTGCTCTCGGGTCGTGATACCCATATCAAATATTTCAAACATATTAGAGGTGAACGTCTACATGAGAGGTGACAGAGGTTGAAGAAGTTGCTTTTGCAATGTCCTACGCATGGCATTCTAGACAATTTGATGATACTGTATTTCTACTGTAGCATTGGTTTAGTCAATAAAGGTATGGATGGTCAATTACTCCAAGGCGGATTGATTAGACAATTGTATGATGTGGTTTCTTCATTGCTTGATGATTTGACTAAGGTTAACCAAGAATTACACACTATAGAGGAGAAAGTACCAACTCGACATGTGAGCTTAAGCAAAGAACAAGTTGACAAATACCATGAAAGGGATGCAAAACATGGAAAGAATGATGACCTAGCTTGAGTTGTTGTCTAGACATATCATGGGAGGTGGAACAAATTCAGTAAACGAGGTTGGAACAAATAGTGGGTATTTCCGTGATGATTCCAAATTTGAGGCATTATATAATGAGGAAGTTCAATACTTGGAAAATCAAATGGTGGGTTCTCACAAAAGTTATCAACGAAAAGGTAGGAACCAAAGTTGGAACAAGGATAGAGATGATGATTGCAAATATGTGAGGGGTAGAAATAGGATAGATAGGGAGATGGAAAAAGATAGGTATGTTCCACCCCATGATCGTCCATGCCTAAAATAACCAGTTGGTCCTGAAGGAAGTCGGACTGAAGACATGCTTCTAAGGACCTACAACAAGGTTGAAGGTGCCAATAAAGTATTGAAGGATTTGAAAAATGACTTCTCCACTTTATCCTAGACGGTGAATTCTCACTAAGTTTCTTTCTAGAAGTTGGAGACCCAACTGAAACAAATTTTATTAATCACAATCTATGGTAAAAGGGAACATTTCCAATTGACACCATCCCAAACCCCAAGAATGATTGTTGAGTTTGAGACATATGTCATGACATGGTGTTAAATAAGCTTCTTGTGAGGCAACCCAAATATTTACTTTTGTTTTTATTGCTTTTGAATAACGCGTGTTGTGAGTAGAGGTCTAAATATTGAAAAGGGAAGCATATGTGATGCCAAAATTCAAATGGTGATACGTTTAATGCATTGTGCAAACTCATTCTTTTCTGCCTTTTGATCTTTAATAGATAGAAAATTGTACTGTAAAAATCAGCAAGCTGAACTCCAAAGGGAAATTCACCGAAGTGCACTATGCAGACTCTATCAGGTCTGCCGAATCAGCCTTAGTTTGGTGTTTATTTAGGCATGTTCAGCGAGCTTATGGCCCAAATGGATATTCACCGGACTCATTTAGAAATGTTAGTTGAGATCACTGAATGAACCTGGTATTAAAATACCAAAGGTCTTTTCAAATTAAAAAATCAAACCCTTTGATATTTTAATGCCTTTTCAAATCCTTTCTCCTGCTATGCCTACTTTGAGTTATTGTGAGTCCTTGTTATGTGTTTTCAATGTTTAAGGAGTGTTTTTCCTTTAATTTCATTTTAAACCCAACCACAATACCTCATTTTTTCGCAACTATTACTGCTATTAAAGATGGTTTTTAAATCTTTGTTGAGATTTTTGAGTTTAAATTGCATGTGAGGTGTGGGCTTGGGATATTTAACTATAATTATGTGCTTAATTTGGATGGGTAGCATCGTAACTTTTTATTTGAACTATGACCATACCATAAATGATTGTGTATGCCTGTAAGATGTGAATCTTGTTTGTGTTGGTTATAACATGAAATTGAACTGATAATTTTGTTGGGTCTGAGTCCAATTTGTTGTGGGTGAAGTCTGATTTACCTAGTGTTGACCCAATTGCATGATTTTATGATTTTACCTAATGATAGACAGGGTGACTACTTTTTTATGGGAAAATCATCAATTATTTTAGTACTTAGAAATATATGGGGGTGGGGGGGATAATAGTACCCATCGCTAGATAAACACATAGGTCGATTGTAATAATGGGGGAAACTCCTATTTGTTGTTTATATTGGATTAACTATGAAAATTAGGCCTTGGGCTGAACACTTCCTGTTCGATAGGCTTGTCCTAGAATGCTGAGGAGGTTAGGAAAATGGGCGAATAAGCATCAATTTGCCTTTCTTAGTATATATATGACCTTGGGCAGTGTCCCATTCGGCGGGCTTTTCTTAGTCCGCCAAACCCATTTCGCAAATCACCGAGTAAGAGAGGATATCGCCCTTTATTTTTCTGTTTACATTGTCATTTTTGTTGTACTTTTCTTGGCCTGCCGAAATCAACTCGTTGAATCCCCAAGTTGACTTTAATTTCTCCTTTTGTGCCTGAGCTGTGAGAAAATTGCTACTGTCGAATTCGGCGAGCTCATTGGAGCTTTCCAATCTTGTTGGGCTATCCACCTTATCGTTAGGTGAGCCTAAGAAATTCTTTTGAAATGTGATTCAATGTGTGTTTGATATCAACTAACCTTCACAACTTCTATGTTTGAATGTGTGCTTTGCAGTAAATGGCACGAACCGAGGGCATGCAAGTGGTTTCATCTGACACTAAGTTGAAGAGAGAGACTTCTCCTCCTCTTCCAGAGAAGCAAAATGGAATCTCTTCTAATGTGCCTTCAGAGGCCTCTCATGTCCAACAGTCTAACCCTCAGACCAGTGGCGGTAAGAAAGTAAGGAAACACATTGCAACTAAGCAAGTGAACGTTTGCTCTAAGTTGGCGTCCCCACAAAAGATCCTAAAAAAGCCTCCCGTGTTCTCCCCATAATATCTCTAAGGGCTTGTCTAACCCTATAATGCATTTTACTCTCCAATTATAGAGTTCTCTATTTTTACTGTCTAAAAAAATCTTCTTCTCACTACTCAATATTATATTATTATTTATATTCATTTTTTGTTTTCTTATAACATAGAATAAATCCTTTCTTTCATTTTTCCAAATAATCACCCTATATATTTTTCATGTAATGTAAATATTTGTTTTTTCAAATTCTTTATGTATTACAAAATTATATTTTACTCTAAATTTCAAAAGAGGAACTACGATAATTGAAAAAAAAGAAGAAATAAACAAGCACAACTGCGATATCTCAACCAATACTTCTCTGGATCATACACTAATTTTTTCCATAATATTTTCAAATATGTAAATGATATACTAGATTACTAAATGATTGTTGTGATTTTTAAAATTATTATGTTATGTATTCAATTGCATTGGTTGCTTGTATTTAAGTTATAACGTTTTGTATTGTATTTTTAAAATTAAAATTTTCACTTTATCATTTTAATTTTGTGCATTCTTCATAGTGAAGTTATATTATTAAGTGTTACTTGTTGGGAATCGAATTACAAATAAATCCTAAAGCTTACCTTATTTTCCCATTTTGTTTCGGAAATAAGTACCTAACAGTTAAATAAATGCATACGGCTTAGTTCTTGCCATAGTCCCTGTGAGATTTAACCCCAACCTTCTTGGGTTGCATTTTTGACAACGACCATTTTATGATCCTTTATTGAATTGTAAATTTGGGCGTATAATATTTTGGCGCCGCTTCCAGGGCATACCATTATAAATTAACTCATGTGTGTGTTATTTCACTTTTAGTCTTATTTGTTGATTTTACTTTTTATTTCTTTTCGTTGTCTTCATAGGGTGCATGATAGTGCATGCCAAACACAACAAGTAAGGGAGCACCTTTAATTCCTTATGATCCTGAACTCTGATATAATATATTAAGAGAATTGTTAAGGCACAAGAACTCGAAGCCCAAAGACAGAGACTGAGACAGGATGTGAGGCCTTTTAAAGAGGTACCAACAAAAATGTCAACAACCCAAATAGGGTAGAAGTTGAGGATGAAGAGGAAAGAGAGTTGGCTCCTAAAAAAACAATGAGACCCAAGAAGGCAAGGTCAACAAAAAGTGCATGTGGTTTTTGATGACGTTGGTCTAGATATGGATGGGGTTAGAGCAACTAGAGATATAGTACTCCCACTATTGCCTCCAGGGGTGAAATCTATCATCACCAGCACAATGATCCAGTTATTGAACCTAAAAGGGTTATTAAAAGGAAAAACTAGTGAGTATGTGAATTAACATGTTATAAAATTTGTTGGAACTTGTAAGTCAGCTGCAGTTCGAGAAATTGACTAAAAAGCTATGTGATTGAGGTTATTTGAATTGTCACTAACTAGCGAGGCAACAAATTAACTGAATGAATTACGACATTATTCGATAATAAAATGGACATGATTGAGAGATGCCTTCTCAGATAGATTTTTTCCAGAACCAAAGGAGTTACAATTTAAAAATAAGATTGGTGCTCACAAACAGTTACAAAGCACATCTTGACACATGGTGGAGGTTTAGCTAGAAGGTGAAGTTGTGCCCAAATAATTATCTTACAAACATGCATTTGAGGTAGGTATTCTACAAATCACTAAACATTGTGACCAAGCCTATGGTTGATGCAATTTGTGGAGGATCTTAGATGAACAAGTATTTTCCTGATGTTGCAACTACTATTGATGGGGTCTCAAAAAATAACAAGGAATATAAAGGATCCCGCAATAGAGGTATCATAACCTTTACAACCAATTCTCAGACCAACACCTCCATTTCCACATTGACTTAAAAAGAAAGTTGAAGATGGTAAGTTCTTGAAGTTTATTTCAATGCTTCGTCAGCTTTCAGTGACCATTCCATTGGTCGAAGCATTAGAACATATGCCAGGTTACGCTGAGTTCATGAAGGATCTTGTGATATAGAATAGAGCAATTAGTTTTGAGCCCACAGATAACTTGCACCATTGTAGTGCCATCGGTACTAAGTCTCCATTACAACAGAAAGAAGATATTTGTATGTTTACATACATTGAACAATTGTTGCATTAGATTTTGCAAAATCTTTGTGTGATCTTGGGGGTTGGAATTCCAAGAAATACGAAGAGTGTTTCCACCCATGCTATTTACAGCGAGGTGGGAATCAAGGTTGGAACTATCACAAGGAGGAACAACAAAGAAGATACTATCAACAATGGAATGAGAAAAGTTACTATTGGAAAACGGAGGATGATCATGAAGAGGACCACACTCAATTGAGTGAAAGCCCAAAGTCGAAAGGGAGTGCAGGTGACCCTAGGTGAATGATTTTCTATCACACATCCTTGACAAAGTTGAAGGTTCAGATGACTTGTTAAAAGGGATGAAAGCCAATTTTTCGTCATTGAACAATAAAGTGAACTCTCATGCAAATGCAATCAAGCTACTTGAAGGTCAATTGAGCTTACTTTCAGCACAATTGGAACAAAAAATGACAAGGGAAGATGATGATAGAGGTCTGACTGTGGTTACTCATAGTTGGAAGGTAGCGATAAGCGACGTGATGGACAATGATGAAGAAGACAAAGGTATGCAGGAGTAAGAAATACCCATCCATCAAAGCATTGCTAAAGGGCCACAAAAAGATGTGGAGAAACACAATCCAATTCCAAAAGTTGTTCAAACTTTATCCAAAATATCTCCTCCATTTCCCCAACGCCTTAAGAAGAAGAATGAGGATGAAAAGTTCAAGATGTTTTTTTCGATGTTCAAGACATTATCAATTAATCTCGCTCTAGTGGAGGCATTGTGGGAGATGTCGGGTTATGCTAAGTTCACGAAGGAGTTAGTCACCAAGAAAAGAAGCTTGGACTTTGAAACAATTAAAGTATCTCATAGTTGTAGTGCAATTATGACTAAGGAGAAAATATAAAAGAAGGAAGATCCCAGAGCCTTCACTATTCGTTGTACTATCGGTATGCTCAAATTCGCCAAGGCTCTATGTGATTTGGGAGCAAATATAAACCTAATGCGTAATGTATAAGTTGATGGTGGATCGATCTATCAAGCACTCTGTAGGGATATTATATGACATCTTGGTAAAGGTTGGCCGATTCATTTTCCCAGCTGATTTTGTCATTCTCGATTGTGAAATAGATGCTGAAATTCCCATCATTTTGGGAAGACCATTCTTGGAATTCGGGAAAGTGTTGGTGGATTTTGAAAGCGGAGAACTAAAATTTAGGGTGAACGAAGATGAAGTAACCTTTAATGTTTGTAAGTCAATGAAGCACCCAAGCGGTTATTTCAATTCACTGTGTTGACAAGGATACTCTTGATCTCCCGGTTTGACACTTCAACTTTGCCACTTGTTTGGGGATGATACGGAGTTGCTACCTTGTGTTTTACTCCATACTTACTCAATGCAGATGAAAAAACTTGTTGCAAAAATGGGATCCCCCATCACTAATAATAGCCTGATGAGTACCTAATTTAGCAAAGATGTAGAGTTTTAGGAATTGAACAACACTTCTCCCTTCATTGTTTGGTAGTGCAAAAATTTACACCAATTTAGAAACATAATCTACTACCACCAAAAGGTATTTGTTACCAAACAAACTCACAAATGGGCCCATGAAATCTATGCCCCAAACATCAAATAAATCAACTTGTAAAATGGGCTAGAGTGGCAACTTGTGTCTTTTTGACACTCCACCTTGTTTCTGACATTGAGTGCACTTCTTAACAAACTCTTGAGCATCTTTTTAGTGGGACGGCCAGTAGTAACCAATTTGAAGAACTTTAGCAGTTGTACGTACACCAACATGATGGCCCCCAACTGGTGAAGCATGACAAGCATGGAGAATTTCGATGGCTTCTTCCTTCGGAACACATCTCCTAATAATATGGTCAGCACATTCCCTGAATAAATATGGCTCATCCCAAAAGTACTTCTTAACATCGAACAAGAATCTCTTTTGTTGGTACAAGTTCAGTTCGTCCGGCATTAGTCAACACGCCATGTAATTAGCAAAATCATCAAACCATGGAGATTGTTGGAGAGCCATTGTGAATAACATCATTTATGGCTACCTCCAGCTGGTCATTTTCCTTGCCATCCAATCTTTATAGGTGGTCAGCCACCTGATTTTTACAACCTCTCCTATCTTTTACTTCAAAGTCAAATTCTTGCAGCAATAGCACCCAACATATCAATCTTGGCTTCTCATCTTTCTTTGCCATCAGATAATGCAGAGAACCATGATCAATGTGAAAAACCACTTTAGTGCCTAGCAAGTATGCCCATAATTTTTCAAACGCATACACTATCGCAAGAAATTCTTGTTCTGTAAATGTGCAGTTACACTGAGCACCATTTAGAGTTTTGCTTGCGTAGTAAATAGGGTGAAATAGTTTGTTGCATTTTTCCCCCAACCCGACACCTAATGCCGTACCACTTGCATCACACATTAGTTTAGAGGGTTCTGACCAATCGGGACTAATGATAATCAGAGTGGAAATCAATTTTTCTTTCAAACATTTGAAGGCCTCCATGCATGCATCGTCAAAGTGGAATTTCACCTCCTTCTCCAAGAGTTTGCATAGGGGATGTGCTATTTTTGAGAAGTCTTTGATGAACCTCCGGTAAAAACCGGATGCCACAAGAAACCATGAATACCATTCACCGAAATAGGCGGTGCTAACTTTTCAATCATTTCAATCTTTGTTTCATCCACCTCCAGCCTTTTTTGTGACATTTTGTGACCAAGAACTATACCTTCTCTAACTATAAAGTGACATTTTTCCCAATTTAGGATTAGGTTTGTCTCCACACATATTTGGAGAACTTGTTCTAAGTGTGCTAAGAATGCTTCAAAGGTGTCACCCACAACCGAGAACTCATCCATGAAGACTTCCATTTAATCCTCCACCATATCAGTGAAAATAGATAGCATGCAACGTTGAAATGTGGCCAGAGCATTACATAACTTGTACGACATTGTTTTGAAGGCAAAACTTCCATATGGGCAGGTGAAGGTAGTTTTCTCTTTGTCTTCTGGAATAATGGAGATTTGAGTATAACCGGAGTACCCATCAAAAAAGCAATACCATCCTCTCTCTGAAAGTCGATCAACCATTTGATCCATGAAAGGCATGGGAAAGTGATCTTTTTCAGTCTAAGAATTTAAATTCTGGTAATCCATGCATACCCGCCATCCGATCACCGGTATGATAGACACAAGCTCCCCTTTTTCATTTGGGACTACTATGATGCCTTCTTTTTTCTGTATGCATTGTACCCGACTTACACATTTTCTATCAACAATATGGTAGATCACACCTGAATCCAACTACTATATTATCTCCTTTTTTACCACCTCTTGCGTTGGTGGGTTCACTCTTCACTGATGTTCAACACTAGGTTCACAGTCACTATCAAGTTGTATTTTATGAGTGTAAATGCTGGGAGGGATGCCAAATATGTCAATGATAATCTGACCTATAACTTTGATATGCCTTCTCAACACCTCAAATAGTAATTTTATTTGCCATTCAAGCAAATCAACTGCAATAATCACAGGTAAAGTGTTATCTGCCCCCAAGAATGCATAACGGAGATGGGAATGAAGTACTTTCAACTCCAGATCTGGTGGTTCTTCTGTTGATGGCTTTGCGGGAGGACTTTCACGATTTTTTTGATCAATGTCCAGCTTTAGTGGAGTCTTACAATAATCCCCCATGCCTTAGAGTGCAACTACTACCTTTTCGTATCCCTGAATTTCGAACTCATCATAGTTAGCAAGCACGACTTCAAGTGGTTCACTCATACAAATCAAATAGCTCACACTAGGCACCGCCTCATCAATAACATCAACAGTAAAGACCACATAAACTGATTGGTCTGGAAATCATGATGATGCTCTATGGGCGTATCGCACCGCATATAAAACACCAATCGGTATGTCTTCGTATCAACTAGTCTTCAGATAATCTTTTCATTTACCGGTTGAATTAGAACACAAAGCATTATGAGCATTCAAAGCTCTAAATTTGAATTGGGTAAAGACTTCAAAAGAGAGAGTAGATTAGCTAAATGAGTTGGAAGAAATTCAAGTTAAGGGTTTATGAATGTTCGGCTCTTTACAAGGAAAAGATGAAGAAGTGGCATGATTGTAGGATCCCTAAGAGGGAGTTCAGAGTAGGAGATTGGGTGTTACTATATAACTCTCGACTCAGACTCTTTCCGGGAAGGCTCAAATCCAATTAGTCAGGTCCATTTAGAGTAATGCGGGTATTCACAGATGTTTCCATTAAAGTCTAAGGTAAAGACGGACCTTCATTTAAAGTGAATTGGCAACGCTTGAAGTGGTACTTTGGCGAATTCCAAGAGATTTCTCTGATTGAGGTGTTGTATCTAGAAGATGCTTGAGAGCATTTTCATGTCATGCCGCGACGTTAAATAAGGCGAATCTTGGGAGGCAACCCAAGTGTTAGTAATTCCAATAATATGTGTTGATTTTGCAGGTGTAAGAAATTGTGTGAGATGCTGAAAGCATTGGCGAAACACCGAATTTGTTCGGCGAGCCCCACATAGTCTACCTTCTGGACTTTTAAAATGGAGCTGAGATATTGGAATATTTGGCGGGAAATCTTTACCACTCGGTGACTCGCCAAAGTGATTGGGTGACCCGATTGTCTCCACCCTTCCGTTCTAGCTCTGATAGCTTGATCTAATGGGTCAATCGGGTGGGTAGAAAGTCCATTACGCAAAGCGTCGACCTATTCTGCAAACTCCTTTGATTACACTTTTTCACCCTTTTCTAAACATGATGCATGCTCGAAATAAGGGAGGGAGCCAGACCATTGGACACTAGAGAAAATGTGGAGTCTTACTTGAATGTCCGGCTATGAGGAGGCCAAATAAAGTTGCATAGATAATATGTGAACTTTTTGCATCTTTTTGTGACTAGCCAGTTATTGAATATATTCTCGTGTGATGAACATTGCACACTAGAGAAAGTGTGGAGTCTTACTTGATTTTAGTGACAATGCCTTATGTGATGAGTTTATTGTGAACCTTGTGTGAGGACATCTAGAATTTTCCCCATTGGTCCAGTTGACTGAGTGATGCAAGCTCTTGAAATGATCTAATGCAACAATTGTGAAGAGTGAAACAATTTGACAATATACCTTTTTTGTGGCCTACCTTGTGATATGTGTGAACTTTGCTTAAACACCCTTTGAGCCGTAGCCATTTCTTGGAAGAAACTTGATGCAATTGTAATCTCTATTTGTCCGTGCACTCATAATCCTCATGAAGTGTGGTTTGTCAGAATAGTCAACTTAGGCCAAAAGCCTATGTTGGGGGTGTGGTGAAAAGAAAAGGGAAATCAAAAAGTGCAAAGAAGTCCCCCTTGATCCATGGTTATGAGAAAGATGGAACCCCTCCATATAAAAAAAAGAGATAAAAATAAAAGAAGAATGAAAAAGAAAAAGAACGAAAAAGTTCTGAAATATGCAAAAGAATTGGGTGTTCGGTATTCCATGAGAAGTGAATGATGGGGTGAATTTTTAGCACAATTGAAAATGTGAAGAAAAGGAAAGAAAGTGATATTCAGGCCACATTTCATGAGGATAGGAGCCACTAAGCCTAAATAAACATACATTTACACTCAGCCCCATTACAAGTCTTAAAAAGACCTTTTTGATATTGATTGAGCTGAAGCGAGTGTTGATTGGAAAGTAAGGGCAAACCTATTGGTGAATTCATACATTTGTTCATGTTTGTAACTGTGAGAGTTGTATGTGATTCCATAATTATTTGGTGAAAAATCCTAGGCTTGGGTAATAGTTCTTCACGCTAACCTTATTCAACTACATATAATCATTTCACATGTGAATCATACCATACTTCTTCTTTACAAACGAAAGAGAAGTACCATAAGGCGACGCACTAGGACCAATGAACCCCTTATCCAAGAGGTTCTAAAGCTGAACATTGAGTTCGTTGAGCTCTAAAGG
The DNA here is from genome assembly GCF_900185275.1 of Solanum verrucosum. NCBI lineage: Eukaryota > Viridiplantae > Streptophyta > Magnoliopsida > Solanales > Solanaceae > Solanum > Solanum verrucosum. The sequence continues at coordinate 1,116,654 of NW_026019924.1, forward strand.
AGCAATCCAATATGGTGAAATGAAAATAGGTCGAGTACTTGACTAAAGCTCAATAGGAAAGTCAATATTACATTTTCGGGGTGGGCCAAGTAGGTTAGTAGGAAACACATCTACAATATCACAAACGACTGGAATTGACCCAACTAAATGGACCTCATTACTTACATCACACACGTATGCCAAATAAGACAAGCAGCCACTAGCCAATAACCTCTGAGCCTAAACAAAAGAAATACCCCCAACTGGTGAGCTACAAATAGAGCCCTGCCAAACCACATGTGGAATACCATGCATGGCAAAGGTAACGTTCATAGAGAAATAATAAAAAACCGTGCAAAAGGGGGATAACCAGTCCATGCCAAGAATCATATCAAAATGAAGCATATCTAATAATATAAGGTCAACCTGTGTGTCATGCCCTTGGATAGTAACTAAGCATGATCAAAACACCTTATCAAATACTAAAGCTTCACCCACGGGGGTTAACACACGCAACGGTTCTATCTTTTGCTTAGAACTCATATCCAAAGAAGAAACATAATACAAAGAAACAAAAAAATATGTAGAACCAGGGTCAAATAAAGCTGAGGTTGGCTGAAGGCATAAAAGAACCGTTCATGTGGTCATATCATCTGATGCCTCAACTTCCACCTCGCTGGAGTTACATTGAAATGGCCATGCCAACTTTTACCCAAGCCATAAATCCTACCACCTAACCTACCTACATGGGGACCATCCCATATACCTTGATGTCCACAACTATGCTCTAGTCCCTAATCTCGACCTCTAGCTGGAGGTGCTACTATTGGAGTTGGTAGAGCTGGCTATGGAACTAAAGTGATTCGTCTATTCATAGTGTTATTTCTACCCTAGTGACCGAACTAACCATTGTCAAAATAAATCGAAGATGATCTACTCCTAGAAGAATGGCCACTACGGCCTGAACTACTAGTATGGGATGTATGATTCTGTCTAGAGACAACCTCATTATAGTTGTACCGATCATTGTCTTAACTCTGTAATGAGTCCTGAACAGGACGACTAGGCAGACCCTACTGAAATCACTATCGATCTTTATCATGTGATATCTGGGCATTGAATGGGATCCACTATAGCTACCCTCATATCTATCTCTCATGTTGTTGCCCCCTTGGGCCTCACGACAGAACGACTCTACAGTTCGAGCGTGATCAGCAACATCTTGAAAGAAGTGACCATTGAGACCATAGACAAAGCCTAATTCCATAGCTACAGTCTCTACATATAAATAAAACACTAAATCATCTCCTCCTTAGTACGTAGAATCATGGTAGAATGGAGGAAGAGCTCGTGAAATCTCACCTCATACTTTCACATTGTCACAGAACCCTGCTCCAATATGGAGAACTGATTTCTGAGGTGATCTTTCATGCTTCTAGTAATGAACTTGGGCAAGAAGACCTTACAAAACTTAGCACAGGTGACAAGAGGAGACGCAACTACCGTAGTCTAAATAAATATACACCACCTGTGTTTTAGATGAAAGCCTTAAGAACACTATGAGAATCTTCTTCTCCTCTAGCGGCATAGCTCCGGCCATAATCACAGGCATGGCACCTCAAGTGTTACATGGGCCCTGGGTGCCTCAATTGCAGGTTGATCTTGTTGATCTAGTGTTGGAGTACGTTCATGTTCTGGTGGAGGTGCTGTTGTTGTGGCCTACCACATACCCGCAAACACTGACTAAAGGTGAGTAATGGCTACCTGGAACTCTGGAGCCATAGATTTTCCAACTGGTTGCTGAATGTTCCCGGCATTACCAGCTGCTATGGAGTATGAGCTGCTGGAGGATCCGCTACTGGCTCTGAACCGTGCTCACTAACTTGTGTTGTGTTGCACCTCTACTTGTAAATGAAGGTCGACTCGTACCCCGATCCACCTCATGGCACATATGAGCCATCCTAAGAAAAAAGTGAAGCAAGTCAGATTTCCAGACACCAATAAAACATAAGTAACTCTTAAACCCGGAAAACTAGTAGGTTAAACTAGAGGCTTATGTAAGGGTTCTAGAGCTTTACATGAGGGTTAAAGTTGTAAAAATGACCTCCTGTATTTAGAGCAAAGGGTTTAGGGCTTAAAAGTCAGGGTATGAATCCCCAAGAGTTTATACCAGAGATCTCTAAGGTGTTGGACATTGTGGTAGTAACTCCGGTAGAGAAGGCGGAGTTAGCTTCTTATCAACTCAAAGGGGTTGCTCAAGTTTGGTTTAATAACTAGAAAAAAGCAAGACCGGTAGGAATGGGGCCCATAGAGTGGGAAGGGTTCAAGAGTGCCTTTTAAGATAAGTTCTTCCCTTTAGAGATGGAAGAAGCTTTAGTGCTTGAGATTATTAACCTTAGTCAAGGTAGTATGAGTGTTAAGGAATATTCATTAAGGTTCACCAAATTGTCTAAGTATGCTCCAATTCTAGTGTCCGATCCTAGGTCGGGAATGAGTAAGTTTTTGTCGGCATTGTCTCATTTAGTAGTAAAAGAATGTTGTATTGCCATGTTTGATCATGGTATGAATATGGAGCCTTATTATTTATGCTCATCAAATTAAGGAAGAGAAATTTTAGGAAAGGTTTAGGGAGGAAAAAAGGTTTAGGATTGATGATGATAATTCTCCTTTTGAAAGGATCTCCGGACAAGGTCCTTCTAAGAATTCCCGACGACATAACCTAGAAAGGGTGTCTAACCCTAAGTGTCAAAGAAAGGATACTAGACTCTTATTTACTACTTGTGCTATATGTGGCAATAGACATAAGGATAGATGTTTGTCTGGTATGGAAGAATGTTATGGTTCTGGTAGGAGTTGCCACAAAATGAGAGAGTCCTCGATACTTACAGCTAGGGGAAGAGAGAGGAAGCAAAATAAGTCCTATTCTCTCCAAGCTAAAAAAGATCAATAGTGACCTTCTAATGTGACTATCGGTATGTGTTTCATGCTTTTATTAGATTCTGGTATTGTTTGGTCTTTTGTGACTTGATATGTGAGACTTTGAAATTGTCTTTATTATGAATAATGTTTAAAAGAGTTTTTATAGGCTTACTCCCAAGGGGGAGATGGTCTGCCTAGATAGCAAGGACATGGTGTGTTTATGAGTAACCATGATTTCATTATATGCATGTTCATGGAAAAGTTTAGTTCTTGGTAGAACTGATTTATATGCATTGTTTTACCTCATGTTGTAGTGCATTGAATAAAGTTGCCTATTTGACTTCATGAAATGAATTGATGAGCATGTTTTAGTTACGAGAGGGTAGTTCCTCCTTGAACGTGTGTAGATATAAAATCTCATGCATTTTGGGATGCTAGATGTAGTTCCTACTCCCTTGTGTTTCATTGAATATGTTTATCCTGGAGTCGAAGTTTCCTATTTTATTTATGTGCATTTGGATGACTTGCGTGCATGATGGGTTTCTAGTCTAGAGTTGTTTCCTTTATGAAGTGTTTAGATCGTCATTCGAGGACGAATGATCCCAAGGGGGAGATATTGTAACACCTGAAAAACTAGTAGGTTAAACTAGAGCCTTACATAAGGGTTCTACAACTTTACGTGAGGGTTAATGTCTTAGAAAATACCTCCTGTAATTAGAGTAAAAGGTTTAGGGGTTAAACGTCAACATATGAATCCCCAAGGACCAACCAAGGGTCCTTGAGGAGGACCCTATAATTACCCCAAAATCTGCCCCAATGAAGTGACCCACAATGGGGACTCACCCACCGTTGGTCCACCCACGTCCCGTGGAGAGGGTCGTGGGTTAAGACCCCAGAATTGGTGCCTCAGAAAACCACCCACGGATGACCAGCACATCCCGTGGGTCCACATATTGCCCATGGGTAGAGGTCTCATGGGTGAGGCTGAATGCTCATTAAGTTGTTTAAGTTAGGGGGATTAAAGGAAGGTTCTAGAATTTATTGATTATTAAGTAGGTCATTTTATTAGTAATAAGACCACCTATATAAATCTATTAGAACATTAATTAAAGTCTTCTAGATCATTATTTTCAATTCACTAAAGAACCCAACTCTCTCCAAGAAATTCTCTCTCTAAGAAGCAAAGAAGAAAAAGAATAAGAGAAGCAAGTTAGTTCAAGTTCCTCCATTGATGCAAGCTTTGTGAGGGATTTATAATCAAGGTATGGTAACTTATTCATCCTTGGATTCTTCCATCCATGGAGCCCCCTAGATTTCCCCCAATTGTGAAGATGAATTCCTAATTCAAGTTAGGGTTCCTACCAACATTATGGGTTAAGTTGAGTATGAATCCAATTGAGTCGATATTGCTTGTTTATGATTGTTTTAATATTGAATTATGATATTATGATGAATTTATATGTTTTCCATGGTTAACCCTAGTCTAATTGATGGAATTTTTGTAATGTGGGTTTATGCCATGAAAGGTGAAATTGAGGATTCATATATGATCTTGTAGAATTGATTACTTGTATAGTAATTGCTCAAGAATAGAAACATGTAGACATGAATTGAACTAGATTATAGTATATATTAGGCATCATGACTAGTAAAGCTTATAGTTGAACCTTTATGATGATTTATGACTAAATTCACCTAATAATGAAGATTATGATTAGAATGCCTTGACATCTAGGTATGTATGATTATTGTAAGAAGTAAAGTTTTAAGAGTAAAGCTTATAGTCATGAATGTTGATCACTAGGGTTTTGAGAGAAAAGCCAATATGATGAACTAGGTTTGTCAAGGCCCTAAGGGTGAAGCTTATATGATAATGGTAGACTATTAGATAGAATGTTTGTGGTAAGACATTACTCACCTAAACTACCTTATGAATATTTGAATGTATGAAGTGATAGAATCACTTGAGTCATGATGATATCCATGTCTAATGTAGAATTCTACAAATTATATTATTCATAAATATGATATGCTATGAAAGGTTCTCTCACATAGAACGATTCTAGGTTGAAAGCTCTCCTAAAATGAATCTAAGTCCGAGGACAATGAAAGGTGATGAGGCTTGTGGTGATTCCCCCAAAAGACCTTTGGATGAGAGGGATGTGAGGTGACTCCTCTTATCCCTAAATGTATAGTCATGAGGAGATTACCCATCACATGATATGAGAAGTGTGTGGTGACTACGCGTAATAAATAACTTTTATAGTAAGGCAAGAGGTGAATACCCATTAGCTTTATGTAGATCATGGAGGGGAATACCTATGATCATTATGTAATGATGTGGAGGCGAATATCTATATCATATAATGATGGGGCATGGAGGTGAATACCTATGTTTCCCTAAAATAGTCATGGAGGCAAATACCTATGACAATACATGTAATGTAAGAGGTTAATACCCATTTGGCCTTTATGATAGACATAGAGAGGTGAGTTCCCATATATAATGAATAAGTAAAGAGAAATATGAAAATGTCTATTGTGGATTGTAGCTTGATAGGCCTTCCATGACGTATATGCCTTGAGGTGATTCCCCTTGCTTTTAGAAATACGAGCATGACTAGTTTGGATTGTAGCTTTAAAGTCTCCTCCACTACATGCATGAGTAGAGGTGATTCCCCTTGTCTATGAGAATAATAGTTGATAAACATGAATGAATAACCTAAAGTGTCTAGCTTAGCTTGGGTAGGATTATGGGGTCTTGTTCATGCATGGCACAAGTTTGCCTTAAGGTGACTCATGAAGTGTGTCTCGTATATGTTGTATGTATAAATAGGTTTGTGCTATAGTTGCCTTCCTTATTATGTTATGATTGACTAAAGGTAAGAGATTCCCTTGTTCATGAGAATCAAGCTAAAGATGAGACCTTGAGATGGTATATTTGTATAATGGCCTAAGGTGGTACTTTGTGTGAGTGGGATTATGGGGTCTTACTCATACATTGCACAAGTATGACTTGAAGCTATATATGGAATGGTGTTCTTATGATATGAAGGTCTAATTCTTGAATATATATATGGACTATGCTTTATGATGACTAATGCTTATATGATGCTTATGATGGAGACTATGCTTATGATCATGTTATTGCCTCTTATGCTTATGGATTTTGTCTTATGTTTACTAACCCTTATGTTATGCTTTCAGGATGTTATGCTAGCTATCACATTTAGTACTTTTGTACTAACACATACTCTTGCCTAAATTCTAATCAAATGTAGGGTTCAGTGATTTGAGTTCCATTCTTGAAGATAGGTTTCTAAAAGTGTAAGGAGTTGAACACTTGGTGAGTCCTTATTACATCGAGGATATAACTACCATTTCCTTTTATGTCTTTTTTTATGTTTTAGACTATTGTATGGGTGGTGTCCCAAGAATTATTCAAATTTTTTTGTTAGATGGTTTGAGACAAAAGCGTGTTAAGACTTCCGCTTCGTTTTATAAACCCTTTGATTGTTTGAAAAATGTTTTTAAAATCTGCACTTTTCTAATATATTATGTTATGAGATGCTAAGTGGCTTTTATGAGACCCATTCACGTTCAAGTACACCATGTTACATCTATGGTGTACCCCTGGGTCGTGACAGTTACATGAAAGCAATACCAAAGAGAGAAATTCCTGAAGACAATCGGTAGCCTCACAAACATTGGACACATACATCTCCGCATCGGTCTATAAGACTCTACTAGGTATTTGTTATGTATAAGTGAGACTGGTGAATCTCGAGATCTGATACCAACTTGTCAAAACATGACATCCCGAGTCATGATGGCATCTACAAAAACACACTTGTAGGTAAGCCGACCCTTTTATAGAGAGGGAATTAGTTAGTACAGGGGTATAACTAAATAGAAAATAAAGCTAATAGTAAGAAAAGACAAACACTGAAAGAAAACAAAAACCCATATAAAAAGGAGCCCTCCTAGAACCTGGAAGTCATGAGTAAAGAGATGTCTAACAAGATAAAAAAACTCCCAAAAGTGGAACACAACAATCCTTCTCAAAGGCAAAAGAGAAGCTAACATAAGTACAAAAGGAGATTCCCTGATCTAGAACTGCAAGTTCTCACCCTCGTCTCTGTTATCCACAAGATGCAAAAGACCGCATGAACGATTGATGAGTCCATGATTTGGACTCATTTAGGCCTTTATTTTAATAGATTTAGTGTCCTCAAATGCATATTTTGTGCCAATAACTGATGTAAATCCTTGATTTTTAGGTATTTGGATTAAAGAACAAAGCATGCAGTAATGAGAAAAAAGGACCAAAGCAGCTGAAAAAACAAAGAAAAGAAGACCTACTGATCGCCTAATCCATTGGGCGAGTCGCCGAGTGGTCATGATCTCACCTAAAGTTCCAGCATGCCAAGCTATAAAGGAGAAAATTAAGTGATAGAAAGGAGCAGTCGGCAAGTTGCCGAACGGTTGCGCGATGCAGTTCTAGATAATCCAAAGTTACAGAACCTGAAGATGCTGAAAGCCAAACAAAAAAATGTGATGGAATTGAACAAAGGGAGAATTGACGAGTGGATCGGTGATTCTGACTTATTGCACCGAATTGTCCTTCACATCACATTTTTGAAAACTATAAATAAATTTTTAAATTCCTAGTTTAGTATCTATCTAGTTTTCCATAAGAACTCTAAGTTGGAAGACAATATCTTCCTTAGCTTTGAAGATTTCCATTTTTGAGAAATTGGAAGTGGCCCTTTGAAATTCTTCAACCTTGACCTTTGTAAAGACAAAATTAATCATACCGAGTTGATGGAAACACAATTTGGTAATGATTTCTATCTTTTTATGATGTCTAGCTAAAACCATAATTTTTGGGGTGTTATTATGTGATTATGGGTAGATTTAGCTACTGGGTATTGTTAATTGATAGTTTAAATGTTATTTAAAAGTGATTTCAATCAGTAATTGTGGTTTAATTTAAAGGGTTGTAGTTGCAAATGTAATTCTAACTTCGTGTTTTTGGCTTGTTCGAAAGAGAGGTTTTAAAACCAAGTCTACTGATTTGATGGTCTGTGGGTATTGGGTTATCATGGATTCAGCTCGAGAGAGAGTGAATCCTAAAACCTTTTCCACACATTCATCTTGAGAGAGTGAAGGGACTAAAGTGAAGGTTGTTCTTAATTGTTACTCATTGGTGTACGAGAGAAACCAATTTGATTCGGGGTAAACTATTCGAGAGAAAGTTTATCCCCACTAAATTCTAGCTTATTCACTGATTTACAACTATTTACTATCAATTGCAATTACCCATTTGTCTACCATAGCCCATAATCCACTCACATCCCAAGAACTAGTCTATTTACTTGCTTATTCGTATTATTTGTTACTGTTGTAGTTGATAATTGCAATCAAACCCCCCCATATTTTACACTTGTGTCACCCTTAATTTGAAACCATACTTTTATTCGTAAATTTTATTACCTATGATTAAGGTGAACATATTTGTACTTGGCTCTTGAATCTTAAGCATGTACCACTCCCTGTGTTATTCAATCCCAACTCACTTAGTTGGGTTATATTATTGTCTAACGATCGTTGGCACTTATTATTGGAAGTGTCTTGATACGTGAAATCAAAATGGTGTCACTGTCGGGGAGTGGTAGTATTTAAGATTCTTTAGGTAAGTTGAATTTTGTTCTTGGTAGTCATAGTTGGACTTACTTAATTTTAGTTTTGTTTAGCTTGTTTGTGTTTTGAAATAGGAAGTATGAGTTTGAACGGCAACAATGGCAGCCAAGTAGGCCATCAAGATGACATCGGTAAACTCAACGATGTCAATGAGCCTAATGTTAATGACTCCAATCTTATGGGTGGTATTGGTGCTATTCTCTTAAACCCAGGCGAAGGGAATGTGGTGTTCCACATCACAAGTACTATGTTGCAGCTCTTGCATTTGAAGGGGTTGTTCGGTGGTTTGGCTCATGATGATCCCCATGAGCATATTAGAAACTTTGTGGATGTATGCGGACCATTATCCTTCAGCAACATATCCCAAGAGTCGGTCCGGTTGAGGTAATTTCATTTTCTTTGATAGGAGAAGCGTGTAAATGGCTGGCTGAATTGCCTCGTGAATCAATCACTTTGTTAGAGGAGGTGGTCACCGCATTTAACGTATGATATTTTCCTCCTTCGAAAATGATGACTCTTTGGGACATTATTCAAAGCTTCAAGCATCTGGAGGGCAAGCCAATTCATGAAACATGGTTGCGATTCAAGAAGTTGGTGCTCCAATGCCCAACCCATGGCTTGCCTGACAACATATTGTTGTAGTATTTTTACCGGATCCTTGACTCGGTAAACAAGGGTGTTGTTGACCAACTTCCTCTAGGAGGTTTGATGCAGTAACCTTATATGATAGCAGCTCAGCTGTTGGACGGCATGACCATGATTAATCGAGCTTGTTACACCCGCAAATATCAGGTCTCCCCTATCACATTCAAATTGACCAAAGAGCAGATTGAGAAAGACCATGAGAGGGACCAGAACATGGCCAAGATCATGACACAACTTCACATTTTGTCCAAAAATGTCATTGGAGCTGGTGCTAGGAGTGTCAATGCCATGGGTGTCGGGTGTGCTAATCATGATGAGGAAAAGTTTGAGGCATTGTACAGCGAAGAGGTGAATTTCCTAGACAACCAAGGTGGTGGGTATCTTTCAAAATACTCGAGGCAGGGTGGTACCCAAGGTTGGAATAGGCATGAAGGTTGGAAGGATCATGATCAAGAATAGAGGGATCGAAATCCCAATTGGAAAGATGGGTAGAAGGATAGATATGTGCCTCCCCACGAGCGCCAAAAACCAAAGGATTCGGAAGGTGTGCGGTCTGAGGATATGTTTTCTCGTATCCTCAATAAAGTTGAGGGGTCAGACAAGATTTTGAAAGAAATGAAATAAGATGTGTCAACCCTTAGCCATACTATTACCTCCCATTCAATTTCGATCAAGCAGTTGGAGACCCAAATGGGTCATATCTCGTCTCATTTAAACCCGAGACAACATGGGGGGTTGCCTTGTGATACTATGGCCAACCCCAAGAATGAGGTTTGAGTGTGGACTTGCGTCATGCCACGACGTTAACTAAGGCAATGCTTGGAAGGCAACCAAAGTTTTATTTTCTTTCTTTTTAAGTTTGTAATAATGGTGTGTTAATTATGCAGTTCAAAGTGTAGAATGTGTTTGACAACTGTAGGTTGGTGAACTAAAAGTCCGGTCGGCGAAACCGATTTGGACCACCATTCAACTCAATACACTTTTAAGCTAGAGTCTGTAAAACTCGGCGAGCCCACTCGGCGTGTCACCCAGTGGGTCGGCGAGAAAAACTAATGTCGCTCAATGGGCGTGAACTAAATGGTTTTTAAAGGCCAAAGGTTTAAAATTTCAAACTCTTTCACGTTCCGTTGCTTTTAATCTTCCCAAACTCACATCTCCATAGTATTATCAATATTTCTGTAATGACGCGCAAAACGAAACATTTACCACATGAAACCCCACAACAACTCGAACAGACACGTGTTAGGCTCTAGCAACTTCCCCCACTACAAACCATCATATAGGAGACCTACATCTAATATCATAGAGAGCCTCAAAGGGAACCAAGTCGATACTCTAATGATAATTGTTATTATAAGAAAACTCAACTAACAACATATGGTCATCCACATTGCCCTTAAAATATATCACGTATGCCTTCAACATGCCTCTTAAGTATGAATGGTGCGTTCCGCTTGACCATCTATTTGAGTGTGAAAAGTTGTGCTAAGTTTCATCTTGGTACCTAACAACTTTTGGAAAGACTTCCAAACCTGTGAAGTAATTTGGGGACCTCGATCCAAAATTATAGAGAAAGGTACTCCATGTAACGTTACTATCTCTCTCACATATAACTTAGCATAATATTCCACTGAGTAGGACACCTTGACGGGAATGAATGAGCGGACTTAGTCATCCGGTCCACAATTACCCATATTGACTCATGTTTTCGCCGATTTCGTGGCAAGCCTACAATAAATCCATATTCACATCTTCCTATTTCCAAGTAGGAATAGCAATATCTTGTGACAAGCCACCCAGCCTTCGGTGCTCAACCTTAACTTATTGACAATTAGGACATTTGGCCACAAATTCTGCGATGTCCTTTTTCATCTGATTGCCCTAATAGACTTTTCGTAGGTAACGGTACATATTTGTGGCTCCTGGGTGAATAGATTAGGGATAACTATGGGCTTCTTCCAAAATTTGCTCTTTCAAGCCAACAACATTTGGAACACATAACCTACCTTTATACCTTAGCACCCCATCTCCCTTTTGGGAGAAAGCTTGAATGGAATATTTGAGTACAGCCTCTTTAAACTAAACCAAGAAAGGATCAAGACTTTGCTTAGATTTCACATCCATCACAAAGGACGATTCGGACTCATTATGAACCATGACACCACCCTTGGCGGAATACACTAGTTTAACACCTAGTTGGGCCAACCTATGCACGTCACAATCAACTATTTGTTTTCATCATCTACCCGAGCCACACTACCCATCGTCAACCTACTAAGAGCATCCGCTATCACATTAGCTTTGTCGGGGGTGAATTAAGACACTCATATCATAATCCTACAATAATTCTAACCACCTACTCTGATGAAGATTCAAGTCCTTTTGACTAAACTAATACTTTAGAATCTTGTGATCGATGAAAACATCCACATGGACCCCATAAAAATAGTACATCCATAATTTAAGGCAAACACAATCGCCGCTAACTAAAGATCATGGGTAGGATAATTGTTCTCATGGACTTTAAGTTTCCTTGAAGGTAAGGCAATAGTCTTAAATTTTTGCATCAGCACACATCCCAACCCAACTCTAGAGGCATCACAATACACAACAAAATCATTCGTACCTTTCGATAAGGTCAACACTAAAGCGGAAGTAAGTCTATCTTTCAATCCTTGGAGACTTTTCTCACAAGCTTTCGACCACAGAAACTTAGCCTACTTTTGAGTTAAAGTCGTTAACGGAGAAGCGATAGAGGAAAACCCCTCAATAAACCTCTTATAGTAACCGCCAAACCCAAAAAGCTTCTAATGTCGGAACGAGTAAGAGGTCTAGGCCAACTCTTGATTGTATCCATCTTCTTAGGATCTACTTCAATACCATTGCTTGACACAATATGCCCAAGGAAACCTACGAACATTAAACAAAATTCACACTTGTTAAACTTTGCAAAAAGATGTTGGTCCTGAATTTGTTGTAGCACAATTCCCAAACGGTCCACATGTTAATTCTCACTCCTTGAATATATCAAGATATCATCTATAAACATAATCACAAACATGTCTAACTATCGCCTAAACATTATATTCATCAAGTCCATAAACTTTGCCGGAGCATTAATTAAACCAAACGACATTACCCCAAACTCAATGACCATACCGGGTCCTAAAGGCCATCATAGGAATATCAACCCCTCTCACCCTTAAATGATAATAACCCAAATGAAGATCAAACTTAGAGAAATAACTTGCCCCTTGAAGCAGGTTAAACAAATCATAAATTCTAAAAAGAGGGTACTTATTCTTGATAGTCACTTTATTGAAATGACGATAATCAATGCATATTCGAAGAGACCCATTTTTTTCTAACAAATAATACCAAAACACCCCATGGAGAGATACTCGGTCAGATGAAACCATTATCTAGCAAATCCTTTAGTTTCTCTTTCAACTCTTTTAACTCCGTCAGAGCCATTCTAGAAGGAGGGATTGAAATAGGGTGTGTATTCGGAAGAAGGTTTATACCAAAATCTATTTCCCACTCAGGAGAAATACCAAGTAAATCATCAGGGAAAATATGCAGGAACTAATTCACTATCGCAACCGACTCTAGAGAAAGGGGTTTTAGATTCAACATCCCTCACCCTAAGAAAATGAGAAATACACACTTTTGAGCCCATCCTTCTAGCCTTAAGACAAGAGACAAATTGACCTCTAGGCATGGCATTTCCCCCCTTCCACTCTTAAAGAAACTCATTGGAAAATTGAAATCTAATAACCCGAGTCCTATAATCTATAGAGGCATAACATGCAGTCAACCAATCCATACCCAAAATCAGATCAAGGTCTAACATATCTAACTCTACCAAGTCCACCAAAGTAAATCTGTGGGAAAAGAAAACGGTACACCTCTTATAGACTCTCTTAGCCACCACCGAGTCACCAACAGGGTAGAGACCGAAAATGGTTGTATTGACACTTCAGGGAGTATATGAAACTTGATGGACGCATAAGGTGTCACAAAGGAAAAAATTAAAATTGGGATCTTACGACGTATATACATTAGTAAGAAATACTTTTAACATACCGGTGACCACATGAGGGGATCTCTCTTGGTCACCTTAGGATTAACGAGCATAAAAATAGTTTTTCTTCGGGGCATTTGAGTTTGAATCGCTTTGAGGTACATAGAACCCCAAAAGTCTACATGTACGCCACTTAGCATACCTTAACATAAGCATAGAACAATAAAGAGTAAAAACACATTTCAAGTCTAAAATTTTCATAAAAGGAAAGTGGAAATCTAGACTCTAAGTCTTAACATAGCCATCTATTACAATATTCTAATGAGAAAAGGGACACAACCCATACAACATAGTCCGAAAAGAAAATACAAGAAATGAACTACAATGAGATAACATCCGCCCTCAAATCATGAAGACTCACCAACAAGCTAGGAGAATATGTAAAACCAAGCTTTTAGCCACCACGATTAGCACCTTGACTGCCGGACCCCACACTTGGGGAAAATGTAGGAAAAGTAAGTGTTAGTACAAAAATGCACTAAGTATGATAACTATGCATAAAAACATTGAAAACATGCTTAAAGGGACATTTTATTTGAATGCATGCAATTTACTAAGTTTGAACATCACCATGAAGATAGTAGAAAAACTTAAGTAATAAGCATAATCAACATATAGATCATCATAGCATAAGAGGAACATATCACAAATACCGTCAAAGAATACTTGTGCAATGCATGAATAAGACCCCATAAATATCACCCATGCTATGTAAGGCTTCTTCAGTAACCATAGTTTACAATTCATATTCTTGTTCATATTGTTGTTTTCATTATAAGCATTAACAGACATAGACCATGTGAGCTATACATGGAATCTTATGACTCCCACACCAAAAAGGGTTGTGCTACTTGCCTAAGGTAGAACCATAATCTTAGCATAGGTGGATCCACTAGCGAAATAACCTATGGGGGCACATAGTTTAGAGTATAAAGAGATTGCTACTAGAATCCCGAACTCAACTATGGTAAAAGGTTTCCATCTCATGAGACATGCTTTGGGAACCCAGACTCAACTACTGTAAGAACAACCCATTCCGAAAGCCGGACTCAACTAGTGTAAAAGCTTTAATTCAGAAGCCGAACTCAACTAGCATAAAAGCTTGCATGTGATATTCAATATCAACTATATGCTAAGTATTAATTTCCATGGAGTATATATTAAGTCGTGACTTGAGTTCATATTCATGGAAGAATGCATTGTCATTCAATCCAACATAATTCATAAGATAGGTCATACATCATGCGTGAGAATAACCTTTCACCATTCATGTCTTCATATAGATTCAATAGGTGAGAAAGCCTTTCAACCTTAGAATCATCATATTGTGTGATAACCTTTCGCATCATATCATAATAATACAGAAGTGTGTATATGATAATAACCTTTCAACAACACAACAACTAGATCAGAATCATAGACACTTCACTCTCAAAGTATTATTTAAGCATATACTAAACGTCATAAATCTTGAATAATATCATAATTTTTTGATTCAAGGATCAAAGCTCATATTGAATCAACACATCTAGAATTCACTACATTAGACATGAATATTAACATAATATCATTCTTCATTCGACAAACTCACATCACAAGATCATAATTGGGAAATATGCGGATTTCATGGGTTATTGGGAATTCCAAAATAAAAACCATAATAAATTATCAATTAAATCATACTATAAAGCGATTCAAGCATTAGAATCGCTTTTGAAAGGAAACCATGACTTTGGAATCAACCTCTAGATTTTGGGGATTTCTATCTTTGAAATTGGGGTTTTGAATGGGCTCCATGGATGAATTATATCCATGGATGAAGAGATAAAATACCTTAGCAATGAAATACAATGAATTTTAGAAGAAAACCTTGCTCCTTGAACCCTAGCTCAAAGTTTCTTCTTCTTCTTCCTTGAAGTTCTAGAAAGAGAATTTCTTTGGTGAGGTTGAAGTTTTGCGACTAGTTTTGAGTTTTAGAAATAATGAGGTAGATAATAAATTTAGTGGTATAAAATCCTTATATAGGTGATCTAATTTAGTCTAAAACGACATCACTTAGTATTAATTAAAATAGAAAAACCCCAAAATGTCCCTAAATGTAACTACCAAAAATTAGTTTCCAAGTCCCTCCCACGACCCTCACTGACAGACTATGGTTGGACCCACGGCCCGTGCTGGTGAAGCGTGGGTTGGAGTTCAAAAACATGTTTACAGGGCTTGACCCATGGACCCTCACCCACAAGGCCACCCACCCACGAGGGGTGGGCATTGCCATAGTTCACTGTTGTAGGCAATTTCTAGAGCCCTCCTCAAGGAACCATGGTTGCTCCTTAGGGGTCATACCTTGATGTTCTAAATAGAACACATTTAATTTAAAGTACGGGGAGTTATATTTATCACTCTAACCTTCTTGTTAAGCCTACTAGTTTCTGAGGTGTTACAGCCTGACAATCATTGTGTGATGAGTCACATATTGAGTTTTGGGCTAGATTTTGGGGAAATTATAAATACCCCAAGGGAGAGAAAAATGTATGTTTTTAGAGAAGTAAACTTTTCTAGAAGTAAGAAAGTTGTTAGAGAGAGAAATACTTCCATTCTGTTAAGAACACTTTTGTAGTTTTGGGCTTTTTAAACTTTGCTCTTTAAATTTAAAACTTGAAGTTGAAATCTAAGCGGGTATTGCTTGTAATTGCCTAATTTCATGTTACCCATGGCTGCTTTCATCCAAGGTATAATTTCTTTACAATTTCTGATGGGTAGCTAAATCCACAAAGTCTAGGTGTGCAATTATGGGGTTGGGTGATGATTTAATGTAGTGGGTATTATGTTATACTCTTTTTTGTGGCTCTTCATACATGTATTTTGGCTAACTGGAATGGGGCTAATTTATGGGTTCAGGTTGCAAACATAATTCCTACTTCTCATCTCGGATTGATTCTCAAAAGAGATTGATTGGAGTGGGTAATTAGTTTGATACATGCAACTTAGGTTTGATGTTAGTAATTTTCCTCATTATAGAGATTATGAGTCAGATCTATTTTACCTATTTCTGCATCGAAAGGGACACTAGCTTAAGGTATTTGCTTTATTAGCATATAGGAGAGCAAAAAAGATTCTATGAACTAATACTACAAGATCGAATGAAAAATAGTGTCATTGAAGATGACCAAACCTATCGATGAATGTTCATCAATATATAGAAATGCAATTACCCCTACGTGATATTGATTTCCAATCTCCCACCCCTAGTTTACTTGTTATTTATTTGAAATTTTAGTTTAATGAAACTATTGATAGCCAAACCCTTTTAGTAAAATTTATGGAATCATCAATCAACTTGTTCTCAATACAACAAATAAATGAATATAAATTACAAATTTCATGATAAAATTATTCACGCTATATCATTTTCTTTGGAATTCAACTCCGACTATTAGTTTGGTATTTTTATTGATGAAGACTGCTTACACTTTTGATTGGCTTAAAAGAGTAGTTTGAGCATTATAAACCGCTGCATGGGAATGATGGTTGAGAATTTCATTTAAGAAATTAATTTATAAATTTGCTTAGTTGTAGTGAAATTATTACTTGTTGCTGCTGGTTGATGATTTGCAAGCTTACAGATATGAGAAACCAAGTTAGTTAAAACAATAGTCATTATTGTCAAAATGAAAAAATGGATGATTTGAATGAGATGCACATAAAGGTCATTCAAACCACCGAAGGCATCTAGTTACTACTCAGGATTGAAAGGACATTTTTAATGTAACCAGAACAATTCTACAATTTCTCCAACTAATCGAAATGTTTGGGAGTTCAGCCCATGAAGATCGCCACGAACACTTTAGATATTTAGTTGATATGTGTGGGCAGTTTGTGTTCAACAACATATCACAAGAGTCTAAGGTTGATGTTATTTCCGTTCTCTTTGTTGGGTGAAGGTACTAGGTGGTTGACGGAATTTGCAAATGATTCTATAACTCCTTGGGAGGAGTTGACTGATGTCTTCTTGGAGAGATTCATTCCCCCTTCGAAAATGATTAAACTTAGGAACAAAATCCAATATTTCAAAAGGATTAGAGGTGAAACTATACACGAGACATGGTTGCAGTTCCAGAAATTACTCTTGCAATGTCCAACATATGTTGTTCTGGACCTTTTTCTATTTCAATACTTCTATTGTATTCTTGATTTAATCAGCAAACGTGTAGCTGATCAACTTGTCCAAGGTGGGATGACGCAACAACCATATCAGGTTGTATCGTTGTTTCTTGATGACATGACCAAAGTGAACCAAACATGGCATACTACAGAGGGCTAAGTGACTTCCTTGCAACTGAGCATGATTAAGGAACTATAAGAGAGATGAGAAAATGGCCAACATGATGACCCAAATTGATTTGTTGAGCAAGCATGTCATGGGAGGTTGATTGAAATCAGTGAGTGCGGTTGGAACAAGTAGTGGGAAATGCATATAGGATGCTAAATGTGAGGCATTATAAAATGAAAAAGTTCAATATTTGGGAAACCAAATAATGGGTTCTCACAAAAACTACCATAGACATGGTGGGAGCCAATGTTGGAATAAGGAATCAAATAATGGTTGCAAAGATTGGAGAGGTCAAAATTTGAGAGATATGGAGGATGATAAGGACAGATATATTCCTTCCCATGATCGTCCACAACCAATGGAGCCAACTTGTCTTGAAGGAAAACCAAATCAAGGAAATTAATACAATGATCTTCGACAAGGTGTTGAAGTAATTGAAAAATGACTTCTCCACCTTATCTCAAATAGTGACCTCTCATTTGGTGTCTATCAAACAACTGGAGTCTCAAATGTGTTAGATCTCTACCAATCACAAATCAAAGTCAAAACGAAACATTGCCTAATTAACCGTCCCAAATCTAAAAAATAAATTACGAGAAGAACTATGTCGTATCACGACGTTAAATAAGGCACATCTTGGGAGGCAACTCACGTTTTTACCTTTTTTAATTTCTTTCAATAACTTGTATTCTGTGTGGAGGTTAAGAGGAAGTTAAGGTGTTGTGAAGGACACAATAAGAAATGCAAAAAAACAATGGTGATCCACCAAAGGCATTGTCAATACTCAATTCTTGTCCCCTTTCTAAGCTAGAAAATGTTAAAAATTGTATTTTCAATTAAGGCGATCAGAGATTGAAATGGCGATTGACAAAGTACACTATGCAGATTCTACTGAGTCCATTGAATCAACTTTTAGGTTTTGTAAACATTTAGGCTCTTTGGTGAGCTTCAACTCCATTTAGTGATTCAGCGAATGCACTCCGTGACGTTTGTCATGACCACCGAACATGCTTGGTATAACAAGGTAAAGGGTCTATTCATTTGCAATAAGAAAAGACTTCACTATCTTTGATATTCTTTTCTTCCCTAAGAATACAAAGTCATATTGTAGTGTGTGACTGCCTGTTTGGTATATTTTGCGAGTACTAGTAGTGTGTTATCTTGCGTTATCTGGCGTACTTTCTCAACCCAAACCCTAATCTCCCTCGTTTTCTTCTATCTTCTTCTCTTTGAGGTTGGTGTTTCATTTCTATTTTAATATTTGAGGTTAACATTGTGCTTTTCTATATGGTCTATAGTCCATTTAATTCATGAAGTTAGTTGATTTTTTTGGGTAGTGCAATATTTTTGGTATTGAGATGTGCCCACACGTTAGATATTAAAACGTTGCTTAAAATTGCAAAAATTAATTATGTTATTTAATTTTGAAATTGAGTCTTGATATTCGCTAGGTGTTGGTTGAATTGTTTATTGGTGAAGTTAGATTATCCAGTACTGATCCTATTGCATTATTTCGTGCAATGGTAGATAGAGTGTGTCATGCCCCGAGGCTACCCCCTAGACGTAAACACGGGACCTAGGATCATGACTGACCCCAAGCTAGCCCTGAGCTTGCATATCATAAGCATACTAAACTATACTGGAATAAGAAGATACTGTGCGGAAGCTAAAAACAAGAGATAAATTAAAATGATGGGGGAATACCCAATCTAAGTCTAAATATATGAAATGTACTAGGAGTTTAATAGCAACAGAAATATCAAACTAAAAACTAAAGCTGAATCTAAAACTATGTCTGAAATATTGCCTCTAACTGAGTCTCCAGATAACTCTAGCAAAACTGAATAGAAATAAAAGACTGAACATAAAAGAAACATGTGTATCATCTTCGAGGAATGAGGACTCACAACTGATACTGTTGAATATGGATTAGGAACTGATCTACATGTTATCTGAATGCTGAGGATCTGAACCTATATCACGAAAAGATGTAGCGTAAAGTATGTGTCAGTACTTGAAAGGTATTGAGCATGCATGATAGGATAAAGCTGAACAAATATACATATCCTAACAAAACATAGTAAGCAATGGTATAGTCTAAACATGATAAAATACTGAAACACATTGAACATGAACTAAACTGAATGCAATGACCAAGTACATAACATCTTGAAACTGAATACTGAAATATAACGGATAACCTAGTCAAATGCACTAGAGTCTGACTGTGGGAGCTACTAATAACCGACATAAAATCACGTGAGCTAAACATGAAGTCTGATGTATACACCTCATCGAGAGGACCTAATATACCTTGCCAGGGTACAAAGGCATGACAGGCGTGATCACTAATATGATGCCCAGAGAGGGGAATTATAAACCTATGCGGGCACACAGTTCTGGGACTATGAGGGTGACTGGCCCTAGTCAAACTTAGTATTAAGCCTACTCCTAACTAGAATGTGCATAATACAACACACCTAAAATAAACTGGATAGCTCAATATTGATAAATGATAACCGAAAATGCAACAATAAGTATGAATAATGAAACATTTTAAAACTGAGGCATGTATAACTATTGATCTGACCTAGCATGTGTAATTTATGAACCAGGAGAATCTACACAACTAAGGTTATGAGTTTTATGCAAAGAACTAAGCAATATAGTTACAAAAAACATAATAATCTAATATGGATTACTCTAAGAGCTAAATTGCAACAATTATCTGAAGTTCTAGAAACCCTATGTCTAAACAAGATATAAAGAATTAAGAATCTGACTGAATTATAGGGACCTAGTGGATGAAAGGAACCCACTAGTGAAATCCCACATAGCTGGTGATGAATTTCACAGAGAAATCTTTTGATTTTAGGGCTGGAACTACAGGAAACTTATCGCATTCTTGCAGAGGATTTGGTTGACTGTTTCTTCTCCTTTTGCACAGGTTTGATCTATTTTTTAAAAATGAATTGATTAGGGTAAGTTCTGATTTAATTACTATGCTTAAACTAACCAAATGATGTAGTTTAGGTGCCCAACTAAGAGGGGAAAAGGCCAAATGACCCCTGTCTTAAAAACTATCGAGGACATCGACGGGCCTGACGGACGATCCGTGGACTGACGGACAACCCATTATGTCAGTCCGTCGATTGTCTGTCAATGAGGGGTGCTAAAGGCCATAATCCACGGAGCTGGAATACGGACCGTGGTCTGCCTTACGGTCTATAGGTCTTACTGTGGTCGAGACTTGGCTGAAATTCTGGGAGATTATTGGAAAGAATTGCGAGTGTCCACCCACGAACCCCACAACTGGTTCGTGGTTCAACCTACGGTCCATAGGTGGCCTCCTTTGGTGGCACATGCAACTTTTGAAAATCTGCATTTTGTCTCTTTTAGAATCTGGGGTTTTACATTATCATCCTCGAATGAAGAATAAACTAGTTGGGTATGGAGGAAAAGAGCTGCAAACCCTACCACTAAGTAGTGGAAACTAAAATGTAAATGAACTAAGTTCTACGAACATACAAATGTGCGAAAATGTATGTATAACTGAAGGAATATGATACTAAGACTGAATTTATGCAAGAGTAACTGAAATACTAGAGAGGAACTATTGCCTCAAACTGGAATGGAATCGGGAGGAAAGAGATGTGGATACTTGGCCATCATGGCTGCTTCTGCTTCCCAAGTAGCTCCCTCTACAGACTGACTGCTCCACAATAACTTAACTGAAGCGATTTATTTGTTTCTCAACCTTCGAACCTAATGATGAAGAATTTCAATTGGCACCTCTTCATAAGTGAGACCATCCTTCATGTTCATAAGGCAAACTCCTAAGTGAGCAAGCCACTGAACATCCTTTGCAAATTCCATTCTTCCTTCCTCAACATGTGCTACACTACCCATAGATAGTTTACTAAGAGCATCAACTACTAAATTGGCCTTACCAAGATGATAAAGCACATTAATATCATATTCCTTGAGGAATTCAATTCATCTCATCTGGCGAAGATTCAACCCTTTCTTTGTTAACACATATTGTAGGCTCTTATGGTGTTTGAAGACATCAACGTGAACACCATACAAGTAATGTCTCCAAATCTTTAGGGTAAATACTACTGCTGCAAGTTCAAAGTCATGTGTTGGGTAGTTCTTGTCATGCACCTTAAGCTGTATAGAAGCATAAGCTATAATGTTACCCCACTGCATCAACATACAACCTAGGCCGACTCTGGATGCATCACAATAGATTACATAACCCTCTGAACCCTCTAGTAGAGTCAAATCAGGAGATGTAGTCAACCTAGTTTTCAATTCTGTAAAGCTCTTCTCACACTCATCTGACCACTTAAACTTAACCTTTTTCTGAGTCAACTTAGTCAATGAAGAAGCTATGGATGAAAATCCTTCCACAAACCTTTTGATATCTGTTTGAGAGGTGGGTCGGGGCCATTGTTTCGTTGCCTCTATTTTCTGAGAATTCACTCGGATCTCTTCGCTAGACACTATATGACCAAGGAAAGAAACTGATTGTAACTCAAACTCACATTTGCTAAAATTAGCAAATAATTGGGATCTTCAAGAGTTTGCAGGACAACCCTCAAATTAGTAGCATGTTCTTCCTCATTCCTACAGTAAATGAGGATATCATTAATAAAGACAATAACAAACAAGTCCAAATACTGCTTGAACACCATGTTTATTAGATCCATGAAAGTTGCAGTAGCACTGGTTAGTCACAATGACATAACTAAAAATTCATAATGACCATACTGAGTTTTGAAGGCTATTTTCGAGATGTCACAATATCTGACTCAGAGTTGATTATAACTGGATCTGAGACCTATCTTTGTAAAATGACTAGCACCCTAAAGTTGGTTGAACAAGTCATCAATCCTGGGAATAGAGTACTTATTATTGATTGTAACTTTCTTCAACTGACGCTAGTCAATGAACATCCTGAGAGAACCATATTTCTTTTTCGCAAAAAACACTTGTGCACCCCAAGGGGAAATATTCGGTCTAATGAAGCCCTTATCTAGAAGGTCTTTCAATTGTTATTTCAATGCATTAAGCTCGTTTGGTGCCATTCAGTAAGGAGGAGTCAAAATAGGCTCGGTATCTGGAAGGGTATCTATTCCAAAGTCAATTTCCCTTTCGGGAAGAACTTCGAAAATATCTTTTGGCAACACTTCTGGAAACTCATTTACTATAGCAACTGACTCAAGAGTTGGGTCTTAGAGCTTGAATCCTTTACCTGAACTAAATGATTGAGATACCCTTTAGAGATCATCTATCTAACCTTAAGGTAGGAAATGCATCGACCCATAGGCACTGAGTAACTACACTTCAATTCTAAGACTTGCTCATTAGGAAATTGAAAACGAACGATCCTAGTTCTACAATCGACTGAGGCATAACAGGAATGTAATCAATCCATGCGTAGAATGACATCAAAGTCTACAATTTTTAACTCTACAAGATCTGTAGAGGTGACTCTGAGAGACTGTGACAAGGAAATTTTTTGTCACGCCTCAGATCTGATTAAGACGGATAGGCACCCGATGTCCAAATGGCCCGGGAGAACCAACTTACAACCTGCACTTACCATACAGTTAACTATGATAACTATGAAGCTATGACAAGCTTATATGCCCTGTAGTGATAAAAGACCGACAGGCCCAAAACTTATGTACAACACTTGGCCGTGGAGGCCACAATTGTTAAGAGACAAGAAACAACCAAACTTTATACATTAGTCTACAAAGCCTCTACAAGATAGACAACTTTAGTTTAGGTCGGGACAAGGCCCCGCCTTACACTTAACTACTATATGGTAACAAAATAGATGCCAAAGACTCGATTAAGCCCCGAATAAACTTGGAGCTCACCAATAGCAGCTTAGTGTCCAATACTCCTACTGGGGAGGTCTACTAGCTGGAGTACCTGTGGCTGCAACATGAAATGCAGCGTCCCCCGAGAGGGACGTCAGTACGAAGAATGTACTGAATATGTAAGGCAATAGCATATGTAAACAGGAGCTCAATTGAAATCAAGTATCAATATGTAAATGCATATATCATATTAAAGACCACCCTTGTTGCTGTTGTGGGATCATGTACATTATATTCTGTTCTGTAATTTTCTTTACATTGCGATCTCTGTAAAGCATGTGATACAAATAACCAACTGATCAGTGGTAAAAGAGGATGACCCATGCTAGGCATTTTAACCCCTGAAATGTTGTCCTCAAATATATAAATTTGGGATCGACCCATGCTAGGCTTTTGCCCCTGGGCTACCACCCTTACACATATACCGCTTCATATAGTTTCTTGAAATCTTTGAGATTGCTATTTTGGTGGTCATAATTATTTTTGAGCATCAGAACTGTGGATCAGTAGTAGGAAACATGTGAATATGCACTTAGGGCAGTAACAATAACACAAGATGGAAATGTAGCACTAATGAATTACATAAGAGCTCAAATGACACAATGGACCTCATTTGATTTACAGGAGGAATCACAAAGCTACTGTTGAAATTACCCTTTTCTCATACCAATACTCGGAAAAGTAAAGATGCACATATATTGAAGCAATTCGAAACACTAAGGAGAGGGGAAATATTGTTAGCTGTGTTTGGGATTGTACGCTGCCAATATGTGTCTTTTACTTGAAAGAACACATAGGAAGCTCACTTGTTGGTAGTGACACAAACAGAGTTCATGCCAAAGAATATAGAATCGAATAGCCTTAGATACCTTGTTGTACCACTGAGATAGTACAACGAATTAACCTCCTTCCTTTCCGATTATTAATCTACAATGAAATAAGTAACACAACTAATATTAGTAGCTAACCAACAGATTGGGCTACTTGAACTTGGGAAACAGTAATCAGGCAGCAAACCCATACTTATCAAACCGATGGTATGCATTCCACCCCTTCTCCTTTAATAACGTCATATACAATACGACCTTCTAATAAGGTCCCCTGAAACTCTTCAGGCTTTATAACATATGCAAAACAATATACAAAGGGGTTGTAGGCAACAAGCTCATGCAACGCCCAATTAGATTGTACGTTACTGCACTATTTACCATTTTATCCTTTAACAAGTTCTCATGACTTCTGCACATGCCTCCTTATGTTACTATACACAAATCAGTTTCTAAACATCAGAATGTGGCAGTAGCAATATGAACTCACGGTTTCCGACCACTGTCCCTTGAGTATCTAACTAACATTACATTTAAAATGCTCAAATGGGCTAACAATTAAGTTAAAGGGGACTCCCCTCCATGGTTGTCCCAACATGCACAATCAACCAGAACATTCCCCAATCTCACACCATGTAAAAAGAACAATTCTCAGCTCATTAACCCATACCAAATCCCCTAACTGATTCAAGCACAAAAGTGGGATGAAAAATTCAGTAACTCACCTTGTTGGACAACAACCTCACTTGCTAACTTCAAGGTTTAGGTTGTCTTTTCCAAATTATTTTAAGGTGAAATCAATTCCTCCTCTTGAATTTCTTAAGATGGGAGATGTTACACCAACTTGTACTTGGAAAATAAACGGTTTTCTCAGATTTTTAATGGTGAACTTGCAGGCCAGCACTTTGGAGTTTCTAGGGTTTCTTTTTGGGAGTAAATTGTTGTACAACAAGGGAGAGATATATGAAATGAATTTCATTCTCTTCAGGGTCCTTTATGGACGTTTTTATATTAAGAAATCTGTAGAAATATCTAGTCCCTCACTTTAAGTAAGCAGGTACATCACTCCCTTAATTTCTGCCACATGTTCTTTAAGTAGCTGCATGATCTAGTTGCCCTTTTCTTTTAAAATGCAGTCCACATATTTCCTAAGTAGGTGCATCACCTACTTACCACTTATTTAAGTAGGTCAGCAGTTAATCTACCATTAAGAACCTATGTCATCCTTTCTACGTAAGCTACACATGTACATAAGCAACTTAATTACGTAAGACATCCGAATCAGTAGCTTAAGCAAGTAGGTTGATTACTATGACAAATTATACTTTACTTACTCTATCTAACCTAAAATGTCTTCCGAATATTGTCAAACCTATTTCAAACCCTCACTACTCACATAGAACTAGTTTATGCAAAATATGGGACGTTACATCCTCCCCTCCTTAGGAACATTCGTCCTCGAATGTTTACCTAATTATTTAGCTCCAATCAAGTTCAATCAAGCCTTTGTTGAATTCTACTGTTAGCCACATAATACGCACAGACTTATACTTACTTGTTACTGTCTCAACTCAACACTTTGACCCTTCTCCTCGAATTGACATAAATGAGGATATTTGGACTTCATTGCTTCTTCCGCCTCCCATGTAACTTCTTCAACTTATTGGTTTCTTCATAGTACTTTTACAGAAGCTACTTCTTTATTTCTTAGTTTCTTAACTTGTCGATCCAAAATTGCATTGGGTACTTCTTCGTAAGTGAGATCTTCTGTAACGTGTACATCTTCCGTAGTAGTGATACGAGATGGGTCGCCTATGCATTTTCAAAGCATTGAGACATGAAATACTGGATGGATTGTTGAGAGCTCTTGAGGTAGCTCTAACTCATATGCGACTTGACCAACTCTTCAAATAATTTTATATGGCCCTATATAGCGCGGACTCAGCTTCCCCTTTTTACCAAATCTCATTACCCCTTTCATTGGGGATACCTTCAAAAATACCCAATCTCCTATGAAAAATTCCAGTCCTCTCCTTCTATTATCTGCATATGATTTATGTCGGCTTTGAGATGTTGCTAATCGTTGTTGTATCACCTTAACTTTTTCCATAGCTTGATGAACAAGATCTGGCCCAAATAAGGCAGTTTGGCCCGCTTCAAACCATCCGATCGATGACCTGCACTTTCTCCCATTTAACGCTTCATAAGGTGCCATCTAATACTTGAATGGTAGTTGTTGTTGTAAGCAAACTCAATAAGCGGCAAATGATCATCCCAACTACCTTTGAAGTCTAATATACAAGCCCGCAAAATATCCTCAAGTGATTGGATTGTACGTTCTACTTGACCATCCGTTTGAGGGTGAAAGGTTGTGCTTAAATTCACTTGCGTTCCCAAACTCTTCTGAAATGACTTCCAAAAGTTCGCGGTGAATTGAGCTCCTCTATCAGATATAATAGAGATTGGCACTCCATGTGGCCGAACTATCTCTTTAATATACAACTTTGCATACTCTTCAACTATATAAGTAGTCTTGACCGGTAAGAAGTGCGCTGCTTTGGTGAGTCTATCAACAATCACCCATATGGAATCAAACTTCCGAAATGAGCGAGGCAAACCAGTGACAAAATCCATATTAATCATATCCCACTTCCAAATTGGATATTCTATACGCTGCATATAACCTCCAGGCTTCTAGTGCTCTACTTTAACTTGTTGACAATTTGGACATTGAGCTACAAATTCTGCAATGTTCTTCTTCATGTCACCCCACCAATACACTTCTTTCAAGTCATGATCCATTTTTGTTGAATCCCGGATGGACAGAATATCTTGAATGATGTGCTTCTGTCATAATTCTCCTTCTCAGTCCATCTATGTTAGGTACACACAATCTGTTTTGGCATTGAAGTACTCCCTCTTCTGTAAGCTCAAATGCCTTTGTCATACCTTGTTCTACATTCTCCTTAAGCTGTAATAGGATGGGATCCCTGTACTGCTTCTCTTTCACCTCCGCTACAAATGAGGATTCTGCAGCATTTTCCACAATAACTCCTTCATCTGGAGATTCAAGAAGGCGAACCCCCTAGCTAGCTAATTGACGTAGATCTTTAGTTATTTGCTGCCTTCCTATGGACTGCTCATAAGTGCTTGCCATCATTTTACGACTTAAACCATCAGCTACAACATTTGCCTTCTCGGGATGATACAAGATATCAATGTCATAATCTTTTAATAACTCAAGCCACCTTCGTTGCCTCAAATTCAGATTCTTTTGCTTAAAGATGTATTGCAAATTCTTGTGATCAGTATATATATCAACGTGAACACCATACAAGTAGTGGCGCCATATCTTCAAAGCAAACACAACTGCTGCAAGCCCTAGATAATGGGTTGGATAGTTTTTCTCATGTGACCGCAACTGCCTTGAGGCATAAGCTATCACCTTAACATGCTGCATCAACACGCATCCTAAGCCCACTGCCGATGCATCACAATGCACTACGTACCCTTCCATGCCTTCTGGAAGTACCAATACAGGTGTAGAAGTAAATTTATTTTTCAGTTCTTGGAAGCTTCATTCAGATGCATCGCTCCACTGGAACTTGACTTCTTTTTGTGTTAGTTTTGTTAATGGTGCGGAAATAGAAGCAAATCCTTCAACAAACCTTCTATAATAACCTGCCAGCCCAAGGAAACTACGAACCTCCATTTGTGTTGTAGGTCTTGGCCAGTTCTTCACAACTTCTATCTTTTGGGTATCAACCCTTACTCTTTCATCAGATACAATATGACCCAAGAATGCCACAGATCTTAAACAAAACTCACATTTAGAGAACTTTGCGTACAACTTTCGATCACGAAGAATCTGTAACACCTGCCGCAAGTGATTAGCATGGTCCTCTTCAGATCTTGAATACACCATAATGTCATCTATAAATACTATCACGAACACATCCAAAAATGGATTGAACACCCTATTCATCAAATCCATAAAAGCTATTGGTGCATTTGTTAGCCCAAATGACATAACTAAAAACTCGAAATGACCATACCGTGTTCAAAAAGACGTCTTGGGTATATCTTGATCTCTGACCCTCACTTGGTGATAACCCGACCTCAAATCAATTTTTGAAAAGCACTTAGCACTCTGTAACTGATCAAACAAATCATCAATTCTTGGGAGGGGATATTTGTTCTTAATCGTTACCTTATTCAACTGTCGGTAATCAATACACATTCTCAATGAGCCATCTTTCTTGCGTACAAATAAAACTGGTGCTCCCCAAAGGGACGTACTAGGCCTTATGAATCCTTTTTCTAACAAATCAGTTAATTGTTCCTTCAACTCCCGTAATTCTGCCGAGGCCATTCTATATTGAGGAATGGAGATAGGTTGAGTATCTGGAATTATATCAATACCAAACTCTACTTCTCGTTCTGGAGGCAAACCTGGAAGATCTTCAGGAAATACATCAGGAAATTCATTTACCACCGGAACAGATTGAAGAGTTGGTGGATCTGCATCTACATTTCTTACTTTTACTAAATGGCATATTTAGCCTTTGTACATCATCTTCTTCGCCTTCAAATAAGAAATAAACTTACCTCTTGGCGCCCCAATATTACCTTTCCATTCAAGGACTGCCTCTTTTGGAAAATGGAAATGCACCATCTTAGTTCGGCATTCTACTGTAGCATAACAACAAGCTAACCAATCCATACCTATTATGACATCAAAATCAACCATTTCTAGTTCAACAAGGTCAGCTAATGTATTACGACCACAAACAGTTACTATGCACTTTGATAGACTCTTCTAACTATAATAGATTCACCAATCGGTGTAGACACTTCAAATGGTTTAACCAATAATTCTGGTGTTCTTTTGAACTTTGCGGCAATCAATGAAGTGACATATGATAGTGTAGACCCTGGATCAATTAATGCATAAACAAAATGTGAAAAGATGGATAATGTACCTGTAACCACATCTGCTGAAGCATCCAAATTTTGTCGATTCCCTAGGGCATACGTGCGATTTTAAACTCCACTAAACCTAGCTGCCCCTCTAACACCTTTACCATGACCTGCAGGAATTTGTGCACCCCTGCCTAAAGAAGGAACTGATGAAGACGATGCAACAATCGATCCAGCAGGTTGTGCCATACCATTCATGCCCCTTTGAGGGCAATTTCTCATCAAGTGTCCCGGTGTTCCACACCAAAAACAAGCATCTGTCCCAAACCTACATGTGCCTAGGTGATTTCTCCCGCATTGTATACAAAGTTTTCGAGGAGGTCTTGATTGGCTCATAATTCCCTGCTCTTGGTGCCCCACTGTTCCTGAGTTTTGGCTTTCACCTCTTTGCTCAAACTGATCGCCCCTAGACCCTCGGGGTGGAGCACTAGCTGTAGAGTAGGAAAATAATGGCCTAGACGGTCTATTAGAAAACCGAGGCTTAAACTCACCTTGAGATTGGGTAAACTGCCTCGTAGATTTGGCCCTTTTGGACTATCCTCTTTCCAACTCTTGTGCCCTTCTTCTTTGCCTTTGATCGTCCAACTTTTGTGCAAAACGTTGCATCCTCGCTATATCCATTTCTTTATTCAAAGAAGCAATGGTACAATCTCTAACCAAATATGAATCTAATCTGTCTACATATCGATGAACTCTAACCTCCATAGTAGACACTACATTAGGAGCATACCTGGATAAAGAATTAAACTTGGGACTGTACTCCCTCACACTCATATTCCCTTGGTGGAGATTTAAAAACTGATCAGCACGGGCCTCTCGGATCTCCAATGGCAGATAATGGTCAAGAAATGCCTTTTTGAACTCTTTCCAACTAGCTAAAGGTGCATCTGTAACCCTTGATTGCTTCCAAGGTTCATACCACAATATAGCCATACCCATGAGTCTATATGTTGCTAGCTCAACTACTTCTTTACCACTTACATGCATAACATCCAAAGTTCGTTGAATCTGATCAATAAAGTCTTGCGGATCTTCTTTAGGATCTGACCCAGTGAATGATGAAGGGTCAAAATTAAGAAAATCACATATTCGCGTACAAGCAGCCCTATCTGCACCACTCGTACCTGCAATTGGACCTTCTTGTCTTTGCCCTTGGCCAGCAACTATACGAGTCAATAATTGGATTGCATTCTTTAAATCTTGCTCAGTAGTATTAATAGGCGGTTCTCGAGGTGCTGCTTCCCTCCTTAAATCATCTGGAGATGGAGGAGTCGGGCAAGTCTATGATAGAGACTCATTTGGAGCCTCACTTTGATCAGCTTGTCTAGGTAATGATTGGCTACTCCCTTCTCCGGCAGCCACATCTATTTGCTTGCCTATATTTTTACTCCTTCTCGTAACCGGTATCGTTGGTATAATAAAACAATTTAGAGGTTAGATATAATCCACCTACAATATGGCTTTATCGCACGATCTAGAGGATGAAACAATAGAAAAAACTCCTACATGTACCATAGCCTCCTGTTTATAGATAAGGTGCACAACACATTCATAAGCAAGACTCTACATAGACACGGCTTTGTAGACTCCCTAGGATGACCTGCTCTGATACCACTTTTGTTACGCCTCAGATTTGATTAAGACGGACAGGCACCCGATGTCTAAATGGCCCGAGAGAACCAACTTACATCCTGCACTTACCATACATTTAACTATGATAACTATGAATATATGACAAGCTTATATACCCTGTAGTGATAAAAGACCGGCATAGACAGGCCTAAAACATATGTACAACACTTGGCCGTGGAGGCCACAATTGTTAAGAGACAAGACACAACCTAACTTTATACATTAGTCTACAAAGCCTCTACAAGATAGACAACCTTAGTTTAGGTCGGGACAAGGCCTCGCCTTACCCTTAACTACTATATGGTAACAAAATTGATGCCAAAGACTCGATTAAGCCCCGAATAAACTTGGAGCTCACCAATAGCAGTTGACTGTCCGGTACTCCTACTGGGGAGGTCTACTAGCTGGAGTACCTGTGGATGCAGCATGAAATGCAGCGTCCCCCGAGAGAGACGTCAGTACGAAGAATGTACTGAATAGGTAAGGCAATAACATATGTAAACAAGAGCTTAATTAAAATCAAGTATCAATATGTAAATGCATAGATCAGATTAAAGACCACCCTTCTTGCTGTTGTGGGATCATGTACATTATATTCTATTATGTAATTTTCTTTACGTTGCGATCTTTGTAAAGCATGTGATACAAATAACCAACTGATCAGTGGTAAAAGAGGATGACCCATGCTAGGCATTTCAACCCCTGAGATGCTGTCCTCAAATATATAAATTTGGGATCAACCCATGCTAGGCTTTTGCCCCTGGGCTGCCACCCTTACACATATACCGCTTCATATAGTTTCTTTAATCTTTGAGATTGTTATTTTGGTGGTCATAATTATTTTTGAGCATCAGAACTGTGGATCAGTAGTAGGAAACATGTGAATATGCACTTAGGGCAGTAACAATAACACAAGATGTAAATGTAACACTAATAAATTACATAAGAGCTCAAATGATACAATGGACCTCATTTAATTTACAGGAGGAATCACAAAGCTATTGCTGAAATTACCCTTTTCTCATACCAATACTTGCAAAAGTAAAGATGCACATATATTAAAGCAATTCGACACACTAGGGAGAGGGGAAATATTGTTAGCTGTGTTTGGGATTGTACGCTGCCACTATGTGTCTTTTACTTGAAAGAGCACTTAGGAAGCTCACTTGTTGGTAGTGACACAAACAGAGTTCATGCCAAAGAATATAGAATCGAATAGCCTTACATACCTTGCTGTACCACTCAGATAGTACAACGAATTAACCTCCTTCCTTTCCGATTATTAATCTACAATGAAATAAGTAACACAACTAATATTAGTAGCTAACCAACAGATTGTGCTACTTGAACTTGACAAACAATAATCAGGCAGCAAACCCATACTTATCAAACCGATGGTATAAATTCCACCCCTTCTCCTTTAATAACGTCATATACAATACGACCTTCTAATAAGGTCCCCTGAAACTCCTCAGGCTTTATAACATATGCAAAACAGTATACAATGGGGTTGCAGGCAGCAAGCTCATGCAACGCCCAATTAGATGGTACGTTACTTCACCCTTTACCGTTTTATCCTTTAACAAGTTCTCATGACTTCTGCACATGCCTCCTTATGTTACTATACACAAATCAGTTTCTAAACATCAGAATGTGGCAGTAGCAATATGAACTCACGGTTTTCAACCACTGTCCCTTGAGCATCCAACTAACATTACATTTAAAATGCTCAAATGGGCTAACAATTGAGTTAAAGGGGACTCCCCTCCATGGTTGTCCTAACATGCACAATCAACTAGAACATTCCCCAATCTCACACCGTGTAAAAAGAACAATTCTCAGCTCATTAACACATACCAAATCCCCTAACCGATTCAAGCACAAAAGAGGAATGAAAATTTTAGTAACTCACCTTGTTGGACAACAACCTCACTTGCTAACGTTAAGGTTTAGGTTGTCTTTTCCAAAATATCTTAAGGTGAAATTAGTTCCTCCTCTTGAATTTCTTAATATGGGAGATGTTACACCAACTTATACTTAAAAAATAAAGGGTTTTCTCAGATTTTTAATGGTGAACTTGCAGGCCAGCACCTTGGAGCTTCTAGGTTTTTTTTTTTGGGAGTAAATTGTTGTAGAACAAGTGATAGATATATGAAATGAATTTCATTTTCTTAAGGGTCCTTTATGGACGTTTTTACATTAAGAAATATGTAGAAATATCTAGTCCCTCACTTTAAGTAAGCAGGTATATCACTCCCTTAATTTCTGCCACAAGTTCTTTAAGTAGCTGCATCACCTAGTTGCCCTTTTCTTTTAAAATGCAGTCCACATATTTCCTAAGTAGGTGCATCACCTACTTACCACTTATTTAAGTAGGTCAGCAGTTAATCTACCATTAAGAACCTATGTCATCCTTTCTACGTAAGCTACACATGTACGTAAGTACCTTAATTATGTAAGACATCCGAATCAGTAGATTAAGCAAATAGGTTGATTACTATGACAAATTATACTTTACTTACTCTATTTAGCATCAAACCTCTTTCAAATATTGTCAAACCTATTTCAAACCCTCACTACTCACATAGAACTAGTATATGCAAATTATGGGACGTTACATTTGTGTATACTTGTCTAACAATAATTGGGTCACCAATTGGAGTAGAGACTGAGAAGGGTTCTGAGAGAGTTTATGGACTGACACCAAAGTTCACTACTATATATTCAGTGACAAAGGAAAAGTAGCCCCTGGATCTAACAAAGAAAAAACATGTAGGTGAAGGACTCGTAACCTAACACATACCACTTTAGGAAAATGTTCCTGGTACTGGCGAACCTGGAGGGCATACAACCTTTTCTGGCGCTGACCGCCACATGTACTAGATGAAGCACCCTGCGGATTCGGTTGACGTTCTGGTGCTTCTGGAGCTGTAGACTGAGCCCGACTATTGTTACCTCCTTGCCCATGTTTAGAAGAATGGTAATCCCTCAACTTATGACCAGAATGACTACACCCAAAACATCCTTCATTGCCTGCAAGACAATTGTCTGGATGGTTCTTACAACACTTTGGACAAGTTCGGTAGGTTCTGTTACCTGAAACACTCCCTAAGATTTTAAGCCAGATGTCTTATCTTTCTGATCCTGTGGAAATCTGCGGGATGGAGCACTAGCTGATGAAGGTGCTGGGGTTAAGGTTTCTGCTGAAACAGTGAGCGATTTCCAGCACCAAATTTCTGTTGAGAATACTCATAGTTGCTTGTTCTAGCCTTATTGTAGTACTTAGCTAGTTTTCTAAGTTTATCTTCCTCAACCTACTGAGCATTAGTCATGAGCCTAGAGATATTCATATCCTCCAAAAACATAGCATTTCTACACTTTGTCTTCACCAAGTAAGATACCCCAAATAGGAACTTACACATTTGTGTTGTGGGATCAGCAATCATATATGGAGCATACTTGGAGAGCTGGGTGAACTTGAGACTATACTCTTGGACTGACATAGAACCTTGTCTCAAATTCATTAATTCCTGAGCTTTAACCTCTCTCAATTCTCTTCGAAAGAACTTGTCTAGAAAAGCTTCGTTAAAACACTCCCAAGTCAAATTAGCTGCATTCTCACCCCTGTTTTCCTTCATGTGTAAACCATATGTGAGCCACATCCTTAAGCTAGTAGGACATCAACTCTACCTTATCATTTCCACTCATTTGCATCACTTCAAATATTTTCTTGACCTCATACATGATGTTTTGGGGGTCCTCACCAACTTGGAATTCTAGAAACTCAGGCGGATTCATCATAACAAAATCACGGACCATAGCTGCCACTGATTGCCCACTAACATTTGTAGGAACTAAACCTGTTAATTGTTCTGGTTGGCTACACACTGAGCTAGAAGATGAATAGCATTCCAAATATTTACATTTGAAACCTCATGGTTTGAGATAGGAGGAACGGCGTTAGCGTTGCGGGCATTAGCATTTCTTGCATAAGCTCTATGAGGAGGCATGATTTGAAATGCATAACGTCTAGTTAGAAAGAAGATCATATCCACGCACGATGAGATTAAGAAGAAACTAATGTGTTTCCTAAAACATTTCTTAGCATCCTTCTTATAGGTGTGGTGCGCTTCACACTTATGAAAGGGAATCTACTTATTGTGGCTTTTCATACATCCTAGGACTCTTAAACCTAATTCCATGATACAAAGCTTCTCAAGCCCCGAGGCTACCGCTTGACGTTAACACGGGAGCTAGGATCACTGCTGACCCCAAGCTAACCCTAAGCTTGCATATCATAAGCATACTAAAATATAGTAAAATAAGAAGATTGTGTGCGAAAGTTAAAAACATGAGATAAACTAAAATGATAAGGAATACCCAATATAAGTATGAATATATGAAATGTACTAGGAGTTCAATAACAACTGAAAGATCAAAGTCAAAACTAAAGTTGAATCTAAAACTATGTTCAAAATATAGCCTCTAACTAACTAGAGATGCTGGGACATGTCCCCAACTAACTCTAGCAAAACTGAAACTGAAATAAAAGACTGAACAAAAAAGAAACATGTGTATCATGCTCGAAGAATGAGGACTCATCACTGATAATGCTAAATATTGATCGGGAATCGATCTAAACGTTATCTGATCGCTGAGGGCCTGAACCTACATCACAAAAAGATGTAGCGAAGAGTATGTGTCAGTACTTGAAAAGTACTCAACATGAAGGATAGGATAAAGCTGAACAAATATGCGTAATTTAACAAAACGTAGTAAGAAATGGTATAATCTGAACATGATGAAATACTGAAACATACTGAGCATGAACTAAACTGAATGCATAGTCCAAGTACATAACATGCTGAAATTGAATACTGAAATATAACTGATAACTTGGTCAAATGCACTAGAGTTTGACTGTGGGATCTACTAATAACCGACATAAAACCACGTGAACTAAATATGTAGTCCGATGTATACCCCTCATCGGGAGGACCCAATATACCTTGCCAGGGTATAAAGCCACGACTAGGGTGATCACTAATATTATTCCGATAAAGGGGACTTATAAACTTACGGGGCATGCAGTTCTGGTACTATGAGGGTGACTGACCCTACTCCAACTTGGTATTAAGCCTATTCCCAACTAAAATGTGTACAATACAACATGACTGAAATATATTTGATAGCTTAATATTCTAACATTCTAACTGAAAATACAACATTAAGTACTAATAATGAAATATTTTAAAACTGAGGCATGTGTAGGTGTTTTTCTTCCCTAGCATGTGTAATTCAAGAACTAAGAGAAACTACACAAATAGGGTTTTAGGTTTCAAGCAAAGAACTCAGAAACATAGTTAGATGCTCTAGGTCTAAACAACATATACATAATCAAGAATCTGAAACAATTCTAGGGACCTAGTGGATGAAAGGAATCCACTATTTAAATCTCACATACCTGGTGATAAATTTCATGGAGAAATCTTTCGATTTTAGGGCTTGAACGAAAGGAAACCTGCTACGTTTTGGAGAGGTTTTGGTCGAATGTTTCTTCTCCTTTTGCTCTGGTTTGATCAATTTTTTGAGAAAGAATTGATTAGGGTATGTTTTAATTTAGTTACTAGGCTTAAACTTACCAAAATGACGTAGTTTAGTGGTCAAACGACGTAGTTTAGGTGCCCAACATGTAGGGTAAAAGACCAAATGACCCCTCACTTTAAAACAATCGGGCCATCGATGGGCCTGACCGACGATCCGTGTACTAACCGATGGCCCCTCCTGTTTGTCCGTTGATTGGCTGTCAGAGAGGGGTGCTGAAGGCCATGATCCATGGACCTGGACCACAGATTGTGGTCTGACCTATGGTCCGTAGGTCCTATCGTGTGTCAAGACTTGGCTAAAATTTTGGGGGGTTCTGGAGAGAGTTGCTAGTGGCCAACCATGGACCGCACCTACGGTTCGTAGTTGGCCTTTATTGGTGGCACCTACAACTTCTGAAAACGTGCATTTTTTCTCTTTTAGAATCTTGGGTGTAACAGAGTGACTACTTCCTTAAGGCAAAATTATCAATTTGAGCAATACTTTGTGATATTTAGGGGAAATATTGAGTACCCATGGGTAGAAAAGGATGTCGGTACAGTGTAAAGTTGATTGGGAACTGTGTATTGTTGCGTATTGTGATTAAAGTCGATATATAGTCATTGGGATTCACATTGCCTATTTGGTGAACTTGTCTTAGCTCACCAAGGCAATTAAAAGAATCATTGAATAAGATCTGGATCGCCTTCGTTTCTTGAATATGTGACATGGCCATTGTTCCATCCGGCAGGCTTTTCTTAGTCCATTAAAACCCATTTGGCGTATCACCCAATTGGATGGACATCACCATTTATGCCCATAATTTTTAATTTTGCACTTTAACTTATGGCATTATCTTCTTAGCACGCTGAAATCAATTCGGCAAATTAGTGAGTTTTATTTGACTCCGTCTATTGTGCCTGAGTTCTTTTAAATTGTGTATTCTCTGTTTTGGTGAGCTCACCCTAGCTCGCATAACCTATTAGGCAGACCGTCTTCCCATTAAGCGAGCCTAAGAACATTTTTTTAGTAGGCTTTCAATTGATTTTGATTTCAACTATTCTTCATCGATTCGATATTTAAATAAATGTGCTTTGTAGTTTATCTCTAGGAAAAAGGGTAAATAGGTTGTAACATTAGATAAGGAATTAGGGGACTCGTCTTCTCATCCTTCTCCTCCTTTGAAAAGGAAAATGGTTATAACTATCAACGAGCCATCTAAGGATCCTCACCCACAAACAACCACTCCACTCTTCTCTACGCATGGAAGTGAGAAACGTAAAATAGTGGTCTAAAGAAAAAGAACGGACATCAGGTCAAAACTGGTGCAACCCTCTTCTATTCAGGCACCCGTTTCCAGAGTTCTCCCGATAATTGCTCTAACATCTCTAAATAGGCTCAAGTGTCCTGGAGTGTGTACAATTCTTGAGGAGAGATTTCTCTCCATTGATGGTGCATGAGTGACTATCGTGTGATTTGCGACACAGTTTTGTTCGACAAATTTGAAGGCACAATTGTGGGTCCGATTATTTTACAGTACCTATAAGCCTTCACAAAAAAAGAGAAAAGGCACAATTTTTAAGCCCTTGGATGAAGTTCAAGTATGTGGTAAGAAGTTACAATGCCACACACATTCAATCATCACAACCCTAGGTAGTCCATCAAATAAAGTTGTCATGTTCACAATATGTATGCACCATGACCTTGAGTCTTTAATAGGTTTGTTTGTACCACTTATATCTGATATTTGTCCATCTTGGAAGGATGACGGTTTGAGAATAAGGAAGAAGGATTTAAATGATGGGGCCCAATATTTTATCAACTTCAGTAGTAGTAATATTATCCCTTCACATAATGAATCAATCATTCTGCATCCTAAGGTAGTGTTAGTTGGTATAATAATTGACAGGGATCAAATTAATATTGGGTTGAGTATTGTGGAAGAGATGTTGTTGAGGGCCAGGCAAGAACAAACGTCATATCCTTTTCAGGTCTTGATCACACAATTGCCTCAAGCCATTAGAGTTCCCTTTCGCTGGAAAACTAATGTGTGGATTTCCCCAGCCTCCTCCAATGGCTTCTAGAGGATTGAGCTAATTATATATCGGACGACATGGCTCCCATAAATCCATGAAACGACCCCAAAAATGCCCGAAAATGTGCTTCGGAAACACCTATAATTGTAATTTCCATATATCTCAAAATCCGTGCATCATTTCGGAAATTCGACTTCATATTCTTATTCAGGGGGTCAAATTGAGTGGGAAATGAGTCTAACCCGAATTTTAGAACAACCGTATCAAAATTCGAAAATCGCAAAAAATGCGATTTTGAGGGTCAACTTTAAAGGGGCATATCTCTCAGCACACAAGGAACTGGAAGGAGCTCAAACTATCAAAATTAAAGCTTTGTGAGTTAGATTTCCAACGCAATTTGTTTCGCCTCATTCCGAGCTAGGATGAAGGATTTATAACCTTTTTCGTAAAACCTCGCCGGCAGAAAAGTGCCATTTCCAGTAAGCCGAAACACTGTTCACCCGCCCCATTAATTTTTCTAAGTGTTGGGACGTTTTTTTATAAAAAGGGGACATATCCATACTTAGTCATTTAACTTCAAAACATCCAAAAACTCTCTCTAAACCCTCTCCAAAATTCCACCAAGATCATCAACCAAATTCAAGGATCCCAAGCTTTAATTCCGGATTCAAGATTCAATCTCAAGCAATTCTCCATTCCAATCTTCATCAAGAATTCTCCAAAGTTGAGGTATGTGGGTTGATTGTGGAAACCTTCCTTTCCACAAGTCCAACCATTTATCCTCTATTTTACTTCAAGTTTATGGGTCCTTATGATCATTTATGAACTCTTGAATTATGGAATTATTACTACACATCCTATTATGGTCTATTTTTGTATATTATCATGAAATGGAATGATTATATGATGTTTATGGTTTTCATGCCTCCATGATCAAATTATGAAGGTTGTTATATATGTATATATATATGTATGTTGTTGGTGGGCTGTTTTATATGAATTTTGAAATTGGTTGGACTTAGTACTCTTGAAACACATGATTTTATTTACATGAACAAGTAGCCCACCATATGTTTGATAAAATGTCATTTATAGAATTCTTATGAAATGGAAGGTCCAATGTATGTCCTATGAGTCGGATGATTATATAAGTATTGAAATGATGATGAAATGGATACATGTATATGATTTTCTCTATATAGTGTGTGAGTCGACCAAGCCTAGCTCGGGGGGTTGTAGGCCCGGGTAACCGTATCAAGGGGTTGGTACCTTGGTTGCCTAGTACGGGGGGTAGTAGGCCCGTATAACCGTATCGAGGGGTTTGTACCTTGGTTGCCTAGTACGGGGGGTAGTAGGCCCGTATAACCATATCGAGGGGTTGGTACCTTGGTCCCTAGCTCGGGGGGTGGTAGGCCCGGGTAACCACATTGAGGGGTTTGTACCTCTTTCGCCTCTCCAAGGGGGTGGTAGGCCTTGGAAATACTATATTGATGGTCACTCACCACACATGTACTACGTCCCACTAAATATGATTTTTATGTAAGCGTCATTATATACATCATTTCATTTATGTGCTATCTATCGGGTATGATTATGCATTTTTCCTATGATGTCTATCTATTATAGCATTGCATTGCATCCCACATACTTAGTACATTCAAACGTACTAACGCATACTCTATGCCTACATGATGTCACCATGTAGGGACCGGAGCACCGCTTGACCATCCTCCTCCGCGTGGCTAATACGATTTCCTATCAAGGTTATTGGTGAGTCCTCCATTCCGGGGACGTTGCTCATGATCTTTTGCTATGTATAAGACTTTTCTTTTTAGTTATGTTTTGACTATGAGGGTGAGCCCGGTAGTTTGTCTTGGCCCCCGCTAAGTACTCATGTTTAGAGGTGGTGTTGGACAAGTTGTGTATTATGCTTGAGCTTGACTCATCTATGGTATTTATGTACCATTTCTTCTTTTTTTCTCTTGCTCCCTTAGTCCCGATTTCCCCCTTTGATTTTGCTTATTGCTTATGGTCATTTTAATTGCTTCCGCGACCAAGGATGTGTAATGATACGCTATGAGGCTTGTTTGGGGTTCCTTCGGGTTCCCCATTCGCCGGTCACGTCTAGGCCCTAGGCTTGGGTCGTGACAAACTTGGTATCAGAGCACTAGGTTGATAGATCCTCGGAGTCCAACACACCGCGTTGATTAGAGTCCGATTCATGGTTGTGTTGTGCACCACAACTATGAGTAGGAGGCTATGAGACGTTTTAGGAAATGTTTCACTTCTTCATTCTCTAAGTCGTGCCATAGATCTATAAGCTCTCTCTCTTATTCCTTGTCTTATGGTGTTTAAAGTTGGACCAGTTGAAGGGTTCTTGCTAGAAGGAGCGAGTGGTTGTAATGCCAATTATGGCTATGTGACTTGTGAGCTTTGATGGAATAGATTATGAAGTTGTATTTTGTGTGATTAATGCTTCATAATTGTCTTTGTGTTGGTTAGAAGAACTTGTGTAGGCTTACTCCAAAGGGGGAGATAGTGTGCCTACCTAGCAAGGTAATTGTGAGGTTATGTTTAGTTGATGGTAGAACCCATATGGTCAAATTGTTGATTCCCAAAGGAGCCTATCCGAGAGTGGAGATGGGAAAAGAAATTATATGCCCTAGGTCGGGATTATGTTGTGTTTTGAAGTTGACTTTGAGGGTTGCATGTACCATCTAGTTAAGGTGAAGAATAAGAAGTATAAGTGTTGACCAACTTCAAAGGGTTAGTTGTTGTATTTTAAGATTGATCTTAAGTATGGTCACTTAGGTAGGGTGCTTAGATAATACCTAGGCATAGTTGGTTGGTAGACCCCACCAAAAGTGGTGATAAGGGTTGACATGGTCTAGAGTTGTCTTAATCCAACTTTAGTGAAAAAGAGAAAGGTTTCTTGGTCAAAATTCCTCTAAGTTCCTCTAAGGTTTAACCAAGAAAGGATGTCTACCCGTAAGTCTCAAAGAGTGAGTGGTAGTGGATCTTAAGGGTTCCGGTATGTGTTTTATGTTTTATTGAATTGCGAAAATTCCATGGGCCAAAGATAGAGGAAGATCCTCTAGAGTTTATAAAGGAGTTATCTAAGGTGATGAACCTTGTAGGAGTAATCTTAGTAATACTTGTCTTTCGTGACTTGATAAAGAGAATATCGCGATTTTTTTTTTTTTTGTGTCGTCCTTAATATTCATGGGTTTAGTTATGGCCATATGTGAGTGATTAGTATAACTCAACTTAGTCCTTATGAGTTTTATGATGTGTTGGATTTTGATGAATAGTGATTCTTAAGTGGTACCTAGAGATGTTGAGTGATTAAGCTCCTTTAAAAGAGGGTAGGAGTGAGATCCTCATTGGTTTGAGAATCATGTTGTGTAATGAGATAGTTTAGGCTTACCCCAATGCGGGATAATATGCTTAGATGGTAAGGTTATTGAGTGTCCTTGATGTTTATGAGATAGGTTTGCTTGAATTCTCACCTTATGTGGTTTAGTGAATTGGAGCAATCTAGACCCGGATTGGTAGATTCATATGAGATCTTGAGTGATATCCTAGTGACGGCCTTAGAAAAGGATGCTACTAGGGTTGACTTGGAAGAATTTTTGGGATGAAGGTACCGGTATGTGGTAATTTCATATGAGAGTAAGTGTTATGTTGATT
Source organism: Solanum verrucosum (assembly GCF_900185275.1). NCBI lineage: Eukaryota > Viridiplantae > Streptophyta > Magnoliopsida > Solanales > Solanaceae > Solanum > Solanum verrucosum. Next base: position 1,158,959 of record NW_026019924.1, read on the forward strand.
TCCGGTACTACCTTATCTTGTATGATGCCTTATGAGGCTATGAGGCTTAGAGTTCTCCGGATGAGTTAATAGAACCTTTTTCGGATTTTACCCCGGTTAGTGGTTTAAAGTTAGAAAAAAAAGGGGTTTGTGAAGAATATCTCTTACCTTGTTCCCCTAGGAATACTCTTGTTGACTTAGTGAAACTTGGCATGTTAAGCCTTGATGTGACTCTTAGTATGGATGGGTTGCATACTTGGTGTGTTTTTATTGATGATAGGGCTCGGATGGTTAGAAGAATATGGGGCCCTTGAGTGTGTACTAGTTATCACCTTGTTGAGTAGGATGACATTTGGGTACAATTTCTTCCTATTATGGATTTGGTGTTTGATTGTGTCATATAAGGGTGGCATGGCTAGATGTTGAGGACCATAGACTTTTGCAAAAATGGCAAAATGTGAGTTTGGTTATGTCTTTAGGAGTGCTTGGAAAAAGTTTTCTTGAGGGTTGTAGTGAGGGCTTCCTCCTAAGGAGGGGATGGTGTGCTTAAAAAGCATGATTTGTTGAAATCCCAACATCCTCATCTCTTTCTTCCATTCCTATTCTAGCTTGAGACCAAGAGTTCCTAGATGGGCCTATGTTATGTTTTAGAAGTCATGTGTGATTTTTATATTCTGATGATTTCCTTATGAAAGGTATGTTTTTGAGAATTCATGTTTTGAGATAAAAATGAGTTTTCATGTTTCATGCCCCTCATGTTGATAGGCAATTAGAGTAAGTAACCTATGTGATTCATGAGGTGAATGGTTTAAATGTGCTTTTAAGAAGTAATTGCATAATTGGCCGAAGATCATATGATAAGCATGATTTGAGTTGGAGGAGGAAATTCCTCCAATGAAACGGAATATGTCTAAGTTGCATGCATATTGAGTTCGTAGAAGTAGTCCTATTCTCTCATGTTGTATGATGTGTGTTTTAAATGGAGATTTTTTTTTTCTCCTAAGTTGTGCATTGTGTGTAATATGACATACTTGACTTGATGATGTGAATTAAATGAACATGCTTGAATGTGTTCTTGTGAAATGGAATGTAGCTCCTTATGTGGTGGAAACTTTCCTAAAGAGTAGAGGAGGTAGTTCCTCCCATGTTTATGTGAATTAATGAGGTTTGCGCATTTCCATAAAAACTTGTGTTTTTGAAGAAAGATGAGTTGTATGAGTTGTTTCCCTCATGTTGTAGTGCATTGGTTATAAGTGATCTATTGTACTTCATGAAAATAAGGTATGAGCATGTCTTAGTAAGGAGTTGAGAAGTTCCTCCTTGAAAGAGTGCTATTGAACATGGAAACTTGCATATGTGCTTAATGATGTATGGACTATGTAATGACTAGGAGAAGATAGTTCCTCCTATGAACATGAGAAATGTTGATGTTGGTGTGTTATGACTAGGAGAAGGTAGTTTCTCCTTGAACATCACTAAACATGATAATGTCATTGCATACATTCATGTTTAAGTTGACAATTGGTTCATTGTGGTTTTACAATTATGTTGAGGTTTTTGAAATAAGGTGTAAATGCATTGTTGCATCCTTATGTGGGCTGAAATTGCCATGTTTGTGTCTCTCATGTATGTTTCTTTAACATTCGGGGACGAATGTTCCCAAGGGGAAGATATTGAAACGACCCCAAAAATGCCCGAAAATGTGCTTCGGAAACACCTATAATTGTAATTTCCATATATCTCAAAATCCGTGCATCATTTCGGAAATTCGACTTCATATTCTTATTCAGGGGGTCAAATTGAGTGGGAAATGAGTCTAACCCGAATTTTAGAACAACCGTATCAAAATTCGAAAATCGCAAAAAATGCGATTTTGAGGGTCAACTTTAAAGGGGCATATCTCTCAGCACACAAGGAACTGGAAGGAGCTCAAACTATCAAAATTAAAGCTTTGTGAGTTAGCTTTCCAACGCAATTTGTTTCGCCTCATTCCGAGCTAGGATGAAGGATTTATAACCTTTTTCGTAAAACCTCGCCGGCAGAAAAGTGCCATTTCCAGTAAGCCGAAACACTGTTCACCCGCCCCATTAATTTTTCTAAGTGTTGGGACGTTTTTTTATAAAAAGGGGACATATCCATACTTAGTCATTTAACTTCAAAACATCCAAAAACTCTCTCTAAACCCTCTCCAAAATTCCACCAAGATCATCAACCAAATTCAAGGATCCCAAGCTTTAATTCCGGATTCAAGATTCAATCTCAAGCAATTCTCCATTCCAATCTTCATCAAGAATTCTCCAAAGTTGAGGTATGTGGGTTGATTGTGGAAACCTTCCTTTCCACAAGTCCAACCATTTATCCTCTATTTTACTTCAAGTTTATGGGTCCTTATGATCATTTATGAACTCTTGAATTATGGAATTATTACTACACATCCTATTATGGTCTATTTTTGTATATTATCATGAAATGGAATGATTATATGATGTTTATGGTTTTCATGCCTCCATGATCAAATTATGAAGGTTGTTATATATGTATATATATATGTATGTTGTTGGTGGGCTGTTTTATATGGATTTTGAAATTGGTTGGACTTAGTACTCTTGAAACACATGATTTTATTTACATGAACAAGTAGCCCACCATATGTTTGATAAAATGTCATTTATAGAATTCTTATGAAATGGAAGGTCCAATGTATGTCCTATGAGTCGGATGATTATATAAGTATTGAAATGATGATGAAATGGATACATGTATATGATTTTCTCTATATAGTGTGTGAGTCGACCAAGCCTAGCTCGGGGGGTTGTAGGCCCGGGTAACCGTATCAAGGGGTTGGTACCTTGGTTGCCTAGTACGGGGGGTAGTAGGCCCGTATAACCGTATCGAGGGGTTTGTACCTTGGTTGCCTAGTACGGGGGGTAGTAGGCCCGTATAACCATATCGAGGGGTTGGTACCTTGGTCCCTAGCTCGGGGGGTGGTAGGCCCGGGTAACCACATTGAGGGGTTTGTACCTCTTTCGCCTCTCCAAGGGGGTGGTAGGCCTTGGAAATACTATATTGATGGTCACTCACCACACATGTACTACGTCCCACTAAATATGATTTTTATGTAAGCGTCATTATATACATCATTTCATTTATGTGCTATCTATCGGGTATGATTATGCATTTTTCCTATGATGTCTATCTATTATAGCATTGCATTGCATCCCACATACTTAGTACATTCAAACGTACTAACGCATACTCTATGCCTACATGATGTCACCATGTAGGGACCGGAGCACCGCTTGACCATCCTCCTCCGCGTGGCTAATACGATTTCCTATCAAGGTTATTGGTGAGTCCTCCATTCCGGGGACGTTGCTCATGATCTTTTGCTATGTATAAGACTTTTCTTTTTAGTTATGTTTTGACTATGAGGGTGAGCCCGGTAGTTTGTCTTGGCCCCCGCTAAGTACTCATGTTTAGAGGTGGTGTTGGACAAGTTGTGTATTATGCTTGAGCTTGACTCATCTATGGTATTTATGTACCATTTCTTCTTTTTTTCTCTTGCTCCCTTAGTCCCGATTTCCCCCTTTGATTTTGCTTATTGCTTATGGTCATTTTAATTGCTTCCGCGACCAAGGATGTGTAATGATACGCTATGAGGCTTGTTTGGGGTTCCTTCGGGTTCCCCATTCGCCGGTCACGTCTAGGCCCTAGGCTTGGGTCGTGACAATCCACCACCAGAAGACACTACATACATGCTTGATCCTTCCACACTTGCTTCTAAGGCCACTCCATCCACTCCTTCTATGGAGTAGTTAGATATACTCTAGCCTTCATATGTACCTTCTACTTCCACTTCCTTTGTTGCTGCTTCACCTACCTTTACACCTATCTCCCATCCCCATTGACCCATGCCATGATTTATAAAACTTTCAATCTAGCTCGGTTTGTAAATTTTAGAGTTAAGAAGGTTGAGACTAATTAGACTAAGATGCTTGATAAGGCTATTGAATGCTTTTAGCACCAGTATGAGTTAGATTGAGTCAATGTGACATTTTGATTGAGTTTCAAGGTGTGAGATTTGATAACCTTACCACTTGGTTAGATGCTCGACAAAAGGTTGAGGGTAGTGTGATTCAACTATCTTATATTGAGGTGAGATTGACACCGTGAGGGAAGACGTTGTCCAGATGCAGTCAATGGATTTATATATGCTTTGGGATAAGGTTCCCCCACATGATACACCTGTGTCTGTGCCCTATGCCTAGAGGTGAGCCTTTTTAGAGTGTGCAACCAACTAGGGATGATGTTGGGAGATTTGATATTATAGCTATTGATGATTCTGATGTTGTGAGGGAGGATGATAAGGCCGACCATAATTTTGCCTAGGAGCCTAACAAGGATTAGTTGAGAAGAGAGGAGAATGAGCTAAGGATTTTTGTGACATTGATAGAGTTGCAAGATATAGAGGAGATGATGGTCTTTGTGGCATTAGAGAGGTCTCTTGAATATACCTCTATAGTGAGCCCTAATCCAGTTTTTTCAAACTCCATCATTATTCCTATTGTTGTGTCCTGAAGTGATGCCTCCTCTAATCATATTATTGGGCACTGATGCCCTAGATGATGGTATTCTTCCCGAGACTTCTAATGAGAGCACTCCACATGCATTGCCGGTCAGAGGGACTTTTTACCTTTCCTCCCGTACAATTTTATTTTTGCATTAAGGATAGTACTGCTAATATTTTAATGGGGTGAGGGCATTTGTTCCAATTTTCCCCTTTTTATTGTATTTTGTAGTTTTCAATTTTTATATTATGTAGTATTTTGTTTCGTTATTATTATAGTGTTTTTATTGGTTTATCTCATTTGGTCTCTTTTGTTCTCTTCAATTTCAATTCCTGCAAGATTTTGGAGATCGTAAAATTCTTGAGTTTTCTTTGATAAAAATTATAGGATAAATTGTGTTCAATATTGATGTCTTGCATAGTACTCATGATAAACATGGTTTATAGTGTTTGCGTTGCACGAAAGAAATCGTTGTGATTGCATTTTTGAGCTATCTTTTTGAAACTTGTGTTGACTAGCCTCTATTTCATGTGAGCCTTGCAATGAACATCGCACGTAAGAATTTTATCTTTTTGGGTTGTGCTAAAAGATTTTGTTTGATGTGCCATGTTTAGTAAAACATGTTTACTTGGAAACATGCTTGTGGAATCCTAGAATTTGCCTTGTTAGTCTAGTTGTCTAACTTAGGTAAGTGTAAGGAATGATCTTGGGGAGAAATTTTAAGAGGGAACCCAAATTTTCATATCCCTGTGTGTGACTATTGTGTGATGGTGTGCATCCTTGTTTGCACAATTTGAGCCTAAACAATTTTTGACTACCATATTGAAACCTTTTGAGCAAAATAACTCCTAAATTCTCACGCAAATTCTTTTTGGAACCATTGATATGTTTGAATCGCCAGAGGAAGAAGGAAGAAAAGCCAACTGAAATGCAAAGAAAGATAAAATAAGAGTCAACTTAGAAGTGTGTTACAAAAAGAAGGAACCACTCCTTACAGTAAAAATAGAAAAAAAAAACAAAAAAGAGGTATTGTGATAAACAAACTTTGAAAAATTGAAATGAAAAAGAGAGTTAGTGGAATGAAAAGGGGTTCCTAATAATGTGATCGACAAATCAATGCTTAAGTTCTCAAATGAAATAGAAGGAAATGAACTTGAAAAGTGGTGAAGAGGATGCAAAAATGCTCGAGAAGGCTTAAGAACAAGGCAAGAACATTACGATGAGGAAAGGAGCGAAAAATTCAATAGAGGTTGAAGAAAAGAGAAGCTGGAGCTTGCAAAAGCCACTCGGCAACTCACTGAGTGAGCCTTCAGCACTCTTAATCTTCTAGTAAATTAAAGTAGCCCATGGATCAAGAAAACTTGGCGAGTCGAAGTACACTTAAGCTTTGCACCGAATGGAATGGCGAAAATTATCCACCTCGTCGAGTATTGAAGAACAAGTTGATGCAGAAGTTAAGCTAAAAGGTAAAAAGATGTGCTCTTCGGTGAATTGTCGTGTCGTTCGGCGATCCTGACACCGCAATTGTTGAACATTCTTGGAGAGGATTTGGATATTGGATTTGAAGATTTATTATTTTATTCTCAATTTGCATTGGGCATCAGTGATTGTAGACAATTTTGATGGATTATCTTTTTGATAACGATTTCTTGCTTTTTGCTATAGTTGGCTAAAAACCCTTCCCTTAGGGGTGTGATCATAATGGAATAGATGAAATAGCTTGTGGGTATTGTTAATTGTTGAACTTATTGTTGTTTTTAAATGGGTTCAATTGTTTATTCGTCTTTTTAATTGTTGAACTAAAGTTGCAAACTCGATTCTAGTTTAGCTCTCTATGCTTCCTCAAGAAAAGGTTATATAGTTGAATGATTGATTGATAGTTGTATTGATTTGAATTTTGACAACCCAGATTGAGAAAGTGCATTTTATTTTGTTTAGCTTGTTCAAGTTCCGGAGAATTCACTTGAAACATTAAAGCAGATTTGAGAGATAGCTTTTATAGTCAAAACCAATCAAACCCGTTGAGATTCAACATCTTAAAGAAATTAATAATTACCCATTTAGCGAAATTAATTTTTGATTTCTCACGATCCCAATTCCTCTCTCTAATCGTTCGAATCTTGTGTTACTTATTTTTTTAGAACTTGGTTACTAAAATTCCCCCTCTTGATATTGATAACTGAAACTTTGTGATTAATCTTATGTTGTGTATCCATTTTACTCTAAAATGACTAGAACACATCTTTACTTCATACTTAAATTCTTTACCGTATCACTAAATGTGGGATCGATCCCAACCTATCGTTGGGTTTATACCTGTTAGTGATCACCTACAGTTTTAATCAGAAGAAGTGTAGATGAGCGTTATCAAAACTAGTGTCGTTGCTGTGGATTTGTGTTTAGAACTCTTTTATTGAAGTGTTTTAGTGAATTAATTTTGTCATAGTAGAATTTTCTTATTTTCGTTTCTTTGTTAATTGCTCCAAACATGAGAAGAGATGAGTGTTAATGGCAGTAATGGAAGTAAACTTGAGAACAATTATTACATCAAAAACTTGCATGATATCAATGCGGATCAATTGAGAAGTACTGGTGCAATTCGATTGCGTCAAACTGTGGGTAATGCACTTATTCATGTTACCAGTACTATTTTGGAGGTGTTGCAAATGACAAGTCTCTTTTGGGTACTTTCTCATGAGGACCCTCATGATCACATCCACAATTTTGTGGATTTGTTTGGACCGTTTTCCTTCAACAACATAACTCAAGAGTCAATCCAACTCCGTTGTTTCCCTTTTCTCTAATAGGGGAAGCAACAAAGTGGTTGACCGAACTATTAATGTGGTCTATAACTTCATGGGACGAGGTCACAGAAGTGTTTTATGAAATATTCGTCCCTCCCTCGAAGATGGTTAAGTTGATAGATAATGTGTAAAAATTCAACCGGATTGATGGTGACCTAATACATGAAACGTGCTTGAGGTTCCAAAAGTTGTTTCTTCAATTTCCTACACATGGGTTGCCGGACAATGAGTTATTACAGTATTTTAACCAGAGTCTTGACACCGTTAACAACGGTGTTGCCGAGCAACTCATTCGGGGTGAAATCATGAGACAACCAATTAACATAGCATTAGCTTTGCTTGATGAGATGACCAAAATTAATCACGCATGGTACACAAGGGAAAATCATGTGTCTTCATTGAATCTTTGGCTAGCGAAAGAACAAATGGAAAAGAATCAAGAACATGACGAAAACATGGCCAAGATAATGACCCAAATGGACTTAGTGACAAAATATTTCATGGGAGGTTGTTATAAGGATATGAACGCCGTTGGTGCTAATAGTGGTGTGAGTCCCGACGATGCACAATTTGAAGCCATGTAAAACGAAGAGGTACAATTCTTGTTTAACCAAACAAGGGGTTCTCGTCCAAGTTATCCAAGGTCATGAGGGAATCATGGTTGGAACAGAGATCGCGATGATAGTTGGAGAGATAGGGATCAAGATTAGCATGATCGGGGTGAAATTTGGAGATATATAGATGCTGACGAAGATTGTTATGTACCTCCTCATGAATGTCCAAAGCCGAAGGACCAAAAGGCTAACCCCGAAAACTTTCGCATTACGTATTTGCTTACCCGTATCCTACACAGGATTGAAGGATTTGATAAAGTACTCAAGGAGATAAAGGATGATGTCTCGTCTTTAAATCAAACAGTGACCTCATGCTCGGCCACCATAAAGCAACTTGAGACTCAAATCGGTCAAATCTCAGCTCACTAAATCCAAGACCGAAAGGCGTTCTTCCTAGTGATACCTTAGTCAACCCAAAGAATGAGGCTTGAATGCATCACCACGTCGTGCCATGACGTTTAGCATATACAATTTAGGGCTTTATAGGGTTTAGAGTTTTTCAGGTTTAGGTGTTGTGTTTTAAGGTTTTTTAAGGGTTAAGTGTTTCTTATAGTTTTTAGGGTTTAAGGTTTAGGACTTGGGGTTGTTTTGGGTGTTTTTTAGGTTTAGGATTTATGGATTTTAAGAATTTAGGGTTAGAGCTTAGGGATTCTTAGGGGTTTTAAATGGTTTTTAGGGTTTCTGAAGGTTTAGTGTTTAGGGTTTTAGGGTTTAGGCTTTAGGGCTTATGGTTTTTTAAGGTTTTGGGATTTAAGTTTAGGGTTTTATCTAGGTTTTAAAGGTTTTGGGCTTTGGGTTTTTTAGGTTATGGTTTTATAGCTTTAGGGGTTAAGGCTTAGGGTTTTAATGTGTTTTTAGGATTTAGCATATACGATTTTGTGCTTTATAGGGTTTAGATCTTAGAGTTTCCTAGGTTTAGTGGTTTTTGGGTTTCTTAGGGTTTTTAAGGATTAAGTGTTTCTTATGATTTGTTAGGTTTTAGGGTTTAGGGCTTTGAGTTTTTTCATGTTTTTTAGGATAGGGTTTACGGATTTTGAGGATTTATGATTTTGAGGTTAGGGTTTTGTAGGGATTTTAAATGGTTTTAGGGTTTATTTTATGGTTTATAGGATTTAGGATTTCTTAAGTTTAGGGTTTAGGGTACCTTATTGTTTTAGGTTTCAAATTTACGGTTTTAGGTTTAAGATTTAGGGTTTTAGATTAAGTATTATTGTTTTAGGTTAAAGGTTTTATCTATGTTTTTAGAGTTTGGGGCTTTTTGTTTTTTGAGTTAATGTTTTTAGGGTTTTATAGGATTAGGGCTTAGGGTTTTTTTTGTATTTTCAAAGGATTAGAATATACGATTTAGGGCTTTATAGGGTTTAGAGCTTAGAGTTTTTTAGATATAGGAGTTTTCGGGTGTTTTAGTGTTTTTAAGGGTTAAGTGTTTCTTACGGTTTTTTAGAGTTAAGGGTCTTTTTTTGTGTGTTTTAGTTTTAGGGTTTACGGATTTTTAGGACTAATAGTTTAGAACTTAGGGCTTCGGGTTTTTTAGGTTACTGTTTTTAGGGTTTTATAAGTATAGGGCTTAGGGTTTTTTTGTGTTTTTAGGGGTTAGCATTGTAACACTCCAGAAAATAGTAGGTGAAACTACAACCTAAACGAAAGGGTAAATGTAATGAGTTAAGGGCAAGGGCAAAAGGAGAGGACCAAAACAGTCCACTCTCCCCTAGACACTACCCTAGTGACAATGACCAGCCCCCACGACTCATGGTAGGGACCACAAATTGTGGCTGGCTCGTGGTAGCCTAGGTAGTCTGCTCCCCAACATCTGCCAAAAAGAGCCTCTCCTTCATGAGCCACTTCACGACTCGTGGAGTAATGTTGGCCAAAGAGGAAGAAGCTACAAAGTAGCCTAGCCTTAACCTCAATTTAACGAGAGGGATCATGGCTCGTGCTCTTGACCACAACTCATGGAGCCCTTCATGAAGATGACTTAGGCAAGGTGGCTTGTGGCACAAAGTAGACTAGTTACTACCTCAAGGACCACGAGAGAGACCATGGCTCGTGGAGCCCCTCGTGGAATTGCCTTGGGCTAGTGAGCTTCATGATCCAATTTCCTAGCCACTGCCCCACCTTCATGAAGGGGACCATGGATCGTGGTCCTCACCACGGCTCGTGAAGGTCCCTCATGTTTCCTAAGCGTGGTCACTTAGTGAGGGTCAATTAAGTAATTTCAATTGTAAGTCCAATTAAAGTGGGGTCATATTGGGTATTTTTAGCGGTACTATATAAGTTGTTTTAAGTCCAAACACCCCTAAACTAAGCCATTATACTCAAACACCCAAATCAAACAAAAAACTTCATCTTCCTCACAATATTTCTCTCTCTAAAACTCAAGAAGAGGAGTGGTAGAATTGGAGCTAGGATTTGGAGAATTCAAGGGTTCTTTCTCAAATTTCTAAAAGATTCTGAATCAAGATATGGTGGCTTTACATCTATGGGTAGCTTTCACCCATAGAGTCCCTTCAAAACTTGATTCCAAGCTTTCTATTTCCCCAAAACATAAGGTTTCAATCTATGTCATGGATTCTCTTTCAAAACATTTTAAATTATTGATTTATGGTTGATTATAGTTGCTGATGGTGTATTATGGTTGAATTTATGATTACTTGTTGATTTATGATAAAAAAACCCCCAAGAACCCATGAATCCCCCATATTACTAAATTGTAAATTTATGATGTGGGATGATGAATTATAGAAATATGTAAATTAATTATGGTTATATTGATTGAGTTATTGAATCATTATTTTTCCTTATCTAATGTACAAATTCTAGATGTTTGGGTTGAGTTTGATTTATAGCCTTGAAGGGTAAATTGTGAAGGATTGTACGTGTTGATTAGAATTGTGTATAAGCTTATGATTCACTTAGAAAGTAAAGATCTTATAATTATTGTGTGATTGTGGTATTGTTGTAAGTTCATTATCCCCCTACCCTTACACATGACTATGTATGAAATGTCTATGACTATGATATTATTGTTGTGTTGATATTCTCATGAACAAACTATGAATATGATGTGAAAGGCTTACTCACATATTGATGATTCTATAGTTGAAAGGACATTTTGATCTAATGAATCTATTAGCTATTATTATACAATGTTGGTTTGAGTTTCTAGTGCTTTCTTTCATGAATATGAAGTTAAGTAAAGACTTACATGAATTGAAAGGGAATTATGCTTAGCACCGAGTGGATATGAGTATGAAATGGGTTCCTTCACGCTAGCAAGTCGGGGTTCCCAAAGTAGTTATCTCATGAGATGGAAATCTTCACGTTAGTAGTACGGTTTCCTAGTAACAGTCTCCCTATCCCATAACTATGTGCCCACATAGGTCTTTAGCTAGTGGATCCACCTAAAAGCTAATATATGAGTTCTACCTTAGGCAAGTAGGATACCTCTTTTCGATGTGGGGGTAAGACACCAGATTCCTTGTATGGGACTTCACTTATGCATTCCACAAGTAGGCTTCATAAATGGGTTATATGGTGGTTTCCTTATGGTATGAAGATATGTGAGTTATGCATGTATGATATGAATTGTTGCTAATAGTTACTTAATTTATTATAAGTTATGAACATGAATGTTTCCTTGCTTATGAATGTTGGCTAAGGATGAGGTCAATGTAAGATATGTATGATGTTGGTGACCTAAACGTTGTACATAGCATTTGGTAGGGTTATGGGATCTTACCTTTGCATTGAACTAGTATAGCTTTGCGGTTACATACGATATGGTTTGACGTTTGTTTCTTCACAAATGTTAATGATGGCTTTTAAACTTGATAAATGCATGATTTCAACTAAATTTCCCATTTGAGTGTGTTTTAAGGATTTTTATCCATTGTTTCCATACTTAGTAAAATATTTGTGCTAACCCATATTTTCTACATTTTTATAAGTGTAGGTTTTGGTCATTGAGGTATAATTCTCCTTTCGATTAGAGCTTGGATTGATTATTCTCCACGCTCGGTGAGTCCTCATGCTTCGAGGACAAGACTTATTGTGTTTGGTTTCTATCTTACATTTCTTTTAGAGACTATATTGTAAAGGGTTGTGTCCCTTATTGATATTCTATTGTAGTAGATGGTTCATTGAGATAATCTCTATACTCTACTTTTTGATATTAATGAAAATACTTCGATTGTAAAAGTTTTAAATTACGCATCATTTCTATTACTTATGTTTATGATTATGCTAAGGGTTTGTGTGAGAGCCCTTCGGAGTTGAGTACGCCGTGTTACATCTAGGGGTACCCCTAGGTCATGGAAGCATATACAATTTAGGGCTTTATAGGGTTCGGAGCTCATAGTCTTTAGGTTTAGGGGTTTTTAGATTATTTTAGGGTTAAGTATTTCTTATGGTTTATGGATTAGAGTCTTTTGTGTTTTTTAGGTTTAGTGTTTGCGGATTTTTTAGATTTAGGGTTTAGAGCTTAGGGTTTTGTAGGGATATTAAATGATTTGGGGTTTAGGCTTTCTTAGGGTTTTAGATATTATATTTCGGGCTTTAGGTTAGGGTTTAGGGTTTAGGGTTTAGGCATTTTTTAGGTTATGATTTTTAGGGTTTTATAATTTTAGGGTTTAAGGTATTGTTGTGTTGTTAGAGTTTAGCATATGCTATGTAGGGCTTTATAGGATTTGTAAATTAGAGTTTTTTCGTTTTAGGGGTTTTAGGGTATTTAAGGGTTAGGTGTTTCTTAGGGTTTTTTAGTGTTAAAGGTTTAGGGCATAGGCTTTTTTTTGTGTTTTTTTAGGTTTAAGGTTTATAGACTTTTAGGATTTAGGGTTTAGAGATTAGAATTTTGTAGGGGTTTCAAATGGTATTTTGGGTTTATAGCATTTAGGGCTTCTTAATATTTAGGGTTTAGGGTTTCTTAAGGTTTTAGGTTTAGGATTTAGGGTTTTAGGTTAGGTTTTAGGATTTAGAGCTTACGGTTTTTTTAGGATTAGAGTTTTAGGTTAAGGGTTTTATCTAGGTTTTTAAGGTTTAGGGATTAAGGTTTTTTATGGTATCGGTTTAGGGGATATGGCTTGGGGTTTTTTGTGTTTCTTTTAGGTTTTAGCATATACGATTTACGACTTTATAGGGCTTACAACTTAGAGTTTTTTAGGTTTAAGGGTTTTTGGATTTTATAGGGTTTTTAAGGGTTAAGTGTTTCTTAGGCTGTTTTAGGATTTAGGGTTTCTTAAGGTTTAGGGTTTATGGTTTCATAGGGTATTAGGTTCAGGATTTAGGGTTTTAGGTTAGGGATTAGTGTTTAGTACTTAGGGTTTTTTTAGTTTTCGGGTTTTAGGTTAAGGATTTTATATCTGTTTTTAGGGTTTAGGGCTTTTTGTTTTCTGGGTTAAGGTTTTTTAGGGTTTTATAGGTTTAGGGTTTAGGGATAAGGTTTTTTGAGCTTTTATGGTTCAGCATATATGATTTAGGGATTATTAGGGTTTAGAACTTAGAGTGTTTTAGGTTTAGGGATTGTTGAGTTTTTTTAGTCTTTTTAAGGGTTAAGTGTTTTATAGGGTTTAGGGTTTACAACTTAGGATTTTTTTTGGGTTATTTAGGTTTAGGGTTTACAAATTTTTAGGTTTTAGGTTTTAGAGCTTAGAGTTTTGTAGGGGTTTTACATGGTTTTTAGGGTTTATAGGATTTAGGGTTTTGTAAGGTTTTAGGGTTTATGTTTGGGTATAGGGTTTAGGGTTTTTTTAGGCTTAAGGTTTTAGGTTAGTTTATCTAGGTTTTTAGGGTTTAGGGCTTTGGATTTTTAGGTTAATGTTTTTTAGGACTTTATAAGTTTAGGGTTTTGGGCTTTGGTTTTTTAGGGTTTACCATGCACGATTTAAGGCTTTATAGGGTTTAGAGCTTACAATTTTTTTGGTTAAAGGGTTTTTGGGTTTTTTAAGGGTTAAGTGTTACTTAGGGTTTTTTAGGGTGTAGGGTTTAGGGTGTTTTGTGTTATTTAGGTTTAGGGTATGGATTTTTAGGATTTAGGGTTTAGAAGTTAAGTTTAAGGTTTAGAATTTAGGGTTTTTTTTTTTTTTAGGGTTTTTAAGGGTTAAGTGTTTCTTAGTGTTTTTTAGGGTTTAGAGTTTAGTAGGTTTTTTATGTTAATTAGGTTTCGGATTTACGGAATTTTAGGTTTTAGGTTTTAAAGCTTAGGGTTTTGTAGGGGTTTTAAATGGATTTTAGCCTTTATATGATATAGGGTTTCTTAGGGTTTTAGGTTTAGGATTTAGGGTTTTACTTTAGGGTTTAGGGTTTTCGGTTAAGGTTGTTATCTAGGTTTTTAGGGTTTAGGGTTTGGGTTTTTTAGGTTAATGTTTTTTTAGGATTTTATAAGTTTAGGGTTTATGGCTTGGTGTTTTTTTTGGGTCTTTTTGGGTTTAGCATACACGATTTAGGGCTTTGTAGGGTTTAGAGGTTAGATCTTTTTAGGTTTAGGGGTTATTGGGCTTTTTAGGTATTTAAGGGTTAAGTATTTCTTAGGGTTTTTTAGGGTTTTTTTTTTCGTTTTTTAGGTTTAGGGTTTTTGTATTTTTAGGATTTAGGGTTTTGTTGGGGTTTAAACGGCATTTAGGGTTTTTAGGGTTTATTGGATTTAGGGTTTCTTAAGGTTTAGGATTTAGGGTTTTAGGCTTTAGGGTTTCTTAGGTTAAGGTTTTTAGGGTTTAGGGCTGTTTTGTGTTTTTAGGATTTAGTATATTTGATTTTGGGCTTTACAGGGTTTGGAGCTTAGAGTTTTTTTAGGTTTAGGGTTTTTGGGGTTTTAAGGGTTAAGTGTTTCTTAGGGTTAGGGGTTAGGGTTTAGGGATTTTTAGATTTGAGGTTATATGTTAAGGGTCTTATCTAGGTTTTTACGGTTTAGGGCTTTAGGTCTTTTAGGTTAATGTTTTTTTGGATTCTATAGGGTTAGGGTTTACACCTTGATGTGTTTTTTAGGGCTTAGCATATACAATTTAGGGCTTTATAGGGTTTAGAGCTTAGAGTTTTTTTTAAATTTAGGGGTTCTTGGGCTTTTTAGGGGTTGTAAGGGTTAAGTGTTTCTTTGAGTTTTTTAGGGTTTAGGGTTCAGGGCATAAGGTTTTTTTGTGTTGTTAGGTGTAGGGTTTACGTACTTTTTGAGTTTAGGGTTTATGCATAAGGTTTTGTAGTGATTTTATATGGTATTTAGGATTTTTAGGGTTTACAGGATTTAGGGTTTCTTAAGGTTTAGGGTTTAGGGTTTCTTAGGGGTTTAGGCTTAGGATTTAGAGTTGCAGCTTAGGGTTTAGGGTTTAAAGCTTAGAGTTTTTTTTAGGTTAATAGTTTTATCGAGGTTTTTAAGGGTTAGGGTTAAGTTTTTTTAGGGTTTTATAGGTTTAGGGTTTAAGGCTTACATTTTTTTTTGTGTTGTTTAGGGTTAGGGCTTATGTACTTTTAGAGTTTAGGGTTTACAACGTAGGGTTTTGTAGTGTTTTTAATGGTTCTAGAGTTTTTTTAGGGTTTATAGGAATTAGTGTTTTTTTAAGGTGTAGGTTTAGGGTTTCTTAGGGTTTTAGGTTTAGCATTTAGAGTTTTACGTTAGGGTTTAAGGCTACATACTTTTAGAATTTAGGGTTTAGCGCGTAGGGTTTTGTAGTGTTTTAAATGTTTTTAGGTTTATTTTAGGATTTATAGGAATTATGGTTTCTTAAGGTGTCGGTTTAGGGTTTCTTAGGGTTTTTGGTTTTGGATTTAGAGTTTTAGGTTAGGGTTTAAGGTTTAGGGCTTAGGGTATTTTTAGGTTTAGGGTTTTAGGTTAAGGATTTTATCTAGGTTTTTAGTGTTTAGGGCTTTGGGTTTTTTAGGGTTTAGGGCTTTGGGTTATTTTTGTGTTGTTTAAGGTTTAGTATATACTATTTAAAGCTTTATAGGATTTAGAGCTTAGTGTTTTTTGGGTTTAGGATTTCTTGAGTTTTTTAGGGTTTTTAAGGGTTATGTTTTCTCAGGGTTTTTAATGGTATATGGTTCAGGGCTTAGGGCTTTTTTTGTGTTGTTTAGGTTTAAGGTTTATGAAGTTTTAGGATTCAGGGTTTACAGCTTAGGGGTTTGTAGAGGTATTAAATTGTATTTAGGGTTTAAGGTTTCTACAATTTGGGTTTTTTTTGTGTTTTTAAGATTTAGCATATACGATTTAGGGCTTTATAGAGTTCAGAGCTCAAAGTTTTTTAGGTTTAGGGGTTTTTGGGGTTTTTAAGGGTTAAGTGCTTCTTAGGGTTTGTTAGAGTTTTTGGTTTAGGGCTTAGGGTCTTTTATGTTTGGGGTTTTAGGTTAAGGGTTTGATCTTGGTTTTAGGATTTAGGCCTTTGGGTTTTTTATTATTTTATAGGTTTAGGGTTTAGGACTTGGTTTTTTTTTTGTGTTTTTAGTGTTTAACATATACAACATAGGGCTTTATAGGGTTTAGAGCTTAGAGTTTCTTAAGTTTAGGGGTTCTTGGGTTTTTGTAGGGTTTTTAAGCGTCAAGTGTTTCTTAGGGTTTTTTAGGGTTTAGGGTTCACGCCTTAGAGTTTTTTGTGTTGTTTAGAAATAAGGTCTGAAGTTTTAGGATTTCGGGTTTAGAGCTTAGTGTTTTGTAGGGTTTTAAAATGGTATTTAAGGGTGTTTCGGTTTATAGGATTTATGGTTTCTTAATCTTTACGGTTCAGGGTTTTTAGGGTTTTAGGTTTAGGATTTAGGGTTTTAGGTTAGGGTTTAGGGTTAAGGGCTTAGTGGTTTTTTAGATTTATGGATTTAGATTTTGGGTTTTATCTAGGTTTTTAGGGTTTAGAGCTTTGGGTTTTTTAGTTTAAGGTTTTTTAGGCTTTAGGGCTTAGGTTTTTTTGTGTGTTTTAGGGTTTAACATATAAAATTTAGCGTTTTATAGGGTTTAGAGTGTTTGGGATTTTTAGTGTTTTATAGGGTTAGTGCTTCTTAGGATTATTTATGGTTTAGGGTTTAGGGCTCTAGTTTTTTTGTATTATTTTAGATTAGGGTTTATGGATTTTTATGATTTAGGGTTTAGAGCTTAGGATTTGGTAGGCTTTTTAAATGGTTTTTAAGGTTCGTTTTAACTGATGAGAGATGTTGGGACATCCCTCCAGCTAACTCTAGCAAAACTGAAACTAAAAGGGAAAGACTGAATAGAAAACATGTCAATTGTCCTCAAAGGATCAGGACTCACCATTGATGCGGCTGAATACGGATCGGGAACCTATCGACACGTGATCTGAATGTTGAGGACCTAAACCTACTTCACTAGAAGATGTAGCGCAGAGTATGTGTTAGTACATGAAGGGTACTTAGCAGGCAAGATAGGGTAAAGCTGAGCAACATATACATTACTGAAATAAAGGACACGATCAACTATGTAAGATGAACATGAAAAATATACTAAACTAAACTGAATGTAATGACCAAGTTCATAACATACTGAATACTGAATACTATAATATAACGGGTAACCTGGTCAATGCACAAGAATATTACTGTGGGAGCTATTATTAACAGACATAAAACCATGTGAGCTAAACGTGTAGTCTTATGTATATGCCCTACCGAGAGGACCCAATATACCTTGCCAAAGGTATAAAGGCATGACTGGCATGATCACTAAATATGATCCCCACAGAGAGGACTTAACCTACGGGGCATGTAGTTCTGGGACTATGAGGGTTACTGGCCCTAGTCTACACGGTATTAAGCCTATTCCCAACTAAATCGGGTAAAATACAACCCAATTGAAATGAACTGGATCGCTCAAGATTCTGGCATACTAACTGAAAATGTAACGTTAAGTACTGATAATGAAACATTTGAAAATTAGTGCATGTATATTTGTATAAACTGACCTAGCAAGTGTAATTTATGAACTAAGCGAAGCTACACAACTAGGATTCGCAATTTCATGTAAGAATTAAGCAACATATTTACAAAAACGTAATATAATGGTTAGGATTAATGTATCAGCTAAATCACAACAATAATATGAAGTTCTAGAAACCCTAAGTCTAAACATATTGAAGGGAATCAAGAATCTGACTGAATTCGAGTGACCTAATGGGTGAAATGAACCCACTAGTGAAATCCCACATACCTGAGGGAAACTTGTTGCGTTCTTGGAGAGGGTTTGGTCGATGCTTTCTCTCTACTTTGTCTTTGTTTGATCAATTTCTATGAGAATAAATCTATAAGGACAACATCCGATTAAGTTAGTAATCTAAAATTGACCAAAACCACGTAGTTTAGGTGTCCAATGCATAGGGAAAAGACCAAATGACCCCTGACTTAAAAGCTGTCAGGGGCCAATCGACGGGTCTGACCGACGAACCATCGATTGACTAACGACCCATCGTGTTAGCCCATCGACTGACTTCAGAGGAAGGGTTCTTGGGGTCATGATGCACGGACCATGACCACAGATCGTGGGTCGACCCCTAGACGATTTTTTTGGGTTTTTGGGGAGGGTGTTGAAGGTGGCCAACCACGGACCGCACCTATGGTTCCCGGGTCAATCTAAGGTCCGTACCTAGCCCCGTTGGTGGTAGCTGCAGCTTCTGGAATTTTTGCAGTTTGATCATTCTTCTATACGGGTTGTTACAAAGAACTCATTACCTCAAGCTCGAGTAGGAGTAGAAAGAAAAAGATGAGGATATCGGGTCATCATATCGTCCTCCACCTCCCAAATAACACAGTCAACTAATTGATTCCTCCATACCACTTTCACTAAAGCTATTTACTTATTTCTCAACTTCTTAACTTGCTGGTCTAAATTCTCAACTAGACTACCTCATAAGAAAGACTTTGATGAACTACTAGATCTTCTAATGGAACTATGGATGTCGGATCTCCAACACATTTCTTAAGCATAAAGACATGGAAAATGGGATGCACTGATGCCAACAAATTTGGCAAATCTAACTCATAAGCAACCTTACCAACAAGCATCAAAATCTGATATGGGCCTACATATGGGAGACCAAGTTTCCCCTTCTTAACAAACCTCATTACACCATTCATGGTTGAGATATTTAGGTAAACTCAATCATGATTGTCAAACTATAGATCCCTTCTTCTCACATCGGCATATGACTTTTGCCAAATTTGAGTCATTTTCAACCATTCTCTAATAAGCCGAACTTTCTTCATGGCCTCTTGCACCAATTCGGGACCTATTAGGGAAACTTCACCCACCTCAAGCCAATTGATAGGAGATATACACCTCCTACTATATAAGGCCTCAAATGGAGTCTTATCAGTACTCAAGTGATAACTATTATTGTAAGCAAACTCAATCAATGGCAAATGGTCATCCCAATTACCTTTAAAATCAATCACACAATCCCTTAACATAACTTTCAAAGTTTGGAAAGTATGGTCCGTTTTCCCATCGGTTTGGGGGATTAAAAGTCGTGCTAAGCTTAACATGAGTACCAAGACCATATTGGAATGACTTCCAAAACTAAGAATTCAATTGGGTACCACGATAAAAAATAAATAAGAAAGGTAATCTATGCAACTTTACCGTTTCTCAAGTACATATTGGCATAGTCCTCCACTGAATATGAAACTTAAACGGGAAGAAAATGTGTCACGACCCAGGGGTACACCCTAGATGTAACATGGCACATAGACACCTGAAGGACTCCATGTAAGCCACTTAGCATATCATATAATAAGATAATAGAAAAGTGCAGATATTTTTAAATATTTTCCATACAATCAAAGTCTTCTATAAAAGCAAAGTTTAAGTCTTATTACACTTGTCTCAAACCATCTAGACATTAATATCTTTAGGAAAAAGTTCATAAAATAGTTCTCAACATAAAGAAAGACAAAAAAGGAAAGATGATCGAATCCTCGATGCTATGAGGACTCACTATGTCTTCAATCCTTGCTATACTATGAATTATCTTCGGAGATGGAACTCAAAATCGACAGACCCTACATTTGATGAGAATGTAAGCAAGATTATGCGTTAGTACAAAAGTACTAAATATGATAGCTAGCATAACATCATGAGAGCATAACAACATATTAGAAAGCATAATCTTCAACATAGACATAATATATGCATTAGTCAATGATTTATGAGTTTTAATATTTATCAAATACACCTCATCCAATTCTAGGTGAAAATGATCGTTAAGCAATATAAAACTCAACCAATGAGTTGCGGTCAAATCCCACAGGAAGCGGTACGTGTTAAAATTCAATCAAGAATTACGAATGTGATCTAAATAGATATTATCAAAAAAAGACATGAAACAAATCAAAATGGATGACATGAATATTAGATGGGGGGTTTTGGTTTGCAATTATAAACTACAACGCAGTCACAAACAAATTGAAATAAAATTGAGGAAAGGAATTCTCAGTATGTGATCGATTATAGGCAAATTTCGATATGTGGATAATTGAAACTACTAGTAAATAGATAAAAATCAGTAGGTAGGCTAGACTATAAGGGAGATAGTTTTCTCCAAACAACTATCCCGAATCAGGTAATTTCATACAAACATCGGCAACCATCGCAATGAAGAACATCCCATACCTTAATTCATCCACTCTCTCGAGCTAGATGGATAGGATTGGTTATATGATTCACTCTCTCGAGCTGAAGCCAACTCAACTCAATAGCTAAAAACAACTAATCAATAGTCTTAGTTCTAAAACTTCTCTCTCGAGCAAGCTCAACACAAAAATTAGAACTGCATTTGCGACTACAATTCATATATTAAACAACAACTAATGATTGAACCCACTTCAATATAGCATTTAAACTAATAATTAACAATACCCTTAAACTAATCCAACCCATAATCACATAATCACACCCCAAGAATTCGGGATTTAGCCGAACATCATAAAAAGGTAAAAATGGTTACCAAATCGAATAGCCATCAACTGAGTAAGAGTAATTAAATCTATACAAAGCTCAAAATCGAACAAATGTAGTAACCCACTTACAAAATCTCCGAATTGAATCTCCAAAACCCTTCAAGTCTACTAAGAAGTATTCTAAAATGGTAGTAAACTAAAATGTGGAGTGAGAGAACTATTAAATTAACACTTCAAAATCTAATTTATAGTCGCCAAAAATAAGCCACAAAGGGCCATTAGGCGAGGTAAGTCGGGTTCACCGAGTTTTTCGGTGAACCACCCTTTGCTCTTTCTATCACCTTCCTACATTGCCTATCAGCATCCTCAGGTCCTGTACCTTTAGGCAATTGATATGTCGTGAGTTTACGGTATTTTTTATACATTTCATTTAAGAGTTATGTGTACCTAGGGACATTTTGTATTAGAACTAATTAGTGTTTTACTAAATTTGCAGAAAATAGACTTGGACGAGGTCGATAGAGAGACAACTGAATTTCTACAGAAGTGGCCACCCACAGAAGTGACCTACGAACCGTAGGTCTATTCATGGTCCGTAGGTGGATGGCGTAGACTGATCATCAGGGAGCTCTTGACCAAGTGTGGAACCACGGTGGCCATTGATGGACCGTAGGTCGACCTACGGGTTGTCCTGTATGTCCATCATTTGTATCAAAGATTTTGAGTTCCAGTACCTGATGAAAAGTTCTAAGTGTAGAACCACGGAAGGGGACCCATGGATCGTAGATCAACCTACGGTCCATTATGCAGGTCCGTTGTTTGTATCTAAAAAGTTGAAGGTTCTAGCTTTTGAGAAAATGTCCAAGTGTTGAGCCACGGTAGGGACCTATAGATCGTAGGTTAGTCTTGTAGATCAAAGCCACGTCCAACAGTTTATTTCGTTATTTTTTTTCCTTTTTGTTTAGGACAATACTTTCTATAAATAGGGTATGTAAATCTCATTTTCAGGGGTTAGGAACTATTGTTTAACTCTAGTTCTTGGTGTTTTCTTGGGAATTAACCTGCAAACATTAGAAATTTGATTTCCTAATTTTGGTTTATAACAATTCATATTTTGATTTTCAATTGGAGATTACGGGTTTCTTCTACTCATTACGTAGGTTCATGAATTCTTCTTCTAAAAATATGAATTGTGTTATTGGTAGAATGGGTAACTAAATCCACAACTAGGGTTGTGGGAACCATGAGTGATTAACAAAGTATGAATAGTAACTAAGTAATTCTTGAATAGTGTTGTTGCATGCATTGATAATTCTTTAGTTTAGAAATCTTTTTAACAGTGGCCAACGTTAGAACTCACCTTGTTGCTACTTCGCAGACCAATGAGGTAGTTAATAAGAAAAGAAATATCAACATAGATTTAGTGTGATACTATCTAATAATCTAATAATGTCAATTGGTGTGAGGGTGAAAACTAAGACATACATTGATATGATGTCTAATATGAGGTAAAGGTAAGGGTTAGTAAATTATACACACGTAGCCGGAGTAAGGTGCGGGGTGAAATTCTCTATTTGGCGGTCCAAGAACTTAGAGATACATAACTTTCCACTTTGCATGTGATACAGTAGGATAGGATTACCACATTATGAGATTATGGGGAACACATACACACTTGTTTGTTTCTCTCATTGATAACAACTAAAGTTTAAATCTTGCTCACTTGCTCTCTAAACAACAATAAGTTATGTGTTACAGAACCCCCCCCCCCCTTTTACTTACTTGTTTCAGAAGTACGTTGACTACACGATTATGATTGTAAGTTAAGGTTACATCTAAACCATATTCCTCGTGGGATCGATCCCAACCTACAAGTTGGGTTCTTTACTTGATAACGATCCCTTATACTTCTTTAGGTATGTGTAAGTTGAGCATATCAAATTTTGGTGCCGCTACTGGGGAATAAGGGTTTTAGATTAAGTTTAACTACATTATTAAACTTTAATCAATTATTTGCTAATTTTACATTTTCTTTTGTTTTTGTTTTCTTCAGGTTTCTGCTCTAGTGTATGCCAAGTACACAATGTCGAGACGAACCAATGACCCCCTATGATCCAGAGTTGAGCAAAACTTTGAGAAAGATGAATAATCAAGGGGTGTGTGATCACCCAATCATAAAGGAACATGAGGACCAAGTGAATAATGAGAATGTTCTGGTTCAGGGTGATAATCTACTTAGAGATGCATTGAGAGTGCAAGCTCCACCTGAACCAAGACTATGTGATAATTACAGGGTCAAATTTATCACTGTCGAATCTGAAGGACCCATTGTTCTCCCTTCTCTACTTATAGAGCTTACATATGTGGTGACTACTTGTTTGATGCATATGGTTACATCGAGGGTTTTATTTTTCATTATGGCTTTAGAAGATCCGTATGAGCACATGGCCAAGTTGAGGAGTGTTTGTAAGAGTTGGGTGGGGCGACCGAAATTGGATATGAATGTTATTGGGGTGTGAGTCTTCCCTCTATCATTGTCCGGTGATGATGTTGTACAGTTTTCTAAGCTTTCGTACAACTTAATTCATACATGGGACCAATTGCACAGGGTGTTCATGGCCAAGTATTTTCTGTTGTCAAAGAAGCTGAACCACAAAGATAAACTCAACAACTTCGTTGCACTACTTGGAGAGTCTGTGAGTAGTTCATGGGACAGGTTCACTGCATTCATTAGAAGTGTTATGAACCACCGCATTGATGATAAGTCACTAACAGAGTATTTTTGTAGATGTCAAGATGACAATGATAAGGTTGTGCTTGATACTATTAGAGGAGGATCATATGGTGAGTGCACTTTTGAGGAGATTGTTGAGAAACTGGAGAAGATTTCATGTCAGACACTGGAAGAAGCACTTTTGTAGTTCAATTTGCACCTAGTCAATCTGCAGATGACATTCGTAAGGAGATGGCTCAGATGAGGATAGAACTTAGGTTGGTGTTGAAGCATGTTAGCGGAGGTGCAAATAAGGTAAATGCGGTGAATTATTTGACAAGGACTCCACCACCACCAGTAGAGAAATGTTACTATAGGGAGGATGCTTACTTGGTGAATGATTAGATACAGGGTTTTGACCCAACGCTCAAGGTTCTAATTCATATAATTGGTGTCGAGGTCAAGGAGACCAAGGTCAGAACTATGGTAATTACAATCGATAGGGTCAATATGTCAGGGATGGGAACTACAACCGCGACAAGAACTACAACCGAAACAACTATGGCAACAAGAATGATAGAGTTGGGTCTTATGTCCCTCCACAGAATCGGGAATGTGGCAATAAGGATACTGAGGGTAGTATGTCACGGATTAAGGGCATGATGCAGAAGATGATGAAGAGGTGTGATTCGACTGATGAGAATGTGAAGGAGATGCAAAATGACTTATCTGTAATTGATCAAAAAGTTGATGCCCATGTAGTGTCGATCAAGCAACTTGAGCAGCAGATGAATCAATTGTGCACTACATTTAATCCACGTCAGCCTGAAACACTTCCTAGAAACACCATCCAAAATTTGAAGAATGATGGGCATTGTATGACAGTCACTACTCGAGAGAGTAAGCAGACCATTGATCCACCTATGCCGTCTGAGGTTGAAATTGTAGTTGAGAAATATGATGATTAGTTTGAGGTTACTGGAGAGTCCAAGAATGCTATAGGGAAGGAAGTAGAGGTAACCCAAAAAGTTGTCCACATGCCTAGACCTCCACCTCCATTCCAACAGAGGTTGGTGAAGAAGAATGAAGAAGGGAAATACTGCAAGTTTATCGCTATGTTGAAACAGATTTTCATCAATGTTCCATTCATAGAGGCTTTGGAGCCAATGCTTGGGTATGCAAAGTCTATGAAAGATTTGGTGACTAATAAAAGGGCCGTGAGTTTTGAAGATGATTATAGGTTGCAACAATGTAGTGCTATTGCTACAAGGTCACTTATGCAAAAATAGGAGGATCCTGGTGCCTTCACTCTTCCATGTACCATCGGGTTGTTGCATTTTTATATTTTGTTGTGTTATTTGGGTGCTAGCATTAATCTAATACCAATGTCCATTTACAAAAAGTTAGGCTTATGGGATCCAAAAGTGATTGCGATGTGATTACTCATGGTCGATAGAACTGTGAAGAGGCCCATTGGGGTTCCCCAAGTTGTGCTTGTGAAAGTGGAGTGGTTTATTTTTCGGGCGGATTATGTGATACTGGACTTTGAGGTTAATTATGAGTTCCCCATCATCTTAGGGAGACCATTCCTTGCTACTGGGTGCACCTTGGTCGATATGGAGAAAGGGAAGATGAAGTTCTGATTGAATAATGAAGAGGTAACTTTCAATATCTCTAGGTCCATAATGCAGGAAAGTGATATCAAGTCAGTCTCCGTGGTGAATCATATTGTAGGTCAAGGCTTTGATGTATCTATTGAAGAGCGATTGGGTAATGTTGCAATTGCAGCGATTATGATGAATTTTGAGGGTAATGTTATTGAAGACTATGATGAGTTGGTTGCCGCACTTGATAGTTTTAAATTCCGTTCCAAACCAAAAAAATTAGAGTTAGATATCAAGAATCATGACTCTCCACCCGCAAAATCGTATGTTGAAGAGGCACCAAAATTGTAGCTTAAGGCTTTATGAGTCCATGATTTGGACTCATTTAGGGATTTATTATAATGGATTTAGTGTCCTTAAATGCATATTTTGTTTCAAATACTGATGTAAATACTTGAATTTCAGGTATTTGAACTTAGGGACAAAACATGGACACTATGGAGCAAAAAGGAACAAGGCAGCCAAAATAGCGAAGACAAGAAGGCCTGAGGATCAGTTAAACCATTGGGCAAGTCACCAAATGGCCTTAGTCTCACCTAATGTTCCAGTGTGCCAAGCCTTGAAGGACAAAATAAAATAGGTGAGAGAAAAAGAGCAGTTGGCGAGTCGCCGAACGGTTCCATGAAGTAGGGTCATTTCCCCGAAAGTTATAGAGCTTGAAGTTGTTGAAGGATAATGCAGAAAGGGGATGAACCAGACCAAAGGGAGGATCACCGAATTATCCTTCGCAACACACTTTTTGCCAACTATAAATACATGTTTTAATTTTTAGTTTAGTATCAAGTTGTAGTGAATTATTTACTGATTTTTAGAATATTTCAGTTTCAGTTCTTAGAGTTTTTGGGAGACACTTTTCTTGAGCTTTGAATGTTTTCATCTCCAAGAAATTGGAAGTGGGCATCAAAGAATCTTCATCTTAGACATGTTTAAAGACATTATTTATCGTACCCATTTGATGGAAACACTTTTAGGTATCGATTTCTATCTCTTTTTATGTCTAGCTGAAACCCCAATTCTTGGGGTGTGATTATGTTAATATGGGTTAAATTTACTGTTGGGTATTGCTCATTGATAGCCTAGTTGCTGTTTAAATGTGATTTCATTTAGTATTTGTGTTTGAACTTAATGGGATTATAGTTGCAAATACGAATTCATCTTAGTGTTTTTGGTTTAATCGAGAGAGAGGTTTAAAAACCAAAAATATTAAATCAATAGCCCGTGGTTATTGGGTCGTTGTGGGTTCAGCTCGAGAGAGTGAATCCTAGACCTTCTCACACACATTCAGCTTGAGAGAGTGAATGGGTGTAACATCCGGCAATTTGAAATAACTATGAAGAAGCTGGAAATTGGAAATAGTCATTTTTGGAAAAAATTCAAAATTTGGAAAATTTGGTTAGGTAGGGAAAAAAATGTGTTTTTGGTCAACTTTGAGCAATCGTAACTCCTAGCTCAGGATGAGTTAGGTGAATTTCCAGTTATGTTTGGAAAGCCCTTGGAATGATCTTTCCAACGCCGCCGAGTTTGCTCGATTACGAGTTTATATGAGTGATTTATGCCCTTGCGAAGTTGTGTTGTTGGTAAGGGAAGTTCATCCGAAATTTTAAGAGTAGTTTGGTATTTTCCCTCACATTTTCTTTTGGTTATATTAGGGTATAGACTGATTTTAAAGCAGTTTTCCATTTTAAAAGTGAGAGTTAGGGCTTTTGAGAGAAGAAGAGAAGAAGAGGATAAAGAAAAGAAGAAACAAGGATTCATCAAGATCGTCGTGGTATTCATTGGGGGTTATCCCTATTAAGGTATGTGAGATCATACTGTTGGGTTGGTTCAATCCCCCACATGCCAAATTCGTTTAATTCTGAGAAAAGTGTGTGGTTGTGTTTGTTGAAGTTGTGGTTGTGCTATTGAAGTTCTTGTTGATTTTGGTCATGTTTCCGGTTGTGTTTTCGAGTTGAATCTATTGTATGTTGAGGGGTTTTATGATTCTAAGTGTTTGGGGTTGAAACCTTTGAAGTTAAAGTGGTTTAGAGTTGGAAAAATGAAGGAGAAAAGTCGGGGTTTCTGGGAAAAAGGCTGGGGCATCGCGTCAGCCAGTGCCCCCAAAACAGACTCTGAAGACCAGCCCTTGGGGTGGCGCGCCTAGCAGAGCGCCCAAAAGGCCCCTCTAAGGTCTGAAGGTTGGCGCCCCGTGCCTCTCAGAGCGCCAAGGACGCCAAGTCTTCCCATTCTTTCCCCACTTTTTCATGCATGTTCCTTGGTAATGTACCTATGTTTTATAGTTGTTTTCAACACTCTAAGCTACATCTAAACATACCGAACTCATCCATAAACATGAGATTCTTACCCTTGAATTCATAATCGAATTCGAGGAAAGTTCGTATCAAAGTCAAGTGAAGTTAGAGTCAAGTCTAGAAGTTAAGAAGTAAGTAAAACCAAGTCTTAAAAGTTTTTCAAGATTCTTTGTTGAACGTTTTAACTTTATTTTAAGGCTCAAGTTTCAAGTTGAGTAAAGAGTATAGAGTTTCGAGTTAAGCCAAGAGTATAGAGTTGAGTTCATTTCTCAAAAGTATTAGGGAACTAAGTATTCCCAAATAAGTTTATAAATGTTTTCACATTTGAGTAAGAGAGGAACTATGATTCCAAAAGAGCATTTGTGCTAGATTTCTAGAAAAGGGAACATCGATTCCAAGTGAACCTTTGGGGTAGATTTTGAGCAATTATCTCAAACTAAAGAAAGATGTGTTTAAAACACTTATGAGCAAAAGTATTTTGGGAGTAGTATTGAGCACCGATTAGGGACACGAGTTCATATTAACTCAACTCTTCCTAAGAACCATATAGCTAAACATGGAAATTAACGGGTCATTCTTTTTAGATGATCACGTAGGATTAAGCTAGTCGATCCATTAAGTTAATTAAAGTCCTATATCACGGTAAGGTATATGATGGTCCTTGGGCAATGTGAGGTAAAACGTTGTATCATCACTAGGGCTCATAGTGGTGGTTGTTGGTTAAAGAATCTCCCACTAAAGTTATATTACTTTTATATAAGTAAAGTTGAATTTGTTATAGCTTTATCCTTAACGAACTAAGTTGTTTACACTGTTTTACAAGCTTTATATATTGCATGTGTCCTATTGCTTTATATTGAGTTCGATTATTCATGAGCTGAACAGAGCCAAGGTAAGAGTTCCTTTGTACTACTTTCAAGCCTAAGTTGTTGTTTAGCTTTCCAGCTCGCATACTCGTACATTCAATGTACTGATGTCAGTTGGCCTGCATCTTATGATGATGAAGACGCAGATACCCAGGATCAGCATCCAACACTCCGTTGATCCAGCTGAGCACTCCAGAGTCAGTGGTCAGCCTCCTTGCCTTCTGGAGGACTCTGTTCTTTTGTGTTCCTAGTTTTGCTTTATTAGGGTGTTACGGGGTCTGCCCCAACATCCATCTTGGTGTTATAGAGGCTTCATAGATAGTCAGTCAGTTAGTATTGAGTCTCTCATCTATGTATATATATATAAATATTATATTTTGAGATACGAGTTTCCTTTTTGGCCAGTTTTTATTTTTTAGGTTTTTTTATGACGTTTCATTGGATTGAGTTATTCTGTTGAGTTAGGTTTCCGCTGAGTTAAGAAAGCCAAGCCAAGGGTTCACTTTGGGCCAGCAATGGTCTCCGAGTGTTGGTCCCGCCCAGGGTGTAGGCTCGGGGCATGACAATGGGCTAAGGTGAAGGTTGTGCTTAATTGCTGCAACTCGATGTTCGAGAGAAACCGAGTTGATTCGGGGTAACTTGTTTGAGAAAAAATTTACCCTTACTAAAGTCTAGCTTAGTTACAAATGTTCATCAATTTAGTATCAATAGCATTTACCCGGTTGTTTATTGTATCTCATATTTCTATCACATCCCAAGAATCCTGTCTCCCTATCTTGCATCTTTATATTTTTGCTATTTTTGGTTTATTAATTGAATACAACCCCCCCATTGATAATTGACATTCGTGTCACTTCTTGATTTGGTATACTTTTAGTCTTAAATAATTGTAGCTAGGATGACTAGAACATAATTTTACTTTTCTACTTAATTCTCAACTACTAACAGCTCTGTTGGGACTCGACCCCAACCCATTCGGTTAGGTTATATTACAACACGCGATCGTTGACATTTGAACTGGAAGTAGTGTCCTGATACGTGAAGTCAAAATGGCGCCGCTGCCGAGAGTGGTGTAACTTGTGAATTTTTAGTTAATTTGAATTTTGTTCTTGTTAGTTGTAGTTCTACTTACTTAATTTTTTTCTTTGTGTTTCGCTACATTGAGTTTTGAAACATAGGAGGTGAGTATGTCGAGAAGTACTCGCGAGCAAATGGAGTTCCCTCCATTAGAAGTAATGATGTTCAGGGATCGCATTCTAACCTTCCTATTTACAATCCAAGCAAAGCTCTAAATGTGGCTCAAAAGAACTATACAGTGACTGAACATGAACTACTTGTTGTGGTTTTCCCATTCGAGAAATTTTGATCCTACTTGCTTGGTACTAAGGTCATAGTGCATACTGACAATTCTGCATTGTTGTATTTGATGGCTAAGAATGTTGCAAAACCGAGGTTGATTAGATGGGTATTATTGCTTCAAGAGTTTGATTTTTAGGTGAAATAAAGAAATGGGATAGAGAATCAAGTTGCCGATCATTTGTCCAAATTAGAGGAGAAAGTTATGCTCAAGCTAGGAGATGGGGCTTAAATTAATGATGTGTTTCATGATTAACAGGTATTGGTGGCTTATCATGAACTTATTCCTTGGTTGCAGACTTTGCTAACTACTTGACAAGTGATCTGGTTCCTTCGGATATGTCTTTTCACTAAAGGAAACAGGTTATGCATGATGTGAAGAAGTTATTTTGGGATGAGCCTTATTTGTTTCGTATTTCTGCTGATGGAATTATTTGTTGGTGTGTGCCCGAGGTTAAGACGATGAGAATACTACAGGCGTGTCATTCTTAGCCTATTGGTGGGCATCATAGTGGTATTTAAACTACGCATAAGATTTTGCATTCTTGGTATTATTGGCCTACAATCCACCAAGATGCTCATGATTTTGCCAAGTCTTGTGATCGTTGCCAAAGACAAGGAGGAATTTCAATGAGGCAAGAGCTACCTATGAATATGATTTTGGTGATTGAGTTGTTTTATGATTGGGTCATTGATTTTATGGGTCCATTTGTGAGGTCACATGGGATGAAGTATATTCTTGTTGCGATTGATTATCTGTCATAGTGGGTGGAAGCAATTGCGCTTTTCAACAATGAAGGTAAAAGTGTCATCGCATTCTTGAAAAAGAATATCTTCTCCAGATTTGGTACACCTAGGGCGATTATCAGCGATGGAGGTTCTCACTTCTATAATAAGTTGTTCAAGGCACTACTTGAGAAATATGGCGTCCACCACAATGTAGCCACTATTTACCATCCGCAGTCTAGTGGGCAACTTGAAGTGTCCAACAGAGAAATCAAGCAAATCCTTGCTAAGACTGTGAATGCTAATAGAACCGATTGGTCTGGGAGGATTGATGATGCTCTATGGGCCTATCACACCACATTCAAGACTCCCATAGGAATGTCCCCCTACCAAATTGTATATGGGAAGTCTTGCCATTTACCGGTAGAGCTAGAGCATAAATCTATGTGGGCGCTAAAGAAGTTGAATTTGGATTGGGGCACCGCATCGAATTAGGGATTAATTGACTTGAATGAGCTTGATGAGGTTTGCCTAAGAGCTTATGAAAGTTCAGCCTTGTACAAGGAGAAGATGAAGAAGTATCATGATCAAAAGATTAAGAAGCGCGAATTTGTTGTGGGTGATGTTGTGCTTTTAGTCAACTCTAGGTTGCGCTTGTTTCCTAGAAATCTAAAGTCCAAGTGGACCAAGGCATTCATAGTCACTCAAGTGTTCCCACATGGAGCGGTCAAGCTCGAGAACAATGAGGGAACAAGATTCAAGGTAAACGGGCAATTGATCAAGGTCTATATGGTGAAAGAGGAGAATGTGCAAGAGGTGGTTGAGGCCTACTATCATGATGAAATCTGGGTAATCAAGAGGCCTGTGTTGTATCCCGACGTTAAATCAAGCGTTGCTTGGGATGCAACAAAATATGTACAATTTAGCCAACTATAGGATTTTCTTTGTTTATTTGATTTTTTGTAATTCGTTAGATTAGTATTCTATTTTTGTTTAAGTGTTGTTTAGATATAAAGTAAGGTCCGTGTCTAGAAAGTGTCCAGAAAATGTAAAAAGAATGTTCTAACGGTTGCTACATGTGCAGGGATGAAAAGCCAAATCTACAAAAAATTTATGTTGCAGAGGTCTACGGACCACATCGACGGTCCGTGGTTCAATCCATGGACCGTGAATGGTGTCTGTAGACCCCAGGTAAGTCATCACTTTTTTTCTAAGTGTTGATTGATCTACAGACCCCACCCACAGTCTGTAAGTCGACCCACACCCCATAGACTAGGATTCGTGGGTCCATATCTAGGGTTCTGTCGACCCGACTCGGGCCTTTTATTCTTAAAAACTCTTCATTTTTTAAATTAATCCCCCACTTCCTATATTCCCTCCCAACCGCTTCGAACCCCTCCAAATCCCAAAACTCCCTCATAAATCCCCCAAATCACTCCAATATTCCATACATATCATTCTCTTCTCCCAAATTTCCATTCCGCTTTCTCCCAAATCTGATCACTCACATTTTCCCCTCACCAAAAGAGTTTAAGGTCCGGGTTCGATATCACACCGTCTAACGAGTCTATTGCATTACACAATAATCCACTTGAAATACTTGTAAGGTAAACGTTTTCAACTTAACTCTGAATTTTGGTATTCACTGTTCAATATATGAAGTCATGAAGTGGATCTTGACCTTGGGTTGTTTTTTTATGAAATTGCATGATAAACTGTAATTAGTAACACCATAGGGATGATAGAATGTGATTGTGTTGTCTTTGTAATCAAGTAACTTAGAGAAAAGAGACTAAATGGAAGTATCGACTTATGGTTCCGAGTTTTGTATGCAATAAATGTTAAATAAGGAGTAATCGTAACCCTAGGTATAACAAACAATAATAAATTGTGTTGAAATGCATGATTGGACTTATATTGATTGTTTGAATTGTTGAAAAATTGTTTTAAAATGAGGCATGTGTGATACCTGGCACAAATCTGACCTACGAGACCCCGTCCACAGACTGTAGGTCAACCTACGGACCGTAGATCAGGTCCGTCGGTCTGTTGCATATAAATAATCCACTAAGTGTGGAAACACAAAGGTGGACTACCATTCTGCACATTCGTGGTTCCCATCAGAGCCCAACTTTTTGGGAACACTACTTATTAAGGAGACCCACAGACCGTAGGTCAACCTACGGACCGTAGGAACCCACTGTAGGGGGCCACTGAATCTACTGGGAGATGTTTTTTATTTTTATTTTGGTTCGTTCTTTGTTCTAAAAAAATTTCGAGTGTGTCATTGGTCTATTTTGGTACTAACAAAGCCTACACAGGTACCATGGCTCTTTAGAAAGCACCGACTTATGCACCAAAGGGAAAGTCCAAATCCATGACGCCGACTTTTCGATTAATTAAAAAAGAAACTAATGTGGAGATTGATCCTGCATATGTTCCACCTGCCACCAGGACATCCCCCACAGCACCTCGCACTAATCGGAATAAATCCCGGCAGGTGACTTTTGATGTGGTCACTATCCCTTGTCTGATAAGGGGGATATACCGATCGGTTGACCAGCTAGTTCTGCTTCCAGCTTAGGGTCCGCTACTGGTTTCGGCTCTGATTCCAGCTCCGCATCCGGCTCCACTTCACATGGTAGGACTGCCTTGTCTTACGAGGCTACTAGTGTGGGGGACATTCCAGTTCCACCAAACACCGAGCATGCTGCAATTGCTGAAGAGATAAACCGGTGGTGTGTAAGTGGTCGATGGAAAATATACAGGGATGCCTGGATGGTGAATGAGAAAGAGAGGATGTCTTGATTGATTACCAAGGAGCGCTGGGCTCTCACATGAAGCCTTCATACTATGCCTGACATCCATGCACTCTTCCAGAGGCACATATGCGAGTGGATAGCTCGTAGCCTACGGACTGACAGTGAGGATAATGTGAGGGAGTTCTATGCTACATATGCAACCACCCTCCGAGGTTCCATTGACAGACGGGCCAAGCCCGCAACCCAGCGTCCTCTCAAGGCTACACTAGTTCGTGCGTTCTCAGTTGATATATCCAAGGCTGCTATTTGCAGATTCCTCTATAGGCCGGGACACACTTCAGCGATCAACACGGGTGAGTTTGATTATCGTTGGGACATCGTGAGGAGCAGGGCATTCCAGAGGAATGTAGAGTAGAGAGAGACTATATTGCGCTGGTTGGCCCATCACTTTGCTACAGACGGAGAGCGCGTCGAGTGGCTAGCAACCTGAGTGGAGGCATCAAGAAGGCCCCTTTGACTTTTTTGGACAAATTGTTCTGGCTATTGGTGCGAAACAGACTGTCTCCTACGCAGGCAGACAATGTTCTTATTTGGGACAGTGCAGGGATGGTGGCAACCCTAGTTGCTGGGTTGGAGATGAGTTTTGCCCGCATGATTATACAGAGATACATGAGAGGGCCTTCCAGGCCACCAGCACTTACCCCTTCCCGTTCCTCATTTTTCAGCTATGCAGGGACTCGGAAGTGTCGGTTTGGCATTGTGATAAATTGATTCATGCGACCAAGACCATATATATAGGCCTGATTCGAGATGAGGCCAATATGGTTGCACCGCACAGAGATCCGCATGTTGAGGTGCCACCATTGGGAGTAGACTTAGTTGTTAATGTGGAGCAGATGCAGGGTGAGGATCCTGCCCCTCCAACACGTACTGAGGATGTCACAACTTCTCATTCTCTGGCCATCTGGAGCCACTCACTCTTCAGGGTCTGTTGCCGTGCCCCTAGCTCGAGTCCAGAAGTTGGAGGCTCAGATTTCTAGCCTGTTTCAGCTTATAAGATTGTCGATGCAGCAGGCGATTGAGGAGTCTGCGACTAGGGTGGTGCAGCGGATGGAGCAAATGATGGACCAAAAGGTTAAAGTCGTGCACCTACGCCTTGATGCTTTTGAGTTGTGTATCTTAGAGCGATAAACCCCCACCACGTATGTCTGTACTTTCCGAATGGAGTTAGCTAGTCTCCTATCTGATCTTGACATGCTCCTAGCTCCACCAGAGACCGAGCCAGATGTAGGCCCCTCAGCACCAGTTGATAAAACGGTTTTCGATGCTCTATTTGGGAATGAGATGCCACCTCCTGCTTCTTCTCGTCATGCTGGGAAATGCCCCCGCTCCAGTCGGGTTTCCAATGATACTGAGGCTGGGAGGGCAAGAAAGATATAGTGCCAAGAGCTTGAGGTAGCATAGAGGGCCTCTATAGTTGATGAGGAGATGCACCAGTAGCGGGCTAGGGAGGTAGGTGTTGGTGCCTCTAGTAGTGTGAGCGCCACTGGTGGTGCGGTGAAGGTTGATATGAGCACTATTGATGGTGCTTAGATGGTTTTTGCGGGTACTACTGAAGGTGACCCAATTGTTCATCCAGCGGGCTACTAGAAACTGGACCCACCCGCTTGTTGATATATCTTCGGTGCTATGCGCCATTAGTTTTCTTCACTTGATCCTTTATTCTTCACTTTTTTGTGCATTGGGGACATTTTCACTCTATTTTATTGGGGGTGGATAAATGGATTGTGAGTTATAAGGTGAAGTTTGAGTAAACCAACTCATAATCCTCTGTTGGGGTTTTCTTGCCCGTATTGTATTCCCCCAAGAGACTGTTTTAATTTATGTTGAACTGGCATGTGTAGGAAGGTATGTGTAGGAGTACTCAAAAATAAAAGCATGATAAAAATTATAGATGTCGAAAATTGTTGTTGAATTATGTTGAATCTATAGTCTTGATGAGTTGAATGTGTTGGATCTAAATGTGACATGATAAGAACCGATTTGACCTCATGACTTAAGATAAAAACTTGAATTGGGTAATCTGATAATAAAACAAGGTGCCAAGAGTGTGTGAGGATAGTTGAATGTTCAGACAGTTTTGTGTCAATCTAGAAGTTTCCCTGTTGGTCCTGCTAGGATAATCTAGGCTAGAAGTTGGGAAGTGATCATAGGCCATTGTTCAAATTAGTCAACTTAAGCCTAAAATGATCTAACCTAATGGTAACATTGTTCCCTTTTGACCCAAATATTTGAGCCTAAAATTGACCATATTTTTATTCACCTAACTCACATTCCCTTAAAATATTGCCTTGGCCTCGGTCCCTCCTTTGACAAGTGCACCTTGACTTAGGCCAAAAGACTAAGTTGAGGGTGGCTAAGCCAAAAGTTATCTTGATTTTGGCCCTGGTCCAACATCGGACAATGTGCACCTCAACTAATGCAAAATGCATAAGTTGAGGGTGGCTATGAAATAGAAAATCAAATGAATAAAAGAGTATGAAAATAGTTTAGTGTTGAAAAGAGAAAAAGAAAGAACCAGGACGTGAATTTTTGCAGATAAAAAGACAAAAATGTGATAAGTGACACTGTGAAAAAAAAATTTAAAGAAAAAGAAGAAAGTGAAAAACAAAAAAAATAAATGTCACAAAGTCAAAACTCTCATCCATGTTGAAAAGAGTTAAGGGAAAGAATGTGGAATGAAAAGGTGCCAAAAGTAGGTCAAGGAAGAGGTCAATATCCAATGTAATGTCAAGGAGGGCAGAAAGTCACTAAAAAGTACCCAAATGTACCACACCTAGCCCTAAGCATACGTTACAAGCTAAGAAAGTCCAATAGTGATCGTAGCAACTAATTTTGAGAGTCTAAGTAGTGAAAATAAGGGCAAGCCTATGGTATTGAGCACTAACTATACTTGAAGTCACTTCTGAGCATAAGTGTTGAATGAATCCTAGAACTCTAAAATTCATATCTTCTGTGCGAAAAGGATTTCGTATGAAGTGAGGGTACCAGTGAAATTGTAGAAAAGTTGGTAACTTGGTGATTGTGAAAATGTGTATGTTCTAGTGTCTGTTGGTTGATCTTTGTCATATCTTGATCCGCATGAGTTAGCTTGTTGAGTCTGAGAGGAAAAAAATTCACTGAGAGAGTGGGATGTATTGAAATATCCATGTGATTGCTTGAGTGTGTATGTATGCTTATACACAAGTGTTGTTTAGAGTCTTAGTGTGTCGCTTGAGGACAAACAATGAATTTAAGTTGAGGGTATTGATATACCTTGATTTTACGATAATTTTAATACATTTCACTTAAGAGTTCTGTGTGTCTAGGGCCATTTTGTATTAGAACTAATGTTTATTGTGCTAAATTTGCAGGAAATAGACTCGAACGAGGTCAAGAGAGACAGCTGAATTTCTGCAGAAGTGGCCACCCACAGAAGTGACCTATGGATCGTAGGTCCAGTCACGGCCTGTAGGTGGGTGGTGTGGAATGATCATCAGGGAAGTGCTGACCTATAGTGGAACCACGGTGTCCATTGACGGATCATAGATTGACCTACGGGTCGTCCTGTATGTCCGTTATTTGTATCAGAGATTTTGAGTTCTAGTACGTGATGAAAAGTTCTAATTGTGGAAACTCGTAAGGGGACGCATGGACCGTAGGTCAACCTACGGTCCATTCTGCAGGTCCGTCATTTTTATCTGAAAGGTTGAAGGTTCCAGCTTCTGAGAAAATGTCTAAGTATTGAGCCAGGGAAGGGACTTACAGACTGTAGGTCAGTAAAGGTCCGTAGGTCAGTCTCGTAGGTCAGAGTTCCGTCCAACAATTTATTTCCTTATTTTGTTTGATTTTTGTTGAGGACAATGTTTTATATAAATAGGGTATGTAAACTTCATTTTCTTGGCATCGCAGAACAGCTCAACGACTTGCCGACTAAACCTTTCCACTCGGCGATTCTCCAAGTGCTCCTGGCGATCATCAGGCTCCCCTTTCTTCGCTTTTTCAATTTGTTTTCTTCCATTTTGCCTGTTAGTGTCCTTTCTTTTCTCCTCAATCAACATACCTGCAAATCTAGGCTTTAACATCAGTTTATAGCACAAATTAAACATTTAAGGACACTATATTTATATAAACAAAGCCCCAAATGAGTCCAAATATCGGACTCATCAACACCCCTAACTTAATCTTTTGTTTGTCCTCAAGTAAAACCGAATATCAGCATTTAAAAAAGGGTGTCTCAAATATTGTTGCATAAGACTCAACATGAATGCACACAACGGTTCAACTTACTCATGCAATGATCAATTATGCACTCAAAGATTCAAATTGTAACTCACCATTATCATAGATGCTCAAGTTCATAATACTTGCTTCAAATGCAAGTTGAAGCTCAACAAAGGTACTAAAATGCCCTCACAACAAAGATGATTCCATATTCACACAACACTTTTCAACAATTAAGAGTTCCGGAATCACATAAAACTCTCACACTCACAAAGATAAACATATGCATGACTTCACCCATAGGTTTGCCCTTGTTTTTCAATCAACATTTGTTTAAGCTTACTAAAGATCGCAAAGGTATTTTCAGGGCTTGTAATGGGGCTGAGTGTCAAGGATAGTCATTTAGGCTTAGTTGCTTCTACCTTCATCAAGGATGATTTGAACATCACTTTACTCCTTTTCTTTTAGCATTTCAAACGTGCTCAAAATCCACCCCATTATTCAAATTCATATGAACTACCGGATACACCATTTCTTTTGCAATTTACACTATTTTATTTCACAACTTTTTCGGTCTTTTTGTTTTCTTTCTTCTTTTTCATTTCCTTCCGTTTTTATACATGGAGGGATTCCATCTTTTTCAAAACGATTACTCAAAGGGGGAGGGAGGGTTCTCACAATTCTTGACTTTTCTTCTCTTTTCACCACACCCCCAACTTAGGCTTTTGGCTTAAGTTGGCTATTCAACAAACCACACTTCATGAAAATTATGGGTGAAAGGATAAAGAGGGATCACAATTGTTCAAGTTTCTTCCAAGAAAAAGATAAAGCTCAAGAGGGTTGAAGCAAGGTTCACACATCTCACAACGTTGGCCACAACAGAGGTATGTTGTCAAATTGTTTTCACTCTTCAAAATTGTTGCCTAGGATCATTTCAAGTGCTTGAATCACTCAATCAACCGAGCCAACGGGGAAAATTCTAGGTGTTATCACACACACTATTCGAAGTAATCTCATCACACAAGACATTAGCACCAACATCAAACCAGACTCCACACTCTAAAGCTAGTGTGCGATGTTTATCACAAAAGACTCATTCGATAAACGACTAGTCACACCAAGATTCTAAAGGTTCACACATTTTCTATGCAACTTCATTTGCCTCATCGTAGATGCACATTAATTTCATTCAATTAAGAGCACTACTCAAGTTATCGGTATTGATCAGAACCGATACTAAAATTCACACAAGAACAACCACAATCACACGCAAAAGAGGTGGCAAAATTTTAAAATTGGGTTCAAAACCATTTCCATTAAACACAAGGGGCCACAAGATAAAACATCCACAAGATCATGATCAAAACACACATATATAGATCAACAAAACCCAATATTCACAAAAAAAAACAAAATCACAAGAAGTAGGTATGGAAATACCTCACCCCACCCACAAAATGAAGCAGTTTTCATCTAATGCAACTAGAACAAAAATAATCATTAAAGACAAAAGAGAGAGAGGTAAAAATATCATTCTGCCAGGCTAAGCATGGGGTGAAGTCTGTATCTTAGTCACTCCATCTGTCGGGGCTTCAGTTACTAGGGTCACACTCTAGGCTGGGTACGATGACTAATCAACATTAGCTCCAGTGGAGCTTGCCATAGATATATTTCTCAAAGATGTCTTGCCAGCAGAATGAACCACAACCTCCTTAACATCAGTCAGGTCTTTATAGGTGGTCTTCTCCTGAACACCAAGTTGCTCCTCATCAGTCTCAGCCTCGGACTCTAGAGTCGCTTCATCAGCTCTAACCTTATCTCTGGTAGTAGCCGGAGGCACCAAAATATTTGTGCCCATGTTGTAATGGATCTCCATGGTCTAAAAAATTAGAGACATATAAGTGGACTTAAGGTGGTCCACATATTTTCTCAACTCTACAATCACGGCCTTTAAGGTCGTCACCTTATGAGTGGCTTCCTGACTTCTCTCACACACCTCTATTCTCGCTGGGAGGGAATCAATAGAATCTTTAAGAGGTTTCAGTGCAGTGGTGAGAGCTCTCTCAATCATCCCAAGAACTGCAGCCTCTCGCCTAAAGGCACACATATAGCAGAATGGGCAAGGTGCCCCATACGTAGTAGCATGGTCTGGCTGAGTGGAGTTCATGATGAAATAGTACTATACGTAGACCTAAGAGGTGGGAGAGCAGTAGAATAACTTGGAGCCACAGAGTGGGCAGAGCTAGAAATACCTTAAGGCCCAGTAGTTGGAGTAGGCAATATTGCCTCTGTAGGTAATGTCTCATTATCAACTTTCGGGGATGTATCCACTTGAGCTGCCCTCTTTTCCTTAGCCTCATCCTTCCAGTACTCAGTATCAATACGTTGGATGTCAGTAGAGGAGGTGGGAGACACTTCCACATCTGTCTTTTCATCACGCGGCACACGGGCCCGTCTGCACAACTCATTGATCAACACCAGAAAAGGGGAGAGATGATTGTCGCTACCTAGCTCTCATGGCCACCTCTTGCCAATAATTGAACCTAAATTGATGCTCTTCCTTGCAATAATGGATCCAAGATAGGCTTTCTTTGTGTGGCGGAAGATAGACTCATTCTAGGATTGTATGATTATGCTACTAATAAACACTAATCAATACCTCGCTACCATATTGAGGTCTTTCTTCTCTATTTTCACTACGACCTCAATCCACCTAGGAGTACTGTCAGAAGGAGAGGGGCCAACAAACATTTCATATCCTCCAATGTCCATTTTGTTGATCAAACTGTGGTAGTCATCTTAAAGTTATAAGTGCATTCCAAGAAAGTGCAGACATGAATTTGTAGAAAGACTCGCAGAGCCAATTGTTGAGTCGCGAGTCACTTAGGCCAGCCAGATCGGGCTCGCTGAAAGTACTAGCTAGAAAAATTTCGAGAATAAAGGCATGTCGGCGATGATCAAGGCCATTCGGCGAATCACCGACACCAATTGGCGAGCATGGAATAGCTCGCCAAATATTATAGTGTTATTTCAGTGATTCGCCCAATGAACTTGGCGAGCTCAGGCTTCCCGTCAAAAGTTACACAACAACATAGAAAAAAATTGAAATTAAGGGCAATCATAGGGGGACTTTGCCGATCAGTTGAACCACTCAGCGAGCTCGAGAAAGTACGCCGAAAAGCCCAACGTGCTAGTTTCCAACCCTGTTTCCCATAATGAAGACTGTAGCCCCGAAAATCAAAATAAAACACAAGCATCATGCAATTAGAGGTAGACCCATACTACCCATGCCTTCAGGGTACTCAGATTTCCCATGATTTTGCCAAAATTGGCACTTTGACGACTTTTACCCTTATGAATAACGTCAAATTCTCCATCATTGGGAAAAATACGTCATTTAACACAATTAAGGGTTACTTAGACTTCACCCAACCAGACCCATTACAAAATTACTGCAAGTTAACAATTCAAACCCAATTTTAACGCACAAAACACAGGATCGATCGATTTAAGATTTTAGGCATAAGTTCACAGAAATTACAGGCAATCCAAGACATTCAATACAATTAAGTAATTACCCAACATTAAACAACACACAATTACCTATTGTATTTTATTTCAACCACAAACTCAAAGTACGGGGTTCAGAAAAACCATCATGTATGCAGAATCTCAAAGTTTGAATAGCTAGGTGGCATAGTTTTCCAATTCTGAGCACGAAATCACACAAAAATGTGAGCAAAATAGTGAAATTTGGAAGATTTAAAGTTCAGGAGAGAATGCACAAGAGTTAGAAATAAGAGAAGATGAACGATTTGGAAACTTAAAACCGTTTCGCATTCAAAACATTTCAGTTCGCGGGAGTATCGTCGGAGTAAGTCGTGCTCGACCCACTCGTTGATGCACCGAGTGGTACTTTACCTCACAATGTTTTATAGGACCTCCAGTTAATTTGGGGTCCAAACGGTGGACAATTTTGGGCACGCCGACCTGTTTTGTGAGTCACCAATTAAGAAATTAGCCCGTCGATTTTTATAGACTTCCACTTCAGGCTGAGTGCGTACAACAACAGTCCAAGTCTCGCTCACTGACCTATTCTACTTAGTGCCGACTGGACTTTTGGCTCGCCAAACTGCCCATTTTCCCACACAGTTCACTTTTAAACCTGAACAATTAACATCTATAATTTAAAAATCAAAACTAAAGCATAAAAACCAAAGGCTGATTCCTAAGAATCGCCTTACTTAACGTCGTAGCACAATGAAAGTACCCATTTATGGATCATTCTTTAGGTTTGCGAAGGAATAAATTGGTAGGCCCCTTTTCGGCCTTGGTTACAAATGAGAAGAAATTTCACTCATTTTGGTCTCCAATGCTTAATAGAGACTGAGTGAGAGGTCACTGTCTGACTTAAAGTTGAGACATCCTCTTTCATCTCTTTCAATACTTTGTCTGACCCTTCAACTTTACTGAGAATATGTGAGTCTGTCTTCCGTACGGCCACCTTTAGATTCATTGGGTTTTTGACGCTCATGGGGATGGACAGACCTATCTTTGTCACCCACTCTTTCCTTCCAATTAGCGTTACTATCACGCCAATCTCTGTCATGGTATCTCCAGCCCTCATCTCTATTCTAACCTAGATTTCCACCCGGTCTTGGGTAGTTTGCACGATAACCTCATTTTTGATTGGCTCATCTTCCAAGCGTTTGAAACCTTGGATACTATCCCTATGAGTCATCATCTTCGATGGGGGAAAGAATAGCACTTGGAATGCAGTAATAACCTCGTCCCAAGAAGTGATGGAATTCCTTGGCAACTCAGCCAACCACTTACTAGCCTCGCCCATCAGAGAAAATGGGAACAACCTGAGACAGAATCATTCTTGTGATATGCTCTTAAATGAGAATGGACCACAGACATCCACGATGTTTCGAATATGCTCATGGGGATCCTCATGAGGCAGCCCCCCAAATAAACCTTTCAATTGTAGGAGTTGAAGCTTTGTGATAGTAATGTTAAAAACAATGTTTTCTTCAGTTGGAGGTAGACATATTGCCTCCACACCAACTAATTGAATTGGGTCATTGATGTTTGGGTCATTTACATCATTGATGTTTCCAACATCATCTTGGTGGCCCACTTGGCTACCATTATTTCCATTAACACTCTTCTGTTTAACACAAGCAACAAAAAACCAAAAACTAAAATAAGTAGATTCAACTATAACTAAAAAGATCACAATTCTACTTCACTAAAAGAATTTTAAACAACACCACTCCCCGATAGTGGCGCCATGTTGATTTATCAGTTTTAACGTTTATCAAATACACCTCATAAAATTCTACTTGCAAACGACCATTAAGCAATATAAAACCCAACAAATGAGTTGGGGTCGAATCCCACAGGGAGCGGTATGTGTTCAAAGTCAATCAAGAAGTATGAATGTGATTTAAATAGATATAGGAATAGACATTATCAAAAAAAGACATGAAACAAATCAAAAGGGGTGACACGAATGTCAGATGGAGCATTTTGGTTTGCAATTATCAAATACAACGTAGTCACAAACAAATTGAAATAACAATAAGGAGAGGAATTGTCAGAATGTGATCAATTATATGAATATTTCAATATATGGGTACACTACTACAAATTTGACTTATTGCAACGCTTATGTACCAACGGTTACACAATCGTAGCAATAGATCGCCTATTAAAACAGTAATAACTGTCGTAGAATATCCTTTGATTTAATAGAACAATTCTTAAAATGAACCGTGGTATCATCCCTATAACCGTCCCTATAGAGTTTCTATGGCTACAGATTTTAGAATCGTTGCAATAGATGATTCTATGGCAACGATTATTTTAGGAAAAATATTGCAGTTCTAATTTTTATCCCTAAAATATATTTCCCTCCCCAAAATTATATATTTCCCTCCACTAATTTTCAAAGAGCCAAATTTTTTTATCTCATTAAAAAATATAAAATAAAAAAGTGCTTTCCCATAAAACCCTTTTACAACCAAAACACGTTTTTTCCCAAATGTTGTTCTGTTCCATAAATTCTTGGTGAAGAAAACAACAAGGAAGTTCTTGGTGAAGAAATCTCTCTAGTGAAGCTCATTGGTCTTCTTGGGCATGGATATCTTTTACTTCTATTGAAGATCCACTGGTCTTTCGACAACAAATTCTTTGATATAAAGGTGAATAAATTTTATGTTTTCTCTGCTAGTTAATGATTTATAAGTCCCCATTGAATGATTTTTGAAAAATCGTAAAGAATAATTTATGAGTTTGTCTTAAATTTATGTTATTTGTTCTAATCTAGGTCTGCCATATAATCTAGGGTTATAGTTTGTATTTCATGTTCGGTGAAGATTTGAGCTCTCAAGCAAAAGTTTTTGAGAGGGTAAATTTCAATCTTATGAGAGAAATTTTGATTTGTAGTTGACTTTTTTTCCTCAAAATCACGCACAAGACATATTTCAGGTAAAAAAAAGTCTAAGATACTTGTCATCTTTTTCTATACAATAAGCTGAATATAATGGACTGATCAGATTTGAAAAACTCGAGTTACAAATTCACTGAAGAGAATTGTCCAAATTTTGTTTGTTTTTACAATCACCCACAAAGACACCAAAATGAATTTTTACATTTTAAAAAAATACACAAAGTCTTTTGGCAATCGAGATTGTCCTCACAATCAACGTCTAATGGGCTAACTTTGTTAATCGATGTTGAACAGATATGGATGGGACAATGTATAAGTTATTAGTACAAGTGTTTTACTTGAATGGAACAATCTGTTACTTATTAAGAATGATTATGATTTTCCTTAAGTTACCATATCAGATTTACTATGAGAGATTACTTGTTATTGAAAATTTATAAGTTAAGTTGATTTCATAACTGTCAATGTATAGAATTTGAACTTTTACAAATCATGTCACATATATGTGTAAACGAAAATTTAGATACTAAATGATGTAGCACCATTACTAGTAAGTGGGTGAGTTGATAACTTAGCTGAAGGAGTAGCAACACATCAATCTGGAAAAGCTCTCAATACTCTTAATCTTTTAGATTAGTGTTTTGATGGTAAGTCAAAATCATACTAGTGCATACAGATTATAGAATTGCGAGCTCTTTTTGTTGTAGTAGAGAACAAAGAGATGGTGTCTTCCCATCCTCAATTTTTTTGAAACTTCAAGTATTAATTAGGGTATATTGTGTTCTTCATATTATTGGTTTGAGATTTCCCTTTTTTTATTGAAGTAGATTCAGTAAAAAGTGTTGATTGATGATATCTTTTCCTCAATATTTAAAGAAAATAAAACTTAAAGTTGCAATGATATGATTTTCTCATTTCTATGACAAATATATTAGGCAAGAGTCGAGAGTTATTTTTCCTACAATTTATTTGTTGACAATCCAAACTGACTAGATAATGTAGAATATTGGAATACTTTTTTAT
Organism: Solanum verrucosum; assembly: GCF_900185275.1. NCBI lineage: Eukaryota > Viridiplantae > Streptophyta > Magnoliopsida > Solanales > Solanaceae > Solanum > Solanum verrucosum. The sequence goes on from NW_026019924.1 coordinate 1,203,918, forward strand.
ATAATTAGTTTTGCTTCTGATTTTTTTTCATTCATTTGTATAATATTTATTAAACGGTAGAAGATGCTAATAACTTAACGTGTCAATATTTTTGGGATTTTACTGTTAGTACTGCCATTGTTTGGTGTTGAATTGATGTGGAGGCTCCAGATTCGATTAATCTAAAACTTCGAAAGGTGAAGTTCTCTTGATATTTCTTGTACTCATGAATTTATTGGGTTTAATGATTTGTGCATGTCATGTAGGATATATATATATATATATATATATATATATTCAATGGATTTTGGAGATAAAATTTGGATGAATCTCCAAAGATCCACCAATGAATATATTCATGGAGTTAATGATTTTATTGATAAAGCATTTGAACGAGCTTCCCAAGGAAATGAAATATTATGTCCTTGTAAGAAGTTCTTTAATCATAATTGGCATAGTCAAGTTAAGGTAGAGGATCACGTAATTTGTCATGGATTTGTTCATGGATACACCAAATGGCTTTTTCATGGAGAAGGATTTTCCTCAAGAAATACGCCACATCCAACAATGATGAAGAAACTTCCAACATGCGTGATGATATTGATAGACTACTTCATAATACTTTTAGAAATGTAGAAGATGACCAGAGGCATGAATGAGTGAGAGAGAGACCATCTAAATATGCAAAGAGATTTTCTAAATTAGTGCAGGAAGGGAAAGAAGAGTTGTATCGGGGGTGTAAGAATTTTTCTAAGTTGAGTTTTACCATCAGGTTATACTTGTTTAAATGCATTCACAAGTTGACTGATGTGGCTTTTTTAGAATTGTTGGACTTGATAAGAAAGACATTTCCATTTTCTTAGATACTCAAGTCTTTTTACAAGGCAAAAAAGGTCACAAAAGATTTGGGTATTCATTATGAGAAAATCCATGCTTGCACTAACGATTGTATGTTATTTTTGAATGACAATGCAAAGTTAGATAATTGCTCTATGTGTGGAGCTTCAAGATGGAAGAATGTTCGTAATGACTTAACTAATAAGGTCACTAAAATCCCAGTGAAGGTTTTATGGTACTTTCCTTTAAAGCCTAGGCTTCAGAGGACATTCATGTGTATAGAAACATCTGTAGCTATGAGATGGCATGATACTGAACGACCTAAAGATGAAAATTTATGACATCCTGCAGATGGTGAAGCTTGGAAGGATTTCGATTCCTTGCATCCTGACTTTGCTAATGATTCTTGTAATGTTAGATTGGGTCTTTCAAGTGATAGTTTCAATCTAATAACTAGTAGCATTTCCCATAGCACATTGCATGTTATGTTAATGAACTATAATTTATGACCATAGAGTTGCATGAAGTCGGAAAATATTATGTTATTAATGATTATTCCAGGTCCATCATCTTCAGGAAATGATATAGATGTATACTTGCAACCACTAATTGTGGAGTTGAAGGAACTAAGGGAAGTCGGACTTGAAACATATGGTATTGTAACTAATTAAACATTTCAAATGTGTGCAGCTTTATTGTGGACAATTAGTGATTTTCCAAGGGGAGATGGGCATGTCCCACTTGTAATCATAATACTTGTTCCCAATATCTCAAACATAGTCGTAAGATGTGTTTCTTGGGTCATATGGCATTTTTACCTCCCGATCATCCATTTAGAAGAGATAAAAAATCATTTAATGGTAAAGAGGTGTATAAAGTATCACCTACTACATTATTAGGAGTACAAGTTCTTGAAGAGCTTCGTGAATTCAATAATATTCTTGGAAAGAACAAAAAGAAAATAAAACAAAAGACTGATGGTCCATGGAAAAAAAATCCATATTTTTGTAGTTGTCGTATTGTGCAACCAACAAATTGAGGCACAATCTTTATGTGATGCACATAGAGAACAATATTTGTGACAATTTTCTTGGGACTTTATTGGATATACATGGAAAGTCCAAAGATCATATAAATTCTCGCTATGACTTGTATGAAATGGGGACACGTAAAAAGCTTCAACCTGTAAACGATTGTTCTACAGGAAATATCCATCTAGCTAAAGCTTGTTTCTCTATGAAGCCATCAGAGAAAATGTTATTTTGCACCGTCTTAAAAGATGCCAAATAACCAAAAGAGTGTGCCTCTAATATATCACGTCATGTTCAAATTGAAGAGATGAAAGTATCAGGATACAAAAGTCATGATGCTCATTTCATAATGCAGCACTTGCTCTAGGTTGCAAAGAAAAGTGTTACCCAAGAATGTATCTATGGTCTTGATTAGGTTGGGGAATATTTTTAGAGCCATATGTTGCAAGGTTATAAGAGAAAGCGATCTTGATAAGATGAAAGGATAAATCATAGATATTGAATGCGAGATTGAAAAGATTTTTCCTCAATATTTTTTTGAAATAATGACACATTTGCCTATCCATCAAGTAGATGAAATTAAGGTTGGAGGCCCAACTCATTTGTGTTGGATGTATTCTACTGAAAGAACTATGTGTAACTTCAAGGGGCTTGTTCGTAATTGAAAAAAACAAGAAGGATCAATAGTAGAAGGTTTTTCAGCTACAGATTGTTTGAACTTCTGTTCGATACACCTACCTAATATGGTGAAGACAAGATGAAGTAGGTATCAAACGGAGGATGATGAGGACATTCAAATACAAGAAGGTGATGTTTCACCTTTATTTCCTAAGATAGGTGATCCAATCGGAAGTGAGAATATAAGGAAAGGTAAATCTATTAACATGGAGAAGCATGAGTGGTTTGAAGCACATCTATATACTTTATTCAATACCAGAGATGAACAAGTAGAGACATTCATCAAGTAACAGAAAATAGTCGTTTGTTTTTAAACATCATTTAGATGTTATGATAATGTATTTCAAATTTCATTTCATTTATAAATACTCATTGATTAAATTACATTGCATGCTTACAGGGAACATAAGAGTTTAATTGATAATCATACTAGATTATGCATGGGTAAAAGCACGGGTCCATAGTAGAGAATTTGGGGATTGGTTTAGGGACAAAGTTAAAAATATTGAAGTGTCCAATCATTTTAAGATGGCTAGCTAAAGGGACTAACCTTGTGGCAAAAAGATATACTGGATATTTCATTAATGGATATCAATTTCATACGAAAACACGGAATGCCCATTGCAAAACTCAGAATAGTGGAGTGACTTTGTCAGCAACAACAAATAGTTTTGCTAGTTCTAGGGACCAAAATCATGTCGATGGAATGGTTATCTATTATGGAAATATTCAGGATATCATTGAGATTGATTATTGGGGTTGCTTTAGTGTTGTACTTTTTAAATGTGATTGGTTTTATAATGAAGTCGATGAATATGGATTGACTCAGGTATACTTCAACAAAAAATGTAGTACAAATGATCCTTTTGTACTAGCATCTCAAGTGCATCAAGTTTTTATGTGGAAGACCCAATTGATAAAAAAAATTATTATACAAAAAACAAAGTCCCAGTGGATCTGTATACTTTAGAGGAAGAGAGTTGTCCTAATATTGAAGAAACATTTTGGAGAGAGCCTAATGATGATATTGGTTCATCAGAAAGATTACATGATGTAGATGTTAGATGGTCGAGAGAAAATCTCCCTATTGATATCATCAATGTTCCTTCCATTGCACAACATTCACAAGATGTAGCTATGGAAACATCAGAAGATGAGGATGACTTTGATGATACTGATTGGGATTTGATGGAAGCTGTTTATTGACAAAAGATCTTGTGAACTTGTTCAAATACATTCTCTTCTTGGTTTTTTTATTTTAAGTAATGAATATCCTTATGAGTTGCATCATATAAATTATGAATGTTGATTGTACTCTATTGATATCTCCTCTTTTTATTTCTATTAATGTGTTTCTTTTTAAAGTTATCTCTAAATTACTGCAACTTTAATAATACGCATGTGCTAAAAATTGTTGGATATGTTATGAAATCTTTCTTTCTAGTCCATCATTTCTTGTTTTGGAATTATTACTTTTACTAAGGCTTTTTTCTCTCTTATTCATTTTCATTATTCTTCTTTCTGCAGTTTCTCAAAGTAATCTTCAACATCACAGTGGACCAGCAAAGCCCTAGGTTCTTATCTCTTTATCAAGGTCCAAAACACCAGGTTCTTATCTCTTTATAATGATTCTTTGAATATTTCTTTGCTAATACTTCTCTTTAGATCTTCTGTCATTTCATTAAAATCCCATTGAGGTCATTAAGTACTAGGCTTTCAAAAGTTAGATTTCAAACTAATTCAAACTAGTTTTATATTTATTTTCTTCTAAGCTCTTGATAATATGTTGATGCTACTATTGCTACCTAAGGGTACATTTTGGTTTTAGCTCTTTGTTTCATATAACTGATATGATTATTAAATAGAGTTAAATACTTGGTTTCAAATTTTACTGCTAAAACATGTTATTTGTAAGACCTTGGTGATTATGTTTAAGTGTAGGTGTACTCTGTTATACTTTTTAACTTCTCTAGTGCTATTTTTTACACAGGTTTGAATAGTCATGAGTCAACAAGAACCTTCAAAAAGAAACAAAAAAGCAAAAAATAAGACATTCGCTAAACCAAGATCGTTATCATTCTTGGAAAATAAGAAATGGCGGTTATTGACAACAAATGAAATTGTTCAAGCTACATAGTGTCAGAAAGGACATCTGCTTAAATTACATGAAGTACAACAACCAGTAGCACCACAATCTGAAACAAATAGACAATCTGTAGAGGAGCAGCCTGTCTAGGACCTACCTTCAAAGGATCAAGTGCAAATGAATCCTGTCACTCCTCAAACAACTGATCAACCTGAAGAACAAGGTACCAAATAAGCTTAGAATCCTATTTAATGTATCCATGATTTCTAATTATATTTCTTGTAATTTCTTATAGCTGAAGATGTTTCCAGTCAAAATAAAAGAGGTAGAACGCAAAAGCATAATGTACATGCCCGAAAAGAACGTAAATTGATTGTTCTGAAAAGGGAAATTCAGCATGTTGGTCCTACTGATGATGTTGTCATAGAATTAAGTAGCTTCCTAGGAACATTGGCTAGAAATGCTACTCTTTTCCCATTTGATATATTTGATTGGAGGAGCATGGACACCAAACAACATTTATAGGATTATAACAAGGTTTGTAGTTTACAATATTAAATTATTTGTAAAAGTATTTTACTTCTATTGGCTATGCGAATGACACAAACTTATAGGAGAAATACATTATTCCTGAAGCTGCGTACAATTGGACTATGCTAACAATTCTAGAGGCTTGGAGAAGACATAGAAGTGATTTTAAGATGACTTATTACGATCCATATGATAATGATGAAGTTCAAATGGCAAAAAGGCATGTTCATATTGCAGAATGACAATTTAGAGAGCTCCTCAGATATTGGAAGTCTGAAAATTTCAACGTAAAGATGTAGTTCATAATATCAAATTTTCAGCTTATTCATTTTGTGATCTCTTTTGTGATATCATTTTTGTTGTTGCTTTATTTTTTCTTTTATTGTCTCTTCTCTGTTGTAATATGTTGCAGCTTCTTTCTTCATTGGTGTGGTAGTCACAATTAAACCAACTTGTTTACAAGACACATTATTGATTCGCTCATGTTGTCATTTGGATAATTGTTGCAGCTTACCAAATCTGTTTTCTCGCTCTTTTTATTCAGTTGAACTTGTTAAAAAAGAAATATTGAGATATTAACCTCGTCTAGTACACTATGTAGCACTAATATGCCTTCGGTTAACATTATTGATTCACTTCTTTGCAGAAAATGTTTGAAACAAATACTAAGAATAGAAAAAAGCTGATGAATCCACACACTGCTGGCGAAAAGAGTTTCACTTTAGTCCGTAATAAGCTGGTGTGTTCTCTTATTTACAATATAGTCTTAACATGGCATTTAAATAATTTCTTATATACATTGCAATGTGAATAAAAGAAAGATAAGGAGACAGTATCATCTAAGGATCTCTTTGTGGTTACAAAAACAAGAAAATCCTAGCATTTGTACAATGATTCGAATGAAAATATTATTAGTAAAATTGTATGAGTACTGTCTATTTTCAAATTTTTAATTCAGATAAGTTATTTATTTTAAATTTTAATCTATACGATTGTGTTTGTTAGATGTGCTTTTGTAGGCTGAAATGGAGGAAATTGAAAAACAAATGAGAACAAATGGCAAGTATGTTGATGCATTTTCAACCGTCATGGGTCCTGAGCATCAGGGATGCCTAAGACTATATGGAGTAGTAGTTACAAAGACTACTTTGAAAGAAAAAGTTGGCAATTTGGAATCAACTTTAAATGCCACAACTGATGCAAAGCAACAAATGGTAGAAAGGATGTAGAAAATGGAGAAACAAATGGAGGAACAAAAGAAAATTGTGCGACAAGAAGTTATTGCAGAGATAATTACAAAACTTAAGCATGCGGGATTAATTGATCCTAACATACTGGAAGCTTTGTCTATTCCTTTACCAAGCGAACCTACTTTTGTTCAAGCGGCCGAGCAAGGTTGGTGTCTCTAATTCCATGTTTTGACTGTTTCTTCTTCTTCTTTATGTTTCTGTTTCAACTCTATTTCCTTTCTCTGGTCCGAATTTGTTTATTTTTCTATTGCGATTCTTTTTCTTTCTCTTCTTCTTCATTCTCCTATTGATGGTGATGTCAAGGGTGTGGTGAAGTATGTTCTTTGGTTGTGGAAGAAAATTGCGATAAATGGAATGGAACTGTTCTTGGTGATAGTGATGAAAGATGTAGCGTGAATTAGTGATTTAAAAAAAGAGATGTGGCAGTCAAGTATTTTTCAATGGTTGTGGAAGAAAATCACAATAATCGCAGCCTGCCTCTGGAAAGTGTTAAACCAAAGACCTTCCAAGAGTTACTACAGTTTAGTACAATTTACGTTGGTGGTTCAGTTGTTGACTTTGTTTGCCTGCTTAATGTAAATGTGGTCATTGTGCAAATTATTATTGTGAAATTTTTAGAGTCCTAGCTAAAATCTGCATAAATTTTATGCTAAAATATGGCATTAAAGCTGAAGTACTCTGAAAATGTGAATGTGTTGACATCTGCACTTTTATTTTGACGTATAATGTACTAAATTGTGGAGCATATTTGTGGTGAAATTGTACTGAAACAACACAACTTAAAACTGTCCAAAAAGAATATTACACATAGAATAGTTTGCTTTAACAGGATAAGAATTCAAAATTTCATAGAGACATCTATGATACTTCCAAGAGCAAGGATCAGGGAGGATGTTTGATTCTTTTCAACCCTTTCCTCCTAAAATTAGTCAAACCCAATTTTCCTAAAACATGGCTTCATTTAGCCAACCTGGGCAGTTTAAAATTGATGTAGAATGTCGGTGTTATGACTCTATTTAGATAGGAAGTCAGCTGTATAGTTTGCCTCTCTATAGATGTGATTGCACTTGAAGATTTCCAGTTGATTTGTAAGCCTTTGAAAGTCTTGAATACACTATTGAAGTGCCAATGGAGGGTGGCTGATGTGATTTAGCCAATGTATAAGATTCCTGACAGGCACCGGATTTAATGTAACAGTAAAAACAACTAAACCTTAATTTCAACGAGCTCGCACTGTCCATATGGTTCCTTTGCTTCCAATATCTTCTATTATTAACTAAATCTACATTGGTTACAATAAATCATACGGTTTTTCATATAGCCTCCTTCTATTTGATTCTATCTCTACCTTATCCTCTTTAATCACCTTCAATAATCATAATGTCACACCTACAACAAACCAATTCCACATGGTCAAACCATCTTCAGTGATATTTTTTCTTATTTTATCCTTTATGTCCAATCTGATGTAGTTGTTTCAAGATTTGTCCAATCTTGTTCAACTGGATATCCAAATTAGTTTGTGCATTTCTAAACATTCATCTTCTAGATATATTTCAGTGTTGAGATAGTACATTCACATCAATATAACATTGTTGTTCCTGCCACCATTCTGTAAAATGTTCTCTTACTTTGTTAGGCACTGCATTCAATGAAAATCTCTTTGTATCTCTACCCACTTTTCTCACACTTGTAACTACTCCTTTGAACTATCCTTTTTCATATTTATATTTGATATGGATTCTTTATTTTCGAACTAGTCTACTGGCACTACTGATGTTTGCGTAATCTAGGACACAACTTCCAATGCAAATGTCTACGATCGTGCAATAGTATAATAACCCAACCAAGGGATGGGATCGTCCCAAGAGAGTGGTTTTGAGAATTTATAGAAACATAAAAATTCGTTCTGACTAGTCGTAGCTAAAGATATGAACGAGTAAAAACATTGTAAATTAAAGAGGGGGGGACAAAAGAGCGTTAATTAACAGTGGAGGGTTTTTGTCACTAGTAAGTCAAAACAACAAAATAAACAAGGGTTTCTAAATAATGAGAGGGGATCCTTGGGATGTGACGGGAATATAGGTTAATCTAGATTATTGGGTACATGCTTTTGATGGAAGATTCATTGAATAATTGTGACTAGGCTAGACTTTAAAGGGGAAAAGCTCTCTGTCGAGCAACTTAACCCGTTTCAAATGCGTTCCTTCGAACACCCATTTGCTACGTGAAGACTAGCCTCCGCCTTAACCCACTCACTCTCTGGAGCTGAGTGTGTAGATATTGGACTAGGGTTCACTCTCTCAAGCTGAACCTCATGTCGACCCACAGATACTAGCCATCAATTTAGTGGTTTTAGTTTTATGACATCTCTCTCGAGCAAGCCAAAAACACATAAATAAACTTGTATTTGCAACTACAAATTCATTAAATCTAACCATAACCACTAAACGAAATCACATTTAAACTACAAATAGAATATCAACAAGCTAGACCCAACAATTATCTTAACCCATATTCACTAAATCACAGCCCAAGAATTGGGGTTTTTAGCCACACATCAAGAGGTAGAAATTTATACCTAAATGAACTTGCATTTAAATGGGTATGAAGATTTAAGTCTTGTTACATGCCAATAATGAAGAATCCAAGAGACCCAACTCCAAATCTAGAAGATTAAACCCTCTTCTTCTTCAAGTCTTCTAAACCCTCTCAAACATAGAGCAAAAATATCCAAAAGTACTACTCTACGTAAAAATTATAATAACGGCTCCACAATTAAAACTAAAACTCTAACTAGTATTTATAGTTACCATAGACTTGTGCTGCAGTGGATCATTCGGCGTCATTAGTCGGAATCGCCGATTAACTCGGCAATTCACCCTTCCGTGTAGTTCATCGTCGTCTTGCACCAACCTTCAACATCGTCGTGCTATGGATCATTGGGCGACATGGTACTGTTTTGCAGAACTTCTCGCGATGCACCGACTGCTCCGTTTTTCCGCCGACTTGATCCTTTTCTTCAGGGATCAACACAGTGGAACAAAAGGCAAAGTAAGATCCTTTGGCGACTCGGAAAGTGGACTCGGCGATCCTCAGGCCTTCATTTCTTCGTTCTTTTCAGCCTTCTCATTTCTTTTTGCGACGTACTGTCCATGCTTTCCTTAAAACTTCAATACCTAAAACTTAAAAGTTTTCATCAAATATTAAGATAAATTAAGCATTTGCGGACACAATTTCTATTAAAATATAGCCCTAGATGAGTTCAATTTGTGGACTCATTAACTACCATATGCTTTCTCTAGTTCACCAAATATCATGGAGATTTCCATCTCTCTATAAGAATTTCTACAAATCTTTACAAAAGTACTCCACTGTTACAAGACTAGTCATGAACCCACTTAGCCATGTTTAATGTCCCTAGTCTATCCTCATCACCATTCAAATGTTATATTAAATAAGTTTAACTTAAAATACATATATATTTTATATAAGTTTCATACAATAATATTTCAAACATCTTTATCTACTTTACAGGCACTACCATATGCTTTCTCTAGTTCACCAAATATCATGTAGATTTCCTTCTCTCTGTATGCTTGAATCTCCACCTGATTATTAGTTCCTAAGCCGAGAGGAATAAAGAATTCATAGATAATGTTACCCTGCCAATCCCTCAAAATACCTGCACCTCCAATCTTGCCCAGATTAGTCATTGTGTTGCCATCTGTATTCAGCTTATACACAAAAAATGCAAGTAGAAAGAAATCCTTAGAAGCCAATTTTACACCAAAACAATTTTGTGGTGAGCTGCAACTTTGCTTGCAATTCTTAAAACAAAATTATCACTAGAAAATTTATTTAACATTACACATACATGATGGTGACCAGTTTGGTATTTCTTTTGTTCCTTTCTTCTCTGGTTTGGTAACAAAACAGAGAGAACTAGCTGAAGGTAGTTGTTTTGGTTGGAGGGGGATGTATGGTATTCTTTACACCGTCTCCAGTTGGGATGAGATACATGCATTCATTTTGGGATTATAGACTTCCAACTCCCCAGGCTGAAGCATCTATGCCAGCAATGAAGTTGCAGAAAAGTTTGAGATTAGTCCATACTCCATATAGTTTAATGATATTTGAATTTATTGAGTTTAGATGTATGTCTTAGATATAGAGTAATAACTTTGTAATATATGACTACTGTTTAGCCATTAAGTTGTTAAAAAAAAATGCTAAATTATTTATAATTTTTCTAACTATATGTAGGTGATGAAATCGAAGAAGGCGATGAAAGCAGTAATGAAGATTTGACATAGAAGCTGAATTGTTATTGTTAACTTTACAAATGTTCTAGAAATCTTTTATTTTTGAAGATTGAAAACTGTGTGGTCCTTGTGTTTTACCTTTTTTTGAAAAGTAAAACAATATTTGTATTGTAACACCCCGACTTTTAAAAACTTCTAAAATAACTCGTATCTCCGTGGAAAGAAAAGGAGTGTGAGTAATAAATTATAAATGATGTGTTCTCTGATATTTAAGTGTTCAAGTGTGGTATCTCAAGTTTTGAAGTTAGGTAAGTGACAAAATAAAAGTTGGCAAAAGTTACCGTAAATTCCTTTTAAAGACTTGTCTGAAATTTGAGTCAAACGTCTCGGAGGTTTAATCCCAAATTATTAAGAGTTATGGTCCCTGAGAGCTATGAAATCGAAGGTCTACGAGTCTAGTTTCCAACGCATCAAACCGTTTGTTCATACTACTTCAGAATAGAGAGATATTTGCATGTTTGTGGGACTGCGCAAGCAGGCACGTGAGGTGGGGCCCTAGGTCGGTGGAATGATACATATATCATCTCCTTCGACCTTTTTCACCATTTTTAAGCTAAAAAAACAGAGAAATTAGAGAAACCCATTTCTAGGATCTAGTGAAATATAGATTTTCTTGACTTAAGTCCTTGACGAAAGTTGTTCTATGCATTAGGCTCATCATCGTGGTATAATTTGTTTTATCGATTGCGTAGCATATCATGCTTTAGTGTTGGGACAACAAGGGTTTGGATATATTTTAAGGTTTTGAAGCGTATTACAACCTTAAGATCAAGGTAAGACCCTTCTTTCATCGACTCTAGCTTTTATAAGCAGCAAATAGCAATTTGCGATGGAAATACATATATTTTATCGTATTGTTATGGTATCTTTTATTTTTGTGTGTTGATTATGGTCCTACCTTGTTGTAGTATCGAGGGAGTATTGAGTAAAATTCATTAGGCGACGTGAATATAGCGAAAAAGGTAAGTTAAGGCTATTCCCTACTTACGACATGTTTCCTTAAAGCTTAGAAGCAATGTATTTGGGTTGTTATCCTTGATATACTTGTAGCCGTGATTGTTGATTGTTGGCTGCTCGAGTTGATATAATCCTCCCTTGCCGGGATTTTTACTCAGTTAGTAGTGTCCCTATGTTGGACACGACTTAGAGGCTATTTGTATAGGTTGCTTATAACTAAATTGCTCGCTTTTAGCGGTTGGATTGTTATTATTGCCATTGGGGCTATTGTGGTTAGCTGCAGGAATGTCATCTATGCCTAGAAGGGTTATTTTCTGCCTACAAGGCTATATGGATGCCTAACAGGGCTATGTGTTGCCTACAGGGCTATATTGACGCCTAAGAAGGCTATGTGCTTCCTACAGGTCCATGTTGTTGCCTAAGAGGGCTATGAGTTGTCTATAAGCTATGTTAATGCCTAAGAGGGCTATGTGACTACCTACAGGGCTAGAGGACTACAGATAGGGGTATATAGGTTGATTGGCACCTTTCGGGCTTTTGGGGGCCTGAATAGGTGGTCTTGTGTGTTGTTTGTACCTGCCGAGCTTATGGGGGCTTGGTTAAGTTGTTGTTTTATTATTTTGATAAGTTTAGATTTAGGAGCAGGTCAGTACACTTATCTTAGCCTCGATTTATTTATTGGATTATTCCAGTAGATCAGGATACCTCATAATAGTTTATTGCCTTTCCTACTCTGTACATTATTTTGTACTGACGCCCCATGGCCTTGGGGGCGCTGCATTCATGCATGCAGGTTCTGACAGACGACTGAGTAGACCTCCTCAGCAGCAGGATTGACTTTTATCCGGTTGGCTAGCCCCTTTCCTCCGGAGCTGCTTGGGAGGTTTGTTACCTTTTGTTGTATATATCTTTATGGGTAGGCTGGGGCCATGTCCCACCAATCTTTACTACTCTTAGAGGCTTGCAGACTAGTGTGTGGGGTTTATAGCTACGTTATGGCCATGCTGGCCTATGTTGCTGGTTTGTGGAAGCTTGTGACCTGTTTGATGTATTGTATTGATATATAGCTGCATTAATTTTTGGGATAGATATCATGGTGGCCTCGACGACCCAATCTGGACTTCTGTGCTAGTTGACTATTTATTTATATGATCTCCTGGGAGTAGCTATTTATTTTGTAGATCAGTTGACAGGGGCCTTGCCAGCCGATGGCTTAGTTTTAAGCTGAGATATACTTGTTTGATTTCTTGATTGCGTGTGGCTGCCATGCGCTAGTAGCAAATGGTTCAGCAGGGTCAGCTCGGGCCTGAGTTTTGGCATTAGGAGCCAGTTGTGCCTCTCGAGTTTGGGGCGTGACATGTATATTTTGGTTTTATTGATATTAGCCAACCATGGATCTTAAATTATAATTTTGGTAAGGAACATTTCTTCTCGTGAATGATTTATGTGTATTTTATGTTATAAAATTACTGCAATAGCTCAATAATATAATATTTATGGAAATGCACCAATAATATATATACGTTGCAATATCTTAATAATAACTGTTGTAGAAAGTAAGAATTGTTGCAGTACCCTGTAATAACCGTTGCAATAGCCATTGAGCAACATTTATAATTGTTTAAAACTGTTGCATTACCCTATAACAATCGTCGCAATAGAATAAAATGGTTGTTCACTAGAAAGAAAAACTTTAGCCATAGCCTCAAAAGAACTGATGCATAAAACTCCTTCCCGATGGTTCATAATTGTAACAATACGACACTAACCGTTGGCAATTAATTAAAATGAAAATTGTGGCAATAAGTCTATCTACTGCTACGGTTATGGGAACCGTCGCACTTAACCGTAGCAACAGATCTATTGCTACGCGATTTGTTGTAGCGTTTCCCTTAACTGTGGCCTTAGACCTATGGTTACGGTTGGAAAATGTTTGCAACGGTTAATGAATCGTGATGGTAGATCAAATTTCTATTAGTTGTAATTCAAACTACTAGTAAACAACTAAAAATCAGTGGGTAGGCTAAACTATAAGGGAGATTGGTATATCTCGAACAACTATCCTGAATCAGGTGATTTAATGAAGAACAACCCACACCTTAATTCATCCACTCTCTTGAGCTAGATTGGTAGGATTGGGTTTAGGATTCACTCTCTCAAGCTGAACCCAGCTTAACCCAATAGCTACAAACCATTAATCAATAGTCTTAGTTATAAAACCCCTCTCTCGAGCAAGCGAAGAACACAAAATTAGAACTGCATTTGCTACTAAAATTCATAAATTAAACCACAACTAATGATTAAACTCACTTCTATATAGCATTTAAACTAGTAATTACCAATATCCATAAACTAATTCAACCCATGATCACACCCCAGGAATTGGGGTTTTAGCCAAACATCATAAAAAGGTAAAAATGGTTACCAAATCGATTAGCCATCAACTGGGTAAGAGTAATTAAGCCTTTACAATGCTAAATATCGAAGAAAATCAGTAACTTACTTGCAAAATCTCCGCATTGAATCTCCAAAACCCTTCAAGTCTACTAAGAACTATTCTACAATAGTAGTAAACTAAAATCTGGAGACAGAGAACTCCTAAATTTAAAGTACCAAATCTACTTTATAGTCGCCAAAACTAAGCTATGAAGGGCCATTAGGTGAGGTAAGTCGGGTTCACCGAGTGGTTCGGTGAACCGCCCTTTGCTCTTTCTAACGCCTTCTTGCATTGTCTCTCAGCATCCGCAAGTCCTATAACTTTGGGCAATCACTCTTGGCATCACAAAACTTCTCAGCGATTCACTGACTACCTCATTCCTATAGCCGACTTGGTTTCTTTCTTCAGGGCTGGCACACTGGAACTTTAGGCTGTATAAATAGCCACTCAGCGATTCGCTAAGTGTTCTTGGCGATCATTAGGCTCGCCTTTCTTCACTTCTTCAGTTTGTTTTGTTCCTTTTTGCTTGTTAGTGTCTTGTCTTCGCTCCTCACTACATAAACATGGAAATCATGACTTTAACATCAGTTTAGAGCACAAATTAAGCATTTGAGTATACTAAATCTATATAAACAAATCCCCAAATGAGTCCAAATCTCGGACTCATAGTCAACATAAGGCATAATTCATAAACACAATAGATACATCATGTTCATAAGCATAGTAAATCCTTAGATCTTCATAACATAATAGAACTACTTCTCAAGTAATCTCAATTAATACTTGTGCAATGCATGGATGAGACCCCATAGTCCCACCCACACTAAGTACCACTTTTAGGTCATTATAATCATAGTTACCACCTTTGGATCTCATCAATAGCTTACTTCTCATAAACAAGGGAACCTTCATCTTTAGTCCAACATATTATGGAAGGCAACTATAGCAACAATCCAAGTTAAGCTTACAACATATAAGAGAATACTTCATAAGTAGCTTCAAGTCATATTTGTGCAATGCATGGAAAAGACCCCATAATCCTACCCATACTAAGTACCACTTTCGGCTATCATACATCAATGATTATTATTTATCATTTCTAGACTACCAAGGAATATCACCCTATTAGGCTAGATCAAGCTACCAAGGAATTGTCACCATATTGAAATAGACCAAGCTACCATGGAAAAACATGCTATCATGCAAGTCCAAGCTATACAATAAAGGGTATTATTTCACTATCCAAACTACCCATGAAATGGTTTGGCCTAACCAAGTAAAGCTACCATGCAGGCATACTATGACGCAAGTGCAAGCTACCCTTAGGGAAAGTATCACTTCTCAACCCAAGGCTACTATGAGATCTTCCACTCAAGCTACAATGAATTGTCTTATCTTACCAAGTCAAGCTATAAATGGATGAAAAAGCTAGCATACCTTAATTAGACTTAAAATACTTGCAAAAATGGAGTCTTGACCTATCTTGATTCTCTTCTTGTTCTTCCTCTTCTTTCTAGAGAGAGGATTTTTTAGACGGAATTGGGTGCTTTTTGGTGGGTTTAGAAATAATAATCTGGAATCACTAAATTAAGGGTATAAAGTTCTTAT
Organism: Solanum verrucosum; assembly: GCF_900185275.1. Taxonomy (NCBI): domain Eukaryota; kingdom Viridiplantae; phylum Streptophyta; class Magnoliopsida; order Solanales; family Solanaceae; genus Solanum; species Solanum verrucosum. The sequence goes on from NW_026019924.1 coordinate 1,219,637, forward strand.
ATAGGTGGTCTAAGTAAGGTTAAAACGAAACTACTTAACCCCTAATTAAATATAGAAAGTTCCATAATACCCCACCTAACCATCTCAAACATGACCACTGCCTCACCCATGAGACCACACCCACGGGCCGTGAGTGGACACATGGGGCATGATGGTCATCTGTGGGTAGTGGTCTGGAAATCATCTTTTGGGACCCTAACCCACGATCCCTCACCCACGGGGCATGGTCCCCTCTACGGGGAGTGGGTCCCTTTCGTGGGTGGACTGTTTTGGGGAAGATATTAGGGTCCTCCTCAAGGACCCTTGGTTGGTTCTTGGGGAGTTTCACCTTTACTTTCTAACCCTAAACCCTTCATTTTAAGTACGGAAAGTCATACCTACCACTCTAACCCTCACGTCAAACTCTATTTTAGCCTACTAGTTTTCGGGGGTGTTACAATATCTCTTCCTTGGGAATATTCATCCTTAAATGACGATTCTAAACATCTCTTAAATGAAACGACTATAGACTAGCTTCCCACCATGCATGCAACACATCTGAATGCACACATCATAGTAGGAAAACTTCATCTCCTAGCTAAACATACTCAATGCAACATAAGGAAGTAGGGACTACATTTAACAACCCAAAATGCATGAAATTCTTCGTCAATTTATATTCAAGGAGGATCTACCATCTCCAAGGCAAATCATGCTCAACAGACTTTCATGGAGCCTATATGTAATCTATACTCAAGCATACATCCAAAGAGGAACTCTTAACTCCAGGCTAGGATATGTTCATCTATTCATGTCATGAAGTTATATAGGTAACCCTACTCAATGCACTACAACATGAAGAAATCAATTCACATAAGTCATCTCTATCAAGACCTTAGCTTTTTCTTGAAAATGCATATAAAGAAATCATCGCCACACATAAACACACAATGACCTTGCTATATAGGTACACCATTTGTCCCTTGGGAGTAAGCCTAGGTGGAATTTATAAGCACCATCAATAACATATAACAATAATGAAGCTCATTCATACTAAGGACAACATCAAAGTCTAGAACATCATTTAACAAAAGATAAGCAAATCCGAAATCTAATAAGGCATAAAACACATACCAGTAGCAACATCTGGAGGTCACTATTATTCATCCCTAGCTTGAAGATCATAGAACCTATTCTTCTTTTGAGCATCCCCACCCAAAACACTAGAAGCAATTTGTTTACCCTATTTTCTTATAGTCTTTGCCTTTAGACAATCTCTTGTCTTGTGGCCACTCTCACAACAACTAAAGCAACCCTCCCTACCAGACAAACACCTACCCTCATGTTTCTTTCCATATCTAACACAAGTAGGCCATGACACAAGTAGGCCATGGGGAATCATTACTGATTCCGGCTGTCTTAGGATTAGACAGCCTCTCTTCCTTATACTTAGATACATTAGAAGAATCTTGTCCGAAAAACCTTTGTCACTTCTTAGAGCGACTATGTCCATCAGACCCCTCATATAAGGACTTATCATCCTCCATCCTTGACCTCTTTTTCTCCCTAGATTTCTCTTCTTTGTGTTTCAATTCCTTAATTTGTTGGGCATACACTATAAGTCGTGAGATATCCATATTACCAACAAGCATTGCCGTACGACATTCTTTTCCTACTATGTTGGACACTCCCATAATGAACTTAATCATTTTAGCCTTTGAATCCGCCACTATAGTTGGAGCATACTTGGATAGTTGAGTAAATTTCAAGGCATACTTATTAACACTCATGCTACCTTGCCTAAGGTTAATAAACTCTTGCATTTTAGCCTCCCTCAGCTCTTGGGGAAAGAACCTATCAAGAAATGCCAACTTAAACACCTCCCACTCTATGGGACCTGCTCCTATCGGTCTATTATCCTTCCATTGATTATACCATATTTGTGCTACGCCTCTCAGTTGGTAAGCGGCTAACTGCACCTTCTCTACCGAAGTCAACCCCATGATAGCAAGTACCTTATAAACATCATCTATAAATTCCATAGGATCCTCTTCCATTTTGGAGCCATAAAATTCCGAAGGTTTCATTCTCATAAAATCCCTCATTCTAAAATCTATGGAATTCATATTAGGATTCACCAAAGCAACCACTTCCCTATTAACTTGTGCCGTCATGGCTTGAGCCAACATTTGAAAAGCCGACCTAATCTATTAGGTCAAAAGCCTAAGTTGTGAAATTTCTTTATCTATTACCCATAATCCTCATGATTGGTTGTTTGTTTAAATAGCCAACTTAGTCAAAAGCCTAAGTTAGGGGTGTGGCGAAAAGAGAAGGTAAATCCAAAAGTGCAAGAAAGTCCCCTTTTACCCATGGTTCTGTGAAAAAAATGGAACCCCTCCATACAAAAAAAGAGAGAGAAAAAAAAGAAAAGAATGAAAAACCAAAAGAATGAAAAAGTTGTGGAATAAAGTTGTGAAAATACAAAGAAAATGGGGTTTCCAACAATCCATGGAAAGTGAATAATGGGATGACTTTTAAGCACGAATGAGAATGAAGAAGAAAAGGAAATGAAGTGTTGTTCACATCACATTTCATGAGGATTACAACCATTGAGCCTAAATGACCATACCTCTGCACTCAGCCCCATTACAAAACTTGAAGAGACCTTTTTGATCTTGAGTGAGCTGAAGGAAGTGTTGATTGGAAAATACGGGCAAACCTATGGGTGAAATTATGCATTGTGTTCATCTTTGTGAGTGTGAGCATTGCATTTGATTCCGAAGCTTTAAATTACGAAGAAAAGAATTCTTGAGGAACGCCTAATCCATTGGGTGAGTCACCGAATGGCTAATGTCTCGCCTAATGTTCCAATGTGCCAATCCTTGAAGGATAAGATCAAGTCGGCGGTCAAAAGGAGTAGTCAGCGAGTCGACAAATGATTCTGCGATGTAGTACCATATTGCCCAAAGTACAAAACCTGAAGATGTTGAAGACCAAAACAAAAATGCGATGGAATTGACCAAATGGCGGATAGCCGTGTGGATCGGCGATCCCGACTTATTGCGCCGAATGGTCCTTCGCAACACATTTTTGGGCAACTACAAATACGTTTTAAAATTCTTAGTTTAGTATCTACCATTGAGTAGTTTTCAATTTTTATTTAGTTTTCAAGTTAAGAGCTGAGAACTGTGTTTAGAGACAATATTTCCTTAGCTTTGAAGATTTGAAGATTTCCATTTATGAGAAATTGGAAGTGGGTGTTGAAGATTCTTCATGTTAGACCTTTGTAAAGACAATATCAATCCAACCCAGTTAATGGAAACACAACTTGGTAACGATTTTTACCTTTTTATGATGTCTAACTACAACCCTAATTCTTGGGGTGTGATTATGTGATTATAGGTTCATTTAGTTGTTGGGTATTGTTAATTGATAGTGTAAATGTTGTTTAAAAGTGTTTTCGTTCAGTAATTGTTGTTGAAATTAATGGGCTGTAGTTGAAAATACAATCCTAAGTTCATGTTTTTGGCTTGCTCGAGAGAGAGGTTTTAAAATCAAAATTTCTGAATCGATGCTCTGTGGGTATTGGGTTGTCATGGGTTCAGCTTGAGCAAGTGAACCCTAAACCCTTTTCCACACAGTAAGCTCGAGAGAGAGAATGGACTAAATCGTAGGTTGTTCTTCATTGCTGCTTATTGGTGTTCGAGAGAAAGAAATTTGATTCGGGGTAAATTGTTCGAGAGAAAGGTTACTCCCATTAAATTCTAGGTTAATCACTGATTTACATCTATTCACTATTAATTGCAATTACCCGATTGTCTAGCTTAGCCCTTAATCAATTCACATCACAACAACCCATCTCTATAATCGTGTTTTCGTGTTAGTTGCACATTTTAGTTGATAATTGAAATCAACTCTCTCTAATATTTAACATTTATGTCACCTATAATTTAAACCATGCTTTTATTTGTAAATATTTTTAGCTATGATTGACTTGAGCATATTCTTACTTTCCTATTGATTCAACCACTCCCTTGGGACTAGACCCCAACTCAGTTAGTTGGGTTATATGACTACTGAACTACTGTTGACACTTAGTATTGAATGAAGTGTCTTTGATAGCGTATTTTAAATTCTTATCAACTCTATCCTATTGATTTTGTGACTCCTACGGTGGTCCAAGTCGGGCTCGCTGACCTCTTCAGTGAGTCGCCAACTAGACTTTTGCCTCGCCAATCTACATTTTTCAAACACATTCCACACTTCAACCTACACACTCAACACCTATTATAGCAAAAACAAAAATAAAGCAATAAAAACTTGGGTTGCCTCCCAAGAAGCACCTTAGTTAATGTCGTGGCACGACGCAAGTACCCACTCAAGCTTTATTCTTGGGGTTTTCCTTAGTATCACTAGGCAACCCCTTTTGTTGCCTTGGGTTTAACTGATAAGAAATTTGACCCATTTGGGTCTCCAACTGCTTCATAGAGATGAAATGAGAGGTCACTGCCTGATTGAGAGTCGATACGCCTTCCTTCATTTCCTTCAAAACTTTATCGGACCATTCAAACTTGTTGAGAATACGTGAGAGCATATCCTCAATCCGGCCACCCTCATAATCTTTGAACTTTTGACGCTCGTAGGGAGGAACATACCTATCCTTCTCCCCATCTCTTTCCTTCCACGTGACATCCGATCAGGCCAATCTTTATCATGGTGTCTCCAGCCCTCATCTATATTCCTACCTTTGTTACCTCCTGGCCATGGGTAGTTTGCACGATAACCTCCTCCTTAGTTTGCTAGGAAGTTCACTTCCTCATTGTATAATGCCTTAAATTTGGCCTCTTCATGATTTACACCACCAACACCGACAACATTAATACTTCTTTTACCAGCACCCATGACGTTCTTGGCCAAGATATCTCGATGGGTCATTATCTTTGCCATGTTTTGGTCTCTCTCTTCATCTTTTTCAATTTGTTCCTATGTCAACTTGTAAGTAAGAGGAGAGACCTGATCTTAATGGGTGTACCATGCCCAATTAATCTTGGTCATGACGTCAAGGAGTTGGGAAGCTATCACACAAAGTGCTACATAAAACCTCCCGATGAAAGTAGATCAACCACTCCCTTGTTCACCGAATCAAGGCTTCTGTAAGAGTATTACAGCAGAACTTTGTCGGGGCAATCCATGATTTGGGAATTGTAGCACCAACTTCTTAAACCTTAGCCAAGTCTGATGAATTGGCTCACCCTACAAATGTTTGAAGCTTTGGATGCTATTGCGAATAGTCATCATCTTCAAAGGGGGAAAGAATCGCACTTGTAATGCGGTAATGATCTCTTCCCAGGTAGTTACAGAATCCCTTGGCAACTCAGCCCGCCATTTGCATGCTTCTCCCACTAGAGAAAACGGGAACAACCTCAGCCAGACCGATTCTTGAGATATGTTCTTAAATGAGAACGGTCGACAAACATCAACAAAATTCTTTATATGCTCATAAGGATCCTCATGAGCCAACCCACAAAACAAGCCCTTCAATTGTAAGAGCTTCAACGTGGTGCTTGTATTGAGAAAGACAGTGTTCCCTTCAGCTGGAGGTAAGCGAATGGCACCAACTCCACCCACTAGATTTGGGTCATTGACATTCGGTTCATTGACATCATTGAGATTTCCGATGTCATCTTGGTGGCCCACTTCACTACCATTACTTCCATTTTTTCTATTTTAATTAACAACACAAAAACCAAAACTAAAAGTAAGTAGATTCAACTATGACTAACAAGAACACAATTCAACATCACCAAAAAAAATTTAAACAACACCGCTCCCCGGCAGCGGCGCCATTATCAATAACGTTTCAAGGACCCTTCATCCAATTATAAGCGTCAACGATCGTAAACCAGTATAAAACCCAACTAAATGAGTTGAGGGTGAATCCCAAAGGAAGCGGTACATGTTTCGTATTCAATTGCGAAGTATGAACATGGTCAAATCAGTCATAAGAATAAATATTATCGAAGAAAGACAACATTCAAATTAAGGGATGACAGGAATGTTAAATGGGGGTTTTGGTTTTGATTAACAACTACAAACAGGCACAAACAATACAAATTAATCAATAATGAGACGCGTTCTTGGGATGTGATCGATTATAGGAAAATTTAGACATTTGGGTAATTGCAACTATTAGTAAATAACTAGATATTAGTGAGTAGGCAAGGCTATAGTGGAGTCAAATTTTTTCTCGATTAATTTACCCCCTATCAAGTGATCTCCCTCGAACATTAACAAGCATGCAAAATAAGCGCAGCCCATACCTTAATCCATTCACTCTTTCGAGCTGAATATGTGGGATTAAGTTTAGGATTCACTCTATCGAGCTGAATCCAGGTAAACCCAATACCCACAAACCATCAATAAATAATTTTTGTTCTAAAACTACTCTCTCGAACAAGCCAAGACCACAAACATAGAACTGCATTTGCAACAACAATTCTTAAATTAAACCACATTTAATGATTAAACTCACTTCTAAATATCATTTAAACTAACAATTAGCAATACCCGTAAACTAAATTAACCCATAATTAGATAATCACACCCCAAGAATTGGGCTTTTAGCTAGACATTATAAAAAGGTTAAAACAGTTACCAAATTCATTATACATCAATTGGGTAAGAGTAATTTCATCCTTACAATGTTCCAATTTGAAGAATTCCAAAGACCCACTTCCAATTTCTCAAAAGTGAATTTCTTCAATCCTTTAAAGCTAAGGAAAACTAGTGAAAACTGTCTCCTAATGCTCAAAACTTAATAATAGATTGTTCTGAAGAGTAAATGATAAGTGATACTAAACAAAATGTTCAAAAATGTATTAATAGGCGCCAAAATGTGCTGCGAAGAGTCACTCGACGAAGTAAGTCGGGCTCGCTGAACCACTGGGCGAGCCGCCCTTTGTTCTTTCCCATCGCCCTTTTACCTTGGTGCTTAGCATCCTCAAGGTATGTAACTTTGGGAGATCTATCTTGGCTTCGTGGAATCACTCGGTGATACGCCGACTGCTCCTTTTCAACGCCAACTTGGTTCTTTCCTTCCAGGCTTGGCACACTAGAACTTTAGGAGGTCTGATGAGGTACTCGGTGACACGCTGAGTGCTCTTGGCGATATTCAGGCTTCCACTTCTTCATTTCTTCAGCTTGTTTTGTTCCTTTTTGCCTGTTAGTGTCCTTGCTTTGTTCCTCAATCCATATACCTGCAAATCAAGGATTTAACATCAGTTATTGAGATAAATTAAGCATTTGAAGACACTAAATCTATGTAAACAAAGCCCTAAATGAGTACAAATCTTTGACTCATCAGTGGGTTGAATGATGTTCACATTCATATTGCTCAAATTACTCATGTTATCATTTTTCCCGTAGTAACTATCGTGGTCACTCATTTCCTAAACAAGAAAATCATCATATCACAACACCAAACAACAATCCACTACAACAAACCAAATTTACAAACTTATTTCTCAAATGTAACCTCTAGCCATCATTCCCTAGCTACGACGCCATTTTTTGAAACACTCAAAGTACTCTTCAAAACTAATTAAGAAGTAAGTGGTCTTTGTCATTAAATACTCAACTTAGAGACGAAGTCGAATACCACAGAGAATGATACAAGGCTAGGAATTCCATCAAAAAATTGGAATATAAATTCATTCATTTGTAGCAATACACCAAGTGAGTGGATGATTCCACAAAATTTAATAAAAAAAGATTTGTTATCAAAAGTCACAATTAAGCTAAGATTTCAGAAATTCAAATATATAACAAGTAATGTAGGGGTTTGGGGATTGGAAGTTGATATCACATCGGGGTAATTATGTTGCTCTATAGTAATGAAAATTTATTGATAGGCTAGGTCATCATCAATGACACTAATCTTCTTTTGAACTCATAGAATCATTTCATAGAATCTCTTTTCAGTCTCGTCTATGTGTTATATGAAACAACCCAATACCTTACACTGTTTTCTCTTTCGATTCAACAATAGCACAAATAGATCTGACCCATTACCACTATTTTAAAACAAGATACGTATGTCAAACATAAATTTCAGGTATGAAAGTAATTACTCTCTCCAATCAATCTCTTTCGAGAATCAATCAGAGATTGGAAATAGGAATTAAGTTTCCAACCTAACCCATAATATAACTAAATGCTAATTAGACAAAATCCATATATGATAAACTGAAAAATAGACAATAACACCATGCACACTACATTAAATCAACACACAACCACATATTTGCAGTCCTAGGTCTTGGGATTTTAGCCATCAATTAAAAAGAGTAAAAATATTATATCTTTTTATGAATGCATCAATGCGTAACATGGAATTACGCAATTACAAGCAAACCCACTATGAATTCAATTTCAATTATCAATTTTACGAGAAAAGTTTAAAAACCCCCCAAAAAACTAAAAGTGTTTTTCACAAAGTAAATTGTTTCTCTCTAAGAAGAGATTAAGCTTCTCTGCTATTTTTTAGAACCCAGAATTTCCAAACTCTTAATTTCTCTCTCCTGTGGAATATTTATAATTTCCCTAAAATTTGGCCCAAAACTCAATGTGTAATCCATAGAAATTTTAGTTGGGCTCACCGATCATATTAGGTGAATTGCCAATTGCTCTCGGGATCGCTTTTCTATTGCTTCAGGTGTTTGAACCTCAATCGGCGAGGTCCTTCAAGTTTTCCTTTCATATTTGGTGTATTACCGAGTGATATACCATGAGTTTATGAAATTTTTGATGCATTTCACTTAGAACTTGTGTGTGTCTAGGGCCATATTGTATTAGAAATAATGTGTTTTGTACCATGTTTGCAGGAAATAAGCTTGGAACGCAGTTCATGGAGATGACAACTAAAATTATGTAGAAGGAGCCACCCAAGAAGTGACCCACAAACCGTAGGTCTTGTGATGGGCCGTCGTTGGGTAGGCGTGGATGGATCATCAGGGAATTCTGACCAAGTGTGGAACTACGAAGCAACTAACGGACCGTAGGTTGTCCCACAGGCCTTTTTGCACATCCGACGATGGATTCAGGGAGTTGAAGTTCAAGTATATGATGAAAAATCCTAAGTGTGGAGCCATGAAAGAGGACCCACAGACCATGGGTCGACCCACCGTCCGTCATGTGTCTCCGTCGTTGATGATCTGAGAGTGAAGGTTCCAGTACCTACTGAATATTGTCTAAGTGTTGAACCACATAGGGTGATCTACGGACCGTAGGTCGACCCATGGTCCATAGGTCGTGTTGTTGACAAAATCCGCGTCCGCTTATTTCCTTATTTTGTTTCTTTTATATTATGAACTTGTTTTCTATAAATAGGGGATGTAAATCTCATTTTTGGGGGTTAGACATTATTGTTTACTTTTAGTTCTTGGTATTTTGTGGAATCAACTTGCAACTTTAGCAATTTGATTTCCGAATTTTGTTTTATAAGATTTTCACTTTGCAATTCAATTGGAGATTTCGGGTTTGTTCTACTCATATTGTAAGTTCAAGAATTCTTTTTATCAAAACATGAATTATGTTCTTTCAAGCATGAGTAACTAAATCCATAACTAGGGTTGTGGGAACCATGAGTAATTCACAATGTATGAATAATAATTAAGTAATTCTTGAATAGTGTTATGCAAGTATTGGTAATTCTTTTGCTTAAAAGTCTTTCTAATGAGTGCACGCGTTAGAACTCGACTCGTTGCTACTTGCCGGACCAAAGAGGTAGTTAATGATAAAAGAATTAACAACAGAGATTTAGTGGGTGCCATCTAATAGTCTGATGACAATTGGTGCAAGGGTGAAAACTAAGCCATACATTGATGTGATCTCTAATATGAGGTAATGGTAAGGTTTAGTAAAGTATACACTCGTAGCCAGACCAAGGTGCATAATCAAATTCCCTACTTGGAGGACCCATCACTTAGGGATACCTAACGTACCAAATTTGCATGTAAAACACTAGGAAAGGATTATTATTATTAGGATTACCGTGTCAATAGCTTATGGGGAACACGTACACCCTAGTTTTTCTCTCATATTGATAACTTAAAGTTTGATTCTTGACTTAAACAACAATCAGTTATTTTTTTCCAAACCCCTCCTTTTAATTATTTGTCTCGGAAATAAGTTGACTAAATGAATATAATAGTCAGTTAAGTTTAATTCTGAACCGTATTTCTCTTGGGATCGACCCCAACTTACAAGTTGGGTTCTTTATTTGACGACTACCACTTATACTTCTTTTATAGAGGTGTAATTTGAGCGTATCACCGAGTACCACCTTTGTCCACCTTTAATTTTTCCTCATGTATTGTTACTTTCAGCGATGGTCATCATTTCCACCTTTCTTATTTGGCGAGTCAAGATTTCTCTTTTTATTTGTTGTCCTTTCCCAATTAATTCAAGTGTTATGTACTGTCTAATTGGGCAATTTCATACCAACTGGGAGATCCGCCCTTCTTTCTAGCCGATTAACAATATGGAGTTTTCACTTCTTTTTATATTTTTTTGTTCCTTTCAAACATTCATTCTTGCATTGTTCTTTATCCTTCATAGCTGTAAATAATTAAAACATCATTAGCATATGACATAATTAAGCATTGAAGATACAATCTTTTCAGCTAAATAGGCCTCAAATAAGTGTAGATCTATCACTCATCACATAACACGAGTTAGAGGCAAGACATATTGACTTTATTCTTGTAAGACTAATATGTCTCTATTTTTACTAGATTTAGGCTCTCAGGGGGCCTATCACAAACTTTATTTTTGAAAAATAGTTTTTTGAAAGACATACTAGTTTAATGAGATCTTCTGGTTTTAAGGAGATCTACCCTTAAATTCACTAGGTTTTTATAATTTTGAAAGATATGATACTTTTACATACGTTTTTCACTGACTGAATAAGACTCTTACATTTTTTATAAATTTTTTATGAGTCCACGGCACATTTTGGATTGCTAGGGGATCCTTCCAGGTTCATCTTGTCTATTATGTGTCTGAGGGATCATTCTAGATTTCCAAGGGGATCATTTTTGGCCTTAATCTATTCCATCTGTAGTTGAGCTCCGACAGGGTCAAAGGAATGTCTCAAGGATCTTACGGGCATCCATCAAGGAGATTTCGAGGCTTTTTACATTTTTTCATTAAGCATATATGCGTTGAATCATCCCATAATGCGTGACATTCTGTGATATGAATACATGAAGCGTGATTTTTATTACGATTATTATGTTCCTATATTTTGTGAGTACAATTTTCTAGTACAGTTTTTGATTTTATAGTTATTATTATCATGCTTCATATATTATATAATGTCTACTCATCTTGGTCATGCATGACGCCTACTTAGTACCTCATATTTTGGTACTCATACTACACGTCTACATCTTTTTCAAACACAATGCCTAGTACAGGTCATCCTTGTTGATCTTCTCTCATTCAAGGACCTATTGTTCTTCTTTGTAGTGATCTATTGGCATCTAGATGCTAGCTTCTTTTCCTTTTGTATTTTTTTTCTATATTTTGTATTTTGTTAGTAAATCATATTTTGTATAGTCTTATCCTCGTAGTTTAGGTGCTCTTATACTTGTAAAACCAGGTCTGCTATATGGTGGTTGTATATATTAATCTTTCTTAGTCTATTTTGGGCCATCTTTTATTTTTATATTGATTGTATATGTCTATGCTAACGCCACTTTCTTAGATAATTATTCCTTCCACTTTAATTATTTCTAGTTTTATTTAGCGTACGTTAACTTGGGTTTGTCTTGCTTACTAGAGTTTATGGTAGCCTCTCTCGTGCTCGATTTTTGAGTCTTTACAATGAAACTCGATTATGTCTCGACTTGATTTATAATTGAGTAGGAAAAATAAAATATTAATGATAGAATATGCTAATTTGCAAAAGAAACAAACCACAAATTAAAAACTCGACATAATTCTGAAAAAGCTACCCACGTGAACATTTGATTCCTCTTTTTTATCTAGGTTAAAATTACATTCTTACAAATGGACGTTGGAGTCTTCCATTCAATCAAATATAATTTTTTCGTCTTTGATTAACTAGATGAATATTATGGAATTAAATAAAGTATGTGCTTCTCATTTATCTTGATTCCAGTAGACTTCCTTGTCATAACATTTAAATCATATTGTTCACTCTGTTGTTTTTTCATTGCGATAACTTCTTCCATTAATTACTCCAAAACTTTTTACATGGTCGCTTCTGAGAGGTTCAAATTGTATTCCTAAAGTCGTATTCTATTGGTTGATCTATTAGGGGTCTAGTTAGATATCTTTGGATCTTTTGTTGTCATCAAAACAACGTGGTTCTGTCAAACTTCTAATTAGAGTCTTATTGAAAAACTAAAAATATATATGTATAGGAAAAACTTTAGTATTATCAAATAAGGATAAAATTTAATAAATAGATTATTTTGTTGATTTAAAGGTTCTCAAAATTAAAATTAACATTTAACACAGTATAATTATATTTTACACCCTATGCTACCTAGTTGAAAATGATTTAAATAATGTAATTGGTACTATATAATGGTAAGATTTCTTACATATTTCTAATAAGGAAGTATTTAGTATACAAAGATCTAGTTTATTTCATAGTTCTACATATAAGGAAAATAAGAAAATGACTATTATGTCTAGTGTAAAATCTATTTTTAAAGGGTAAAAGAGGTAAATAACATATTGTTGAAAACCCTGCATTAGGTAGATTAATGCCTAATTTTTCCAATTGGTCTAAACTAAACAAACCTAGGTTATATCATCATAAACTCAAAGGAGCTGCCAACCCTACAAAACATCAATTGAAGGTTTTACATCATGAAATTGCACAAAAGAATCATGGTGGGAGGATACAGACCTAGTGATTTACCGGATTCAATCATAATCCACATCCCATAAATTTTTTCATAAGCAAAACAAGTTGCGAGAAGTTGTGCAATATATAGGCAATGGAGGTTTCTTTCAAAGTATGTTGAGGTATCACTCAATTTTGAATTGTCATTATTGGATGTCTTTCCAGATTTCGTGTCAATACTGGATGTCTTTCATTTGATTTTCTATATTTTCAAGTTGAAATTTCTTAAAAATATTCATTAATTGATATATTTTACTACAAAACCTACTAATATTGAAGAATTTACTCTGGACGTTTTACTTTGACATACATATGAATTTCCTCAATTTTCATATAATAATACATCGTTGAAAATTTTGGTTTTAGAGTATTGCAAATTGAATCGTTCCACTAATCTAAACATGAGTGGTCTCGTTCCTCTTTAATAGATACATGTATCTGATGGAGGGTGTAATGGAAAAATATTATTTGATTGTCCTAACTTTGAGAGCTTGGAATTAGATCAAATTGGGGTATTTCAACGTATGGAAATCAACAATGTGAAATTGAGAAAATTGACCATAGACAACGTAAAATTAAATGAATGTGTTGTATGGCTTGAAATATCTGCCCCATATAATGGAGGGTTTAATATTTAAGAGTGTTATCGTGGAATATGCTTGAGAAATATTTAGGTCCATGTTGCATTGAGGTTTGTACATATTCTACCCTATACTAAATTCAAGATATATATATTTTTTCCAATTTGGGACTTCTTAATTGGTACTAAATATTTTGGTTTATTAACATTATTAGTGATAATACTTAAAAAAGTATGATAACAATTCGGTTAATGTTAAAAAAATACATTCTTATAGAAATGTAATTGCAAAGTGGAAGGTTGTGGGATTTTACTTGGTATGTTATTGTTGTTTTAGTTGCAAAGTGGAAAGTAATTTGATTAAGACTTTTTTGGCAAAAATTTAGATGATAAACACTGAGAATAAATAATTTTTAAAATTCAAATTTCTTTGGCACTAAAGGGTCGGCTTCCACCTTAATATTTCTAATAAAAAGGAGGGAATTCTATAATACATAGAATAAATAGTTTTTAAATGTGAGATGCATTTACATTGATAATAATCTTTAAGACATCTGAATGGTTTTTTAAAGTGTTTAATAGTCCATTTTTGGATATCCAAAAAAACCTTGAATTGTTCAACAATTATCATGTTATTTATTAAGTATCTATAAAATGAAACAGAGGTAGCATTTGATAATTGTTTTGGGCGAGTTTCAAACCAGTACATCCCTAGGAAAAAATACCCCCATTATATTTGTCAAATCCAAAAAAAGAGAATATTGATCCTGGAGCATAATACTATGCAGCTGGTAGTCATAGCATTAGTGTACAAGTTTCTAAAACTTTTATTCCTTGATAATTTATTAGTTTGTGTTGTTTTCAAAATGGAGAGTGGTAGCGGGTGAAGAGAGAAATGACATGGATGTTCAGAAACAATGGGCTATTAGTATTCATGAAGTAATTTATCCACGGAATATTAAATTCCACCGAAGTATGTTGCTTCAATCTTGAGGGATATTTTAAAATTTCTGGCTTGTTTTGATAATAGGTTGTTGTGTCGAGGGTCCTAGCAACAACAAACTATCTATGGCACAAAAGTAGGAGAAAGGTCTGCATATATCCTACCCTCCCCATATCCCACTTCGGGGGTTACATTGGGTATGTTGTTATTGTTGGTTTGTTTCTCCTTAAAATATATTTTTTAAAATAAAATCTTTTCCAATTATCCTTTTTTTAGATGTTAGTTGTTTTAAATTGGTTTTTATTTCGATGCAATCCTTATATGGGCCCGGGATATGAGAATTTTTACAATGATTGACTTACACCTGGTATACAAATAACTGTTGTTGAAGCATAAAAGTTATGGGAATAACAGTTGATCATTATGAAGGGTTTCATCTCTAGAACCTCTCGAAGGACTGTGATGAAACAAACACCAATTTAAAAGAAATAACATCCACAAGTAAAATAAGATCAATTGAAATGCTTTTAGAAGAAAGAAATTAATGATAACAATAGAAACAGTGTAATCCCATAAGAGGGATATGAGGAATGTAGAATGTACGCAAACCTTAATCCTAACTTTCTAGGGTAGAGATAATGTTTCCACCAAGATACTCGACGCAACAACGTATTATCAAAACTGGCTAAAAAAATATAAACATTAGATTGAATTATCGTACTTTGGAGTAATGAAGGAATATCTAGATAAATTGCTTCAACAACTCTCATCTCCCGTTGTTTTTGAACCTCCATGTCATTGCTTTCATTACCCGCAACAACTCGCCATTTTCGTATCAAAAACTAATTGATTATATAATAAAGGAAAGGAAGTGTTAGCAACTAATACACTAATGCTATGACTATCTGCTGCATAGTAACGGACTTTAGGATGAATTTCCTCTTGTTTTGGGTTTTGCAATTTTAAAGGGGTGTATTTTTCTAGGGGTGAAATGAGTTTGAAACTCGCCTAATAAACTATCAAATGCTACCTCTGTTTCATATTTTGGTTCTTTGTTTTGGACGGATGGTGGCCTCCACTATCAAGCTAGAAGTTCTTACAGATTATCATATCGTTTAATCAATTAGATTTCCCTAGAATTTGCAGATCTTGAGATTTTTGTCATGGACGGATGAAATTACCAAACAAGAGTAAGTTTTCTTTTTTGTTACTTAATGTTATCAATATTAATTAACTAGCATCTTCTTCTATATCCTCGAAATCTAGAAGATATAAAAACACATTTTTTTTATTGATAAGAAAGTTACATTTGATCGTAGTCTCACACCTTCCTTTAGTCAAGAAACTTTGCACCTACACTTATAAAAAAAAAAATCTTTCATACTGAAACAAACAACAAAATTACAAAATAAAATAAAATTAGTGTATATAAATTAAATAAAAGGTTAAGAATATTTTAGCAAAAATCTTCTTTTTTGGTTTTATGATATCTTGGCATACTAATATAAACAACTCCGTCAACACACGGCCCATTAGATTTATCATGATTGAGTTTAATAAGCAATTGGCCTAGTAGATTTTCAAATACAAACATGAAGAAGCTACTGGGCACTATTAAAATATATTAAACAAACCTCAAGTATTTGTGCTTACTACATATATGGTGAATACATTACACTTTAGTTATTTCTGCTTCTATTGTATGATGATTGCATTATCTTTGATGTTTAAAGTACAAACTAGAGTTGTGTTTGATCGCAACTTCTTTTTGCAATTTTCTAAGAAAGAAATATCATTGGAAGACGTTCGGGACGTGGTTCCACCCTTGTACTAAAGTTGTAAGTAAATACTAGAAATGGAACCAAATATGGTCGATGATAATCAACTAGGATTGAGGTTCTTTTGGGATGTTGAGTTGGCGTGCTCCATGAAAAGAATCTAGCTTTGTCTCAACGGAAAAGAGACCATCGTGAATAGTAATTTTTAGGAGACATATTTATCCTCTAATTTAATATTACTTTGCAACATCAGTTACAGAGAAGGTTGCATGTTTTGACTAACGTGTTTCTTATATTACAACCTCGTCAAGGTAACAATCCTTTCTTTTGGTGTCTTAATTTGGATGATCTCGACTTAAAGCTTGATGGTGATTGTGGATTGTTGATAAAATGTTGAAAACCAAATAGGGTTATTGTGGATATAATGAAGAGGTGATGAACTTTTATATTCAATGAACATATAAATTCATACAACATCCGGCGTAATTTTATTTCTAAAAGTAGTGGATTTTTTCTAGCAGAAAATGCTATCATACTATACAAATGAAAACTAGGCAGGAGATTTGAGACACGTAATTTTAACTGCCCATTTCTACAAGTGAAGACCATCAATATATTTATTATTTTTGACCAATATGTAAAAATAAGTCAATACTACCATTGGTAAAAAAAAATTCCCAAGCATATAATCATTCTAGAAATGATTAAGATGTATTTTCTTTACTTCACTTTAAATACATTTTTGCTTCTAAATCTTATCTCTACAAGGCTATCACCTTCAATAATTAACTATTCATCTTGTTTAGGGTGTGTTTGGTATGAAGGAAAATATTTTCAAATCAACTTATTTTCCTCAAATCAACCAGATTAGGGTCAGGTCAAAGTCAGGGTGTCACAAATTGATTTGTCAGGTCATGATAGTACATACTACATTCCCTAGTAGGTAAGCCTAACTCTTAGCCCAGAATCATAACCAACAGGCTATCATGTGGAATATAATCAATAAGAAACAATAAGCTAAATTAAATGAGAATGTCACGACCCAAAGTACACAATGGGGAATTATACAGTGAGAGGCCCTATAAAAGCCACTTAGCATACATCATACAAGATAATAGAAATAAAGAGTTCAAAGGATAGCATTTTAAACATCAAAAGAGTTTGAAAAAAGCAGAAGGGTAACATAAGTCTCAAGGCCATCTAATACATCATAATAAAAGTTATTGTGACGTAACCCATACATCACATATTAAGTATGAAATGAAAATACCTAAGGCAATAATGTGTCTCTGTCCTCGAAGCATGAGGACTCACAAATCACTTAAGGCACCCAATAGATGTCTAGCCATGAGTGTGCGAGGAAGGAACGTAGCATCCTACATTCATGAGGTAATGTAGGCACAAGTATGCATTTATACATCGAATGTACTACATATGATGTAGTATGCATTAACAACATGATTGTATAAATGGTTTAAAACATGTATACATGATAAATATTTGGACATTTAAACATGAGGAAGTAAAATATGAAAATAATAAGATATAGTCAATGCATTTGAAATAAAGAACATAAATAACAAAAGCTTGAAGAAAACAAAATCAATTTGTGGGATCTTGGATTTAAGCGATAATAAGACCATAAGAGCTATATTGTGGGATTCGTTATACCTTCATACCGTAAGAAGGGGAGTCTATACTTGCCAAGGTAGAATCAGTACATATCATCATTTTCTAAAGTGGATCAACAAGCTAGGTCATTTAAGACATCTACAGGGTCCGTAGTTTGGGACTAGAGGTTGGTACTAGAGAGTACCATATTTAAGCCTCCAGCTCAAGCCTTGTCGGTGCTAAATATATATCCAGTGGAGTAGATAAAAGTCAAATATCAATTTGACATAGGAAAGGTAATCACCAATCCACATCTTTTAAGTTCAAAACATAAAATAGTTGGAGATGAGTTCCACAAAGAATGATACAAGGCAAGGTATTCTATCCAGAAATTTGTAATATAAATTCATTCATTTGCAACAATAAATAAAGTGGGTTGTTGATTCCACAAAATTTAATAAATAGAATTTGTTATCAAAAGTTGCAATTAAGCTAAGATTTCATAAATTCAAATAGGTAAAAATTAATCTAGGGTGCGAGAATTAGAAATTGATGATAATTGTGTTTCTCTATAATGATAAAAATTCATAGATAGGGTGGGACATTGTCAATGACACTAATCTTCTTTAGATCTCATAGTATCATTTTATAGAATCTCTTTTTGGTCACTTATATATCCTATATTAAACAACCCAATACCTTACACTATTCTCTCTATCAATGCAATAATAAGACAGATAGATCCAACCCAAAACCTCTATTTTAGAGCAAGTTACATACATCAAACCTAAAATGCAAGTATGAAACTAGTTACCCACTCCAATCAATTTCTTTCGAGCGTTAATCAGAGATTGGAAAAAATAGAATCAAGTTTGCAACTTTAAACTATAAATTAAATCAATGCCAATTAGACCAAATCCATGTATGAAAAATAGCAAATTACAGCATAACACAATACCCACTACATTAAATCAACACCCAACCACATTATTTCACTCTTAGATATTGGGATATTAGTGTAACATCACAGAACCCAGACTTAGGAAAGTTCAGCAGAAAAACTACAAGAATCTCAGAGCCACAGAAAGGTTCATGGACCGTGATAGGGTCCACGGTCCGTTAACCTGCCCTTACACTTACCACTTCCTAGAAGTTCTGGACCACGGGACCCTTCACGGCTCATGGACCACCACATGAGCCATCCTGGTGGTCGTGGAAGTAAGATAGAATCCACCAGGCTCAGACGTCAAAGTACAGGGCCCTTCATGGGGCGTGGTCTCGACGACGAGCCGTGGTGGCTTTCGTCAATTTTAGCCAGTGTAACCCTTAAATTAGGTGAAGGACCACGAGGGCCATCACGATATGTGATCTTTCAAACGGTCCGTGAAGTGGACCGTAGTAGGGAGGCCTAGAACTAGTGGCTACTAGACCAAGGACGATGACAAGCTTCACGGTCCGTGGTCCCTTTGATGGCCCATCAAAGTGGTCATGGTCAGCCCTTCAGATGCTTAAGTTAGGGGTCGTTTGGTCTTTTCCCCTATGCGTTGGACACTTAATCTATGTCGTTTAACCCCTAAACTACGTGCTTTTGTTCAGTTTTAGCCTAGTAAAAATATTAGAATCTAACTTACTCAACCATTCACCAAAGTGAAGCGAAAATTAGAGCAAAAATCAGAGCAGAAGTCGACCAGCCCTAGCTACAAAACGCAGTAAGTTTTCATCAGTTCCAGCCCCAAAATCAAAACAATTCTCCATGGAATTCGTTGCCAGGTATGTGGGATTTTACTAGTAGGTTAATTTCACCCATTAGGTCACTCAAAATCAGTCAGATTCTTGATTCCTTTGATATTATCTAGACCTAGGGTTTCTAGAATTTTCACAAATCATTATGAATTAGTTACTTTAAGTTCCTAATTAGATTACCATGATTTTAGTATTGGTTTGCGTAGATTCTATCATCAATTATGAACCCTAGCAATGTAGTTATTTTAGTTCATGAATTACACATGACATGTCAGTTATTTGAGATATTCAAACCCTAGCAATGTAGTTCTTTTAGTTCATGAATTACACATGACATGTCAGTTATTTGAGATATTCATGCCTCATATTTAAATGTTTCACTACCAGTACATTAATTCGCATTTTCAGTTAGCATATTGGTAGTTTTGAGCTATCCAGTATTACAGAAATTCAGTCATAAATTGTTAAATACATAATCAATTGGGAGTAGCTTAATACTGAGCGAACTAGGGTCATCCACTGTCAGGTCGCAGAACTACGTGCCATGTCGGTTGTAAGTCCCCTCTATGGAAATTGTTTTAGTCCTCACACCAGTCACGCCTATATACCTCTGGCCTGGTATATTGGGTCCTCTCGATAGGGTGTATACATCAGACTCCACATTAAGCTCATGTGGTTTTATGTAAGTTATTATTACCTACCTTACAGGCAGATTCTATTGCATTGACGACATTATTAGTAACAATTCAGTATTCAGTCTTAGCATGTTATAACTTGGTCATTGTATTCAATCATTTCATGTTCAGTATTTTCAGTGTAGTATCATGTTTATCTCTTATCGTTGTTCAGATATATGGTTTGATTCAGTTATGTTTATTGTTCAGTTTTACTCTATCTTGCATGCTCAGTTCCTTCCAAGTATTGACGCATACTCTGCGTTACATATTCTCGTGATGTAGGTTTAGGTTCTCAGCTTCCAGATCTCACATAGTTTTGTTCCTGATATTTTGTGCAGCAGCATCAGTGGTGTGTCATCATTCATCGAGGACAATTGACATAATTATCTTCCTTTACTTTTATTCTTTAGTTTTCAGTATTTGCTAGATTTAGTTGGGGCATGTCCCACATTTCTAGTCAGTAGAGGATTTATTTTAGACATTGTTAGAATTATCTTTAATATTTGATTTTGCTTTTTCAGATGTTGTTAAACTCTTAGTATTCATATATTTAGCTTTAGTATGGGTATTCCCCATCATTTCAGATTACTTCATGATTAGCTTCCGCACAGTAATTATTGATTTAGTTTATCTTTAGTATGCTTATGATATGTCAGCAGGGTTAGCTTTGGGTCACTCGTGATTCTAGGTCCCGTGTCCGCATCTTGGGGTAGCTTCGAGCATGGAAAACTTGGTATCAGAGCATTAGATTTAAGTGTCCCTAGGGTGGCTGAAAAGCCACACTTAATAGAGTCATTTTCATGGGTGTGAAGTGCACCACATCTAATTAAAAGGAGGCTATCCAGTGTTTTAGCAAAACTTCACTTTCTTGATATTCTTATCGTGTGTAAGGTTTGATCTCTTTCTAATCCATCATTATGCGCTTTCAGATAATGCCTCCTCATAGAGCTTATACAAGGAATGTGAATGCATGAAACGCTAACGTAGCTCCTCCAGTCCTAGATCAGGATGTTTCAAATGCTGAGTTTCGGAACGCTATTCAAATTTTGGCTCAGAGTGTGACTAAATTGAACAACTAGCAAATTCCAATTCCTGCAAATGCTAGTGGTAGATCAGTGGTAGCCATGGTTCGTGATTCTTTTTGGATGAATCTGCCTAAGTTCTTAGGATCGCATATTGGTGAGGATCCTCAAAACTTCATAGATGAGGTCAAGAAAATCTTTAGAGTAATGCAAGTGAAAGGTAATGATAGGGTAGAGTTGATATCCTATCAGCTTAAGCATGTAGGTCACATCTAGTATACTAAGTGAAAAGAGAACAGGGGTACAAATGCCACTCTTATCACTTGGGAATGCTTTAGTGAAACTTTTCTGGCGAGGTTCTTCCCAAGAGACTTGAGGAAGGCAAAAACACAAGAGTTTATGAATTTGAGGTAGGGTAGCATGAGAGTCCAAGAGTATGGACTCAAGGTCAACCAACTCTCCAGGTATTCTGCTCAAATAGTTGCCACTGCCAGGGTTCAAATGAACAAATTTTTGTATGGGGTATCCGACCTAGTGAAAAAAGAGTGTAGGAATGCTATATTGCTGGAAAATATGAACATCTCTAAGCTCATGGCTCATGCTCAGCAGGTTGAGGGATATAATCTTAGTGAACATGCTAAGGATAATAAGAAGGCTAGAATAGGGAATTGTGAGTATTCTCAAAAGAAATCAGGTGTTGGAAATCGCTCGTAGTTTCAACAGAAGTCGTCAGCTCCAGCAGCTTCATCAACTACTGTTCCATCCTCCAAGTTTCGAAATGATCATAAAGGTAGGGCATTGGGCTCTAAGTCTCAACGTAGTATCCTAGGCAACATAACCTACCAAACTAGTCCAAAGTATCGTATGAAACATCCGGGCGAGTGCATTGCAGGAAAAGAATGATGTTTTAGGTGTGGTCAGTCCAGCTACAGGTTGAGAGATTGTTGTTCTGCTAAACAGGGTCAATGAGGTAATAATGGTAGAGCACAGTCTACAAGTTCAGCAGTACCAGCAGGTCGCCTGAATCAGTAGGTTAACTCATTTGGTACAGGTGGAGGACACCACGAAAACAAGTTGTACGCTCTCCAGGCTTGCCAAGATCAGGAAGATTCTCATGAAGTAGTCATTGGTACGTTATGAGTCTCTGACTTAGATGTTTATGCTTTGTTAGATCCAGGGGCTACTCTTTCCTTTGTAACTCCCTATATAGCAGTCAACTTTAATGTTAGTCTAGAAACTCTCTCAGAACCCTTCTTAGTCTCTACTCCAGTCGGGTATACAAAACTTTTCCTGTCACAGTCTCTCAGAAAGTCACCTCAGCAGATCTTGTAGATTTAGAAATGGTAGATTTTGATATTATTCTACGCAGGAATTGGTTACATTCTTGTTATGACTCAGTCGATTGTAGAACTAGGATTGTTTGTTTGCAGTTTCCATATGAACCAATCTTAGAAGGAAAGGTAGTTGTTTAGAGCCAATGGGTCGATTCATTTCTTACTTTAAGGCCAGACAGTTGATCTCTAAGGAGTGTCTCTATCATCTAGTTTGGGTTAAGGAGTTAAGCTCTGAAACCCCAACTCTTGAGTCAGTTCAGGTATTTAATGAGTTCCCAAAAATCTTTCTAAAATATCTTCTCGGAGTTCTTCTTGAATGTGAAATTAACTTTAGAATTGATCTTCTTCCAGATTCCCAGCCTATTTCTATTCCTCCTTACTGAATGGCTCTAACTGAGTTTAAGGAATCAAAAAAGTAGTTGAAAGACCTTCTCGATAAGGGTTTCATTAGACATAGTATTTCCCCATGGGATGCAACAGTGTTTTTCGTGAAGAAGAAAGATGGTTTTCTCAGAATGTGCATTGACTATAGGTAGTTGAAAAAATTCACAATCAAGAATAAGTACCCTATCCCTAGGATTGATGACTTCTTTGACCAACTTCAGGGTGCTAGTCCTTTCTCAAAGATAGACCTCAAATCCAGTTATCATCAGCTCAGAGTCATATATATTTGCATCCCGAAAATAACCTTTAGAACTCGCTATGGTCATTATGAATTTGTAATTATGTCATTAGGACTAACCAATGCTCTTGCAACTTTCATGGATTTGATGAACAAAGTGTTAAAGCATTATTTGGACTTGTTTGTTATCGTCTTTATTGATGATATCCTCATTTACTCTAGGAATGAGGAAGAATATGTGAATCATTTGAGTGTTGTCCTGCAAACTCTCAAATATCGCTAGTTATTATCTAAGTTTAGCAACTGTGAGTTTTGGTTGCAATCCGTTCTCCATTGACTAAGATGACTTAGAAAATGGTCAAGTTGAAATGGTCAGATGATTGTGAGAAAGGCTTTGTAGAACTTAAAAC
This sequence comes from Solanum verrucosum, assembly GCF_900185275.1. NCBI lineage: Eukaryota > Viridiplantae > Streptophyta > Magnoliopsida > Solanales > Solanaceae > Solanum > Solanum verrucosum. The sequence continues at coordinate 1,243,276 of NW_026019924.1, forward strand.
TAGGCTGACTACAGCTCCGGTTTTGACTCTACCAAAGGGTTCAGACAGTTATGTGATCTATTATGATCCATCCAGAGTCGGCCTACGTTGTGTGTTGATGCAGTGAGGTAAGGTTATGGCTTATGCTTCTAGACAACTTAAGGTGCATAAGAAGAACTATCCAACTCATGTCCTTGAGCTTGTAGTAGTAGTGTTTGCACTTAAGATTTGGAAACATTACTTGTATGGTGTTCACGTAGATGTGTTCACAGATCATAAGAGCCTTCAGTATGTTTTTACCCTGAAAGAGTTGAATCATCGCCAGAGGAGATGGCTTGAGTTCTATAAAGATTATGATATGATTGTGCATTACCATCCTGGTAAGGCCAATGTAGTAATAGATTCTGTTAGCAGACTATCTATAAGTAGTGTAGCACATGTTGAGGGAGAAAGAAAAGATCTAGCAAAGGATGTTCACAGGCTTGCTCGTTTAGGAGTTTGCCTTTTGAGCATATCAAATGGTGGTGTGACAGTTCAGAATGGGGAAAAATCTTCATTGGTAGCGGAGGATAAAGAAAAACAAGGCAGTGATCCAATATTTCTTCAACTAAAGGGTGCAGTCTATTAGTGGAGAGTTGAGGTTTTCTCCGAAGGGGGAGATGGTGTGCTTCGCTATCAGGGTCGATTATGTCTTCTTATGGTGCACGAGTTGACACAACAAATTCTTTTACAAGCCCATAACTCCAAATATTCCATTCATCTAGGCACCACTAAGATGTATTGTAATATGCGGGAAGCCTTTTGGTGGAATGGTATGAAAAGGGTTATGGCGGATTTTGTGGCTAAGTGCCCTAATTGCCACCAAGTAAAGGTAGAACATCATAAACCAAGAGGTATGACTCTAGATATCAACATTCCTACTTGAAAGTGGGAAGTGATCAACATGGACCTCATCACAGATTTACCTCGTACTCGCAGACAACATGACTCCTTTTGGGTGATAGTTGATAGAGTCACTAAGTCTGCGTGCTTTTTGGCTGCTAAGACTACACATTCAGTGGAGGACTACGTCAAGCTTTACATTAATGAGATATTTAGGTTGCATGTGGTTCCTTTGTCTATCATATCATATAGTGATCCTTAGTTTACCTCTCATTTCTGGAAGTCTTTTCAGAAAGGTCTTGGTACTCAGGTAATTCTTAGCATACCATTTCATCCACAGATGGATAGTCAGACAGAGTGTACCATTTAGACCTTAGAGGACATATTGAGAGCTTGTATGATTGATTTCAAAAGTAGTCGGGATGACAACTTCCACTTATAGAGTTCGACTACAATAATAGTTACCATTCCAGTATTTAGATGGCAACTTATAAGGCATTGTAGGAGCGCATAAGTAGATCTCCGGTTTGTTAGTTTGAAGTAGGTTAGGCAGCCTTGATAGGGTAATATTAAGTTCATGATGCTATGGAGAAAATGCAGCTCATTCGAGATAGACTTAAGACTGCCTAGATTCACCAGAAGTACTATGCATATGGACACAGAGTTCCAAGTTGATTATTGGGTTTTTCTGAAAGTGTCACCTATAAAGGGGGTAATGAAATTTGTCAAGAAAGGGAATCTTAGTCCTAGATATGTAGGCCCTTACAAGATCTTGAAAATAATTGGTAAAATGGCTTATGAATTCGGGTTGCCAGCAGAACTAGCAGCAGTGCATCTAGTCTTTCACCTTTCGTTGTAGAAGAAGTGTGTGGGTGACTCAGCATCTACTTTACCTTTAGAAAGTGATAATAGTCTCACTTATGAAGAGGTCCCAGTTGGGATTCTTGATCATCAAGTTCAAAGGTTGAGAAACAAAGAAATCGCTTCAGTTAAGGTTTTTTAGAGGAGTCAGTCCGTACAGAGAGCTACTTGGGAAGCAGAAGCAGCCATGAAGGTCAAGTATCCTCATTTATTTTCTTCTGATTCGATTCAAGCTTGAGGTAATAGTTCTTTTTTAGTTTTTCAGTCATTCATACACAGTTTTAGTCTTAGTATCATGTTCCTTCAATTTGTACTTGCATTTTAAGTGTATTTGCATGTTCTTGGAACTTAGTTCAGTCAGAAATAAGTTCTAGTAATTAGTGGAAGGCTTTGCAGTTCTTTCCCTCCCTATCCAACTAGTTTAGACTTAATTCGAGCATGAATGTTCCCAAGGGGGAGATATTGTAACACCTCAGAACCCAGACATAGAAAAGTTCAGCTAAAAAATCACCAGAATTAGTTAACCAGAGAGGGTTCACGAAACGTGATAGGGTCCACGGTCCGTTGACGTACCCGTGGACCTAGCCCCTTCCAACAAGTGGTGGACCACAGGACCCTTCACGGGCAATGGACAACCACAGGAGCCCAACTGGTACTCGTGGATGTAAGGTAGAATCCACAAGGCTCAAACGTCAGACCACAGGGCCCTTTCAGGGGCTGTGGTCTAGACGACGAACTTTGGTGGCTTTCGTGAAGTTGAGCCAGTGCAACCCCTAACCCAGGTGAAGTACCACGAGGACCTTCATGATCCATGATTCTTCACATGGTTCGTGAAGTGGACCGTAGTAGGGAGGCCCAGAACCAGTAGCTACTGGACCAAGGACCACGAGCAGCTTCATGGTCGTGGTCCCTTTGACGGCCTTTCATAGGGATTGTGGTCAGCCCATCAGATACTTAAGTCAGGGGTCGTTTGGTTTTTCCCCCTATGTGTTGGACACCTAAAATACATGGCTTAACCACTAAAAACTATGTGGTTTTGGTCAGTTTTAGCCTAGTAATCAAATTAGAACCGAACCTAATCAATTATTCACCTAAGTCAAGCGAAAATTAGAGCAACAATTAGAGAACAAGTCGACCAGCCCTCACTCCAAAATATAGCAAGTTTTCATCAGGTCCAGCCCTGAAATTAAAGTATTTCTCCGTGGAATTCATTACTTGGTATGTCGAATTTCAATAGTGGGTTCCTTTCACCTATTAGGTCCCTCGAATTTAATCAAATTCTTGATTTCCTTGATATTATCTAGAGGGAGCATTTCTAGAATTTTTGCAGATCATTGCGTATTTGTTATTGTAAAGTTCCTAATCAGATTACGATGATTTTAGTATCTTTTTGCGTAGATTCTTTCATTAATTTAGAACCCTAGCTGTGTAGTTCTTTTAATTCTTTTATTACACATGTCAGGTCAATTATTTTCTAATATACATGCCTCAGATTTAAATGTTTCATTATATGTACATTAATGTTGCATTTTCATTTAGCATGTCAATATTTTCAGCTATCTAGTTGTACATAAATTTAGTCATAAATTTTAAATTACATAATCAATTAGGAGTAGCTTAATACCGAGTGGACTAGGGTGAGTCACCCTCAACTCACAGAACTACGTGCCCTGTAGGTTGTAAGTCCCCTATGTGGGCATCATTTTAGTGATCACGCCAGTTATGCCTCTATACCTCTGGCATGTTATATTGGGTCCTCATTATGAGGCGTATACATCGGACTCCACATTTACCTCATGTCATTTTATGTCAGTTATTATTAGCTCCATTACAGTCAGATTTTATTTCATTGATCACGTTATCAGTCACAGTTCAGTATTCAGTCTCAGCAAGTTATAACTTGGTCATTGCATTAAGTCATTTCATATTCAGTATTCTCAGTTTAGTATCATGTTTATCTCTTATCATTGCTTAGATATATGCTTTGCTTCAGTTATGTTTATTGTTCAGCTTAACTCTATCCTGCATACTCAGTACCTTTAAACTACTGACGCATACTCTTTGCTACATTTTCTCGTCATGTAGTTTCAGGTTCTCAACTTCCAGATCTCGCAAAGATCGGTTCTCGATCTTTAGTTCCACAACATCAGTGGTGAGTCCTCATTCTTCGAGGACGATTGACATGATTATCTTATGCTTTTATTTTTTAGCTTTAAGTATTTGCTCGATATAGCTAGGGCATGTTCAAGCATTTCTAATCAGTAGAGGCTTTATTTGAGACATAGTTAGAATCAACTTTTGTATTTGACTTTGATTTTTCAGTTGTTGTTAAACAATTAGTATTTGTTTATTCAGATTTAATATGGGTATTCCCTATCATTTAGATTATCTCATGATTAGGTTCCACACAGTATTTATTGATTCAGTTTATCTATAGTATGCTTATGATATGCCAGTAGGGTTAGCTTGGGATCACTAGTGATCCTAGGTCCCGTATCCGCGTCTTGGGGGTAGCTTCGGGGGGTGACATTTAGCCACCTATCAAAAAGAGTAAAGAAATTATATATTTTTTGAATGCAGCCATGTGTAACATGGAATTAACAATTACAAGCAAACCCACTATGAATTGAACATCAATTTATCAATTTTAGGAGCAAAGTTGGAAAACACCCCAAAACTAAAAGTTTTCTTCACAAAGTATAGTATTTCTCTCTCTAAGAATAGATTAAGAATTTTTTACTATTTTTCAGGACTAGAAATTTCCGAAGTCTTAGTTTCTCTCTTCTTTGGACTATTTATAATTTCCCTAAAAAAATTCCCAAAACTCAATCCATGATCCATTGGGAGATGTTAGTCGGGATAACCGATCATGTTAGGTGAATCGCCAACTACTCTCCAGATCGCCTTTCTCTTGATTTAGGTGTTTGAACCTCAGTTTGCGAGCTTGTTCGAGTATTCCTTTTACATTTGGTGTATCAACGAGTACCACCTTCGTTCGCCTTAAATTTTTGTTCATGTATTGTTCTGTTCAGCAATGATCATCATCTTTTCTTTTTTTATTTGGCGAGTTCGAATTTCCCTTTTTATTCACTGACCTTTCCCAATTTATTCAAGGGTTATGCATTGTCTATTTGGGCGAGGTCAGAGGGGTATTAGGGGATCCTCCCTTCTTTCTAGGTGATCAACAATGTGGAGTTTATACTTCTTTATTTATTTTGGGTCATTCTTTCAAACATTCATCCTTGCTTTATTCTTTAGCCTTCATAGATAGCTTCCTATAATAAAAATAGGACATAATTAGGCATTTAGGATACTAATTGTTGAGCTAAATAGGTCTTAATTGAGCGTAAATTTACCACTCATCACATAAGATGAGTTAGAAAAATATTGAGTTTATTTTTGTAACACTAATATGTCTCAATTTTTACTAGATTTAAATTCGGAGGGGGGCGTATCAGAAATTTTATTTTTGAAACATGGTTTTATGAAAGATATACCAATTTCATGAGATCTTCAGGTTTTAAGGAGATTTACCCTTAAATTTACTAGGTTTTCTATGGTTTTGAAAGATATTATACTTTTACATATGGTTTGCGCTAACTCCACCAAGACTCTTACATTGTTTATATTTTTTATGATTCCATGACACATTTTGGATTGGTAGGGGATTCTTTCAGGTTTTTTTTTCCTATTATGAGTATGAGGAATCATTCCAGATTGCCCAAGGGATCATTTTGTGTCTTACTTTATTCCATCTATAGTTAACCTCCGACAGGGTCAATGGAATGTCTCAAGGAACCTACATGCAACCATCAAGGAGATTTCGAGACTTTTTAATTTTCTACATTAGCCACACATGAGTTGAACAATCACATAATCCATGGCATTCTCTTATATGCATAGAAGAAGCATGATTTTTCTTACAATTATTATGTTCACTATATTTTTTTTATATATATGTAATTGCAAAGTGGAAGGTTGTGGGATTTCACTTGGTATGTTATTGTTGTTTTAGTTGCAAAGTGGAAAGTAATTTGATTACGACCTTTTCGGCAAAATTTTTGATGATGAACACTAAGAATAAATAATTTGTAAAATTCAGATATCTTTGGCACTAAAGAGTCGGCCTCCACCTTAATATTTTTAATAAAAAGGAGGGAATTCTATAATATGGAGAATAAATAGTTTGTAAATGTAAGATGCATTTACATTGATAATAATCTTTAAGACAAGTGAATGGTTTTTTTAAGTGTTTAATAGTCCATTTTTGTGTATCCAAAAAACCTTGAATTGTTCAACAATTATCATGTTATTTATTACGCATGTATAATATGAAACAGAGGTAGTATCTGATAATTGTGTTGGGCGAGTTTCAAATTCACTTCATACCTAGAAAAAAATACCCCTATTAAATTTCCCAAACCCAAAAATAGAGGATATTGATCCTAAAGCATGCTACTATGCAGCTGTTAGTCATAACATTAATGTACAAGTTGCTAAAACTTCTCTTCCTTGATAATTAATTAGTTTGTGTTGGATTCAAAATGGAGAGTGGTAGAGGGTGAAGAAAGCAATGACATGTTGGTTCAGAAACAACGGGAGATCAGAGTTATTGAAGCAATTTGTCCACGGAATCTTGAATTCCAAAGAAGTATGTTACTTTAATCTTGGAGGATTTTTTTAAAATTTTGCTTGTTTTGATAATAGGTTGTTATGTCGATGGTATTAGGAATAACAAACTCTCTATGGCACAAAAGTAGGAGAAAGGTCTGCATACATCCTACCCTCGTCATATTCCGCTTTGGGGGTTACATTGGGTATGTTGTTATTGTTGGTTTGTTTCTTCTTATAAGATATTTTTTAAAATAAAATATTTTCCAATTATATTATTATTTTTCATGTTACTTCTATTTAATTGGTTTTTATTTCCATGCAGTCCTTATATGGGTCCGGGAGACGAGACTTCTTATAATGATCGGCACACACCTGGTATACCCATAACTCATGTTGAAGTATATGCGTTATGGGTATAACAGTTGATCATTATGAAGAGTTTCATTTCTAGAACCTATAGAAGGACTACGTGGAAATAAACACCAATTTAAAAGAAGTAACACCCACAACTCAAATAATATAAATGGAAATGTTTTTAGAAGAAACAAATCAATGATAACAACAGACACAATGTAATCCCACAATCGGGATATTGGGAAGTTAGAATGTACGCAAATCTTAATCCTAACTTTCTACGGTAGATGATGTTTCCACCAAGACACTAGACACAACAACGTATTATCAAAACAAGCTAGAAATATAAAAAACCACAAGATTGAATTATCGTACTTTTGAGTAATGAAGGATTACGTAGATAAATTTCTTCAACAACTGTCATCTCTCGTTGTTTTTTAACCTCCATGTCATTGCTTTATTTACCCACAACAACTCGCCATTTTTTTATCAAACACAAAATGATTATATAATCATGGAAAGGAACTGTTAGCAACTAGTAATATTTGATGTATAGTAGCATACTTCAGGATCAATTTCCTCTAGTTTTGGGTTTGTCAATTTTAAAGAGGTGTATTTTTCTATGGGTGAAATGAGTTTGAAACTCGCCCAATAAACTATCAAATGCTACCTCTGTTTCATATTTTGGTTGTTGGATTTGGATTGGTGGTGGCCTCTGATGAGTCCACAAATTAGACTCATTTAGGGCTATATTTTATTAGAAATTGTGTCCTCGAATGCTTATTTTATCTCAATATCTAATGAAAACTCTTAAATTTCAGGTATTTGAAGTTTGCAGGAAAGCATGGACACTACATCGCAAAGAGGAATGAAAAGGCTGAAAAGAACGAAGAAATGAAGGCCTGAGAATCACCGAGTCCACTTGGCGTGTCGCCAAAGGGTCCTACTTCACCTTTTGTTCCAGTGTGCTAAGTCTTGAAGGAAAGGATCAAGTGGATGGAAAAAGGGAGCAGTCGGCGCATCGCCGAGAAGTTCCACGAAGCAGTACCATGTCGACCAATGACCTAGAGCACGATGATGCTAAAGGCTGGTGCAAGCCAGCGATGAACTACACCAAAGGGCGAATCACCGAGTTGATCGGCGATTCCGACTAACGACGCCGAATGATCCACTGTAGCACAAATCTGTGAAAACTATAAATACTAGTTAAGGTTGTAGTTTTAAGTGTGGAACAGTATTACAATTTTTAGAACTTTTTCATTGTTTGCTCTAAGTTTGAGAGGGTTTTGAAGGATTGAGAAAAAAAGGGTTTTATCTCCAAGGATTTGGACTTGGGTCTCTTGGATTCTTCATTCTTGGCATGTAACAAGACTTTAATCTTCATACCCATTTCAATACAAGCTCATTTAGGTATAAATTTTTATCTCTTGATGTATGGCTAAAAACACCAATTCTTGGGGTGTGATTTTATGAATATGGGTTAGATTAGTTGTTGGGTCTTGCTTGCTGATAGTTTAAATGTAGTTTAATTTTGATTTTGTCTAGTAGTTATTTATGAATCGAATGGATTTGTAGTTGCAAATACAAGTTCACTCATGTGTTTTCAGCTTGGTCGAGAGAGAAGTCGCGAAACCAAGACTACTAAATTGATGGCCTAAGGAGTGGGTCTACATGAGGTTCAGCTGAAGAGAATGAACCATAGTCCCATATCCTAACACTCAGCTCGTGAGAGTGAGTGGGGTAACGCGTAGGCTGGTCTTCATGCGGCAAGTGGGTGTCCGAGAGGAACCCATTTGAAACGGGGTAAGTTACTCGAGAGAGAGCTTATTTCCATTTAAAGCTTAGCCTAGTCAAAATTACTCTATATGTTTTTTATCAAAAGCATGTACCCAACAATATTGTTTATCCCATGTTCTGATCACATCCCAAGAATTCCCCTCTCATTATTTATAAACCCTTGTTTATTTTGTTGCTTTTACTTACTAGTGACAAAAAAACCCCATTGTTAATTGACACTCTTGTGTCCCCCCTCTTTAATTTAAAATGTTTTTAATCGTTAATATCTTTAGCTATGACTAGTTAGAACGAAATTTTATTTTTTTATTAGTTCTCAAAACCACTCCCTGTGGGAACGATCCCAACCCTTGGTTGGGTTATATCACTACACGCGATCGTATGGAACTTGAACCGAACTAGTGTCAGTTGATTACGCAAACATCAGCCTCCACCATCAGGCTCGAAATTCTTATAGATTATCATATCCTTTGATCAATTGGATTTCCTGGAATTTGCGTATCTCTAAAAAGTTTATTGGATCTTTAGACTTTTGTCATGAAAGATGCAATTACCAATATTTATTAACTATTACTGAAAGAAGAAGACAATACATATCCATAAATTTATGATATCCAAAACACTAGGAAAGAAATCATAACACTAATTTAACAATTATTTTAGTGGTATATTTCATAGTTTTTATGTACCAATTTGTTCGCCAGACCCCACTTGAGTTAGTTGTTGTTCACGTAAAACTTTATATTATTTGTTAAAAAATTGATATGTTCATTACATCTTCTTTCGATCAAAACTCAACTTCTTGGCTTTTTAGATTTTTATAAAAAATAAACAAAAAGCATTAAAGGAAGAGCATCAAGATTAAGACACCTAAAAAAGGATTGGTGCCTTGACCCGGTGGTAATACTAGTTAAACCTTTGGAAAAAAGTGAAATGCTCTACAATTGATTATAAATATAGGTCTCCTGATTCTTATTGTCCACAATGATATTTTTTCCTTTGGGGTAAAGCTCGATCCCTTTAATGTATCCCATCAACTCAATATCTCAAAAGAATCACAGACCTAGATTATCTTCATCGATCACATCTGGATCAATTTGTAGTATTTCCTTACCACTTCTGTACAAATGGAACCGTGTCTCTAATGTCTTCGAATGATATGTCTTTCCTATCCGATTCCAAAAACAAGATGCGCTCAAGCACAACTCCGGTTTGTACTTTATACATCAAATTCAATGCAATATCCAACTAGAGAAGTATAAATAATTTGGGTGTAATAAATTCATCTAAGATTTTGCAAGTACAACTTGTTGGTGTGTAATAATTAAATTCAAATAGTAAGAACAATATTAACTTATTTATAATATTAATGACAAGATCTACTATAGCATCTTCTTCTATATCCTCGAAATCTAGAAGATCTAAAAACACATTTTCTTATTGATAAGAAAGTTACATTTGGAGGGATCGTAGTTGCACACCTTCCTTTTTTCAAGTAACTTTACACCTATACGTATCAAAAAAAAAATATTCATTCATATTGAAACGAATAACAAAATTACAAAAAAAAATATTTTAGTTTATATAAATTAAATTAAAGGTTAAGAATATTTGAGCAAAAACTTTCTATGATGGTTTCAGAAAGCAACAAAGAGAGTGTTCTAAGGGTTAATGATCTCTTGGCATACTAATAAAAACAACTCCCTCAACACACAAGGCTAATTAGCTTTATCATGTAAACTATTGTTTTCATATATTTTCAAATTCAAACATGAAGAAGCTACTAGGCACTATTAAAATATATATATTTGTGGTTGCTATTGTATGCTGATTGCATTGGCTTTGATGTTTAATGTACAAACTAGAGTTGTGTTTCATCGCACCTTCTTTTTGCAATTTTCTAGGAAAAACATATCATTGGAGGACGTTAGGGACGTAGTTCCACCCTTGTACGGAACATGGAAAGAAATATTAGAAATAAATCAAAATATGGTCGATTATGATAAACTCAGCTTGAGGCTCTTTGATGTTGAGTCGATGTACTCTATGAAAGGAATCTAGCTTTGTATCAACGGAAAAGAGACCATCGTGAATAGTAAGAATGAAAGAGTTAAGTTGCCTATTTTGTGGCGAGTTGAGTATATTATTTTATTTAGAGTTTTTCATTTTAGTTAATGCTTTCTATTTTAGTTTCATGAATTTTTATTTAGGTTTTAAGCTCTGTATGCTTGAGTTAGTCTTCCACTTGTAGTCAACCAGGATGAGTGTTCACTTGGGGACCAACAATAACTCTCGAGTGCCAGATACATCCAGGGTGTAGGCTCGGTTCGTGAAATACTTGGTATCAAAGAACAGAGTTCAAGCGTCCTAGAGTATCTATGAAGTCGTGTCAAGTAGAATCTTATTTGTGGTGTGACGGCCCCACTTCTATAAATAAGTGACCACAGACATTTAGGAAAAATTTCCATTCTTTCATACTCTTAATCGTGCAATAGAGCTATGTCATAGAGATTTATTCATATTCGTGCATTTCTCAGATTTATTCGACTACTCGTCATACTAGAGCTGGTTGAAACAAAAAGTCAGTCCTTTATCGATGAGTTTCTCTTCACAAAAGTCTTGATAAATCCATGATACTCCAAAGGGGCTTGAGAGAAGCCCATGATTTAGTTAAGCGTTGAGTTCGAGAAAATGCACTGAAATTCATATGAATTGTGTGTTTGAGCTAATAGGGAGTTGTACTCTCTTCTCTAACTCTTGTTTCAACTGAGATCCTTATGAGAAAGTATGTTTAGAGCTTGGGTAGTATTTTCACCCAAAAAGGGTAGCATGAGTTATGAGATCATGAGTTGTAGTAGTCATAGAGCCTAGAGTTAGAGGAAAGTATGCAGAGGTATAGAGATCTATGAAAGGGGGATACTGATGGGCAAAATTATTTTATTACATTTATGCACCCAACAAGTTGATGTAAGGAAATATTAGAAATAGATCAAAATATGGTCGATGATGATAAACTCAGCTTGAGGCTCTTTGATGTTGAGTCGATGTACTCTATGAAAGGAATCTAGCTTTGTATCAACGGAAAAGATACCATCGTGAATAGTAAGAATTAAAGACTTAAGTTGTCTATTTGGTGGCGAGTTGAGTATATTATTTTATTTAGAGTTTTTCATTTTAGTTAATGCTTTCTATTTTAGTTTCATGAATTTTTATTTAGGTTTTAAGCTCTGTATGCTTGAGTTAGTCTTCCACTTGTAGTCAACCAGGATGAGTGTTCACTTGGGGACCCACAATAACTCTCGAGTGCCGGATACATCCATGGTGTAGGCTCGGTTTGTGAAAAACTTGGTATCAGAGACCAGAGTACAAGCGTCCAAGAGTATCTATGGAGTCGTGTCAAGTAGAATCTTATTTGTGGTGTGACGGCCCCACTTCTATAAATAAGTGACCACAGACATAAAAATTCCATTCTTTCATACTCTTAATCGTGCAATAGAGCTATGTCATAAAGATTTATTCATATTCGTGCATTTCTCAGATTTATTCGACTACTCGTCATACTAGAGCTGGTTAAAACAAAAAGTCAGTCTTTTATCGATGAGTTTCTCTTCACAAAAGTCTTGATAAATCCATGATACTCCAAAGGGGCTTGAGAGAAGCCCATGATTGAGTTAAGTGTTGAGTTCGAGAAAATGCACTGAAATTCATATGAATCGTGTGTTTGAGCTAATAGCAAGTTGTACTCTCTTCTCTAACTCTTGTTTCGGCTGAGATCCTTATGAGAAAGTATTTTTAGAGCTTGGGTAGTATTTTCACCCAAAAAGGGTAGCATGAGTTATGAGATCATGAGTTGTAGTAGTCATAGAGCCCAGAGTTAGAGGAAAGTATGCAGAGGTATAGAGATCTATGAAAGGGGGATACTGATGGCCAAAAATATTTATTACAGTTATGCACCCAACAAGTTGTTGATGAGGATATTCCCCTGATGGGTAGACCATGAAATGATGATTTATGAAGATTTCATCATAAGAGGTAGAGTGTGTTGTAGCTAGAAATGAGTTTGTGGTTAAGTGTGATTATGTAGGTAAAGCCCAAGTGTATGTGTTGAATAGAAGAGCAGAAATATTCATTAAGTGATAGATCTAAGCTAGGCTTATGATTTGTTTGACAGGGTCATGATGTTCAGAAGGTTATGGAAATGATCAAGTAATGGGGTATAACATAGTAGGCGAGCAATCTTATTGATATTAGAGTTTAGTAATGACCATGAAAATTGAATTTTAGATGAGTGTCATGATTCAAAGAATGGAAACATGAGGGTGATGATTTTAGTCTTGAGATTTGATCTGGTAGACCTGACATGGAGTAGGTGAGGAATTGGGATGTTAGCTGCAATAAATATGAGTAGTACTAGTGAGAGATCCTAATGTTTAGATGAGGGCATTGAAGTGTGGCTAAGTCACAAGAGTAGAAAGTGCATTAAGAGGTGTACCGACAGGGTATGTAATTAGAAAGAGGTATTAGTACCTTCTTATGTGGAGTTCAGTAGTCATGAGATAAGCTCCTCCTAAGTGTTAGAGTAAAAGAGGATGTATACCTGTTAATAATAATGGGATAGATCCATAACTTTCAAGTGTCAGCTTTAGAGCTAAGGGGGAGATGACGAGATGAGAAATCAAGTCAAGTGTTTGAGAATAAGATAGTAATGAGTCCCAAAGAGTATGAGAGATATAGTTTCAGAGATCTTTTAGCAGTGAAGTTATATTAAAATGAGAAGGTTAATGATCTTATCGTGATGATGATGGTGTGATAATTCCATCAAAGGTTATAAAAGATGAGGATGAGGTTTTACTATGAGAAACAGTTAAATGAGAGAACTTAGTGGTTCCAAATAGTAATGTGGGAAAATTCTAGTTGGTATGGAAGAGATGATGAGAGTAACCCCGTTCCATACCTAGTCCAGGCGTCATTCGAGGACGAATGATCCCAATGGGAAGATATTGTAACACCCCAGAAATATTTTGAGCTCAGACTTGAACCATTCTTCATTGTTAGTAGGATTTTTACTGAGAAATTTAAAATTTCTTGAGTGTTAAGGTGGGTCAACTTCAAACGACCATACCTCTCAGTACAAGATGATTAAGGTGGGCTATAAGGTATGAAAAATGGATCCTTGAATTGTCTTTCCAACGCCACCAAGTTTGTTAAATTTCAAGTTTGGATGAGTTAGATATGCCCTTCTGAAGTCAGCTTGCCCATTTGAGGAGAGTTACCCAAAAATAGTAAGGGGTATTTTGGTCTTTTCCTTACCCCCAAGCAAATTTAATTCATTTTAGTAAGGTTTTAGGGGTCTAATCTTTTTAGATTCACTTTTATATTTCTAATATACGCCTAGGGTATTAGTTGAGAGCTCAAGAAGAGAAAACAAGAGACACGAGGACAAAAGAGGAAAGGATAAAGGCATTCGTCGAGATTCTTTTGAGTTGTTGAGGATTTTTTCCATGGGTTTGATTCCTAAGAGGTACGTAAGTTTCATACTTTTGGGTTCATTCACCCACACGCCAAAAATGATTTTCATATTCGAATTCGTCCATAAAGATTGAACGATTTAAGTTCTTGATAAGTATTCTTCAGCTTTCATTCAAAAACTTGATTTGTTGGGGTTTTGATGATTTCTTGAGATGACACAGAGATTTTTGAGGGATATATTGAGTAGATTAGTGTGTACTTACGTTAAGAAATAGGATCCAAGTTATTGGGGAAGAAATCGTTCAAATCTAGGCGAAATATTGTGAGAAAACGAGAAAATAAAGTCCTTGGCTTTTTTTGGGTTGGGGACTGGCGCCCCACGCCAGCCAGTGAGCCCCACCCACACCTTTGTAGGTAGAGGGCTGGTGCCCCATGCCACTTAGTGCATCAGGGTCGTTTGCCCCCACCCGTTCTCCGTCGTTTCATCTATTTCAGTTCTTTTGAAGGGTACCTTTACTCCCCTTTGATCCTAAACACTCTAAGCTACTTCTAAACACCTAGAAATCATTCATAAACATGAATAATAACCTTGAATTCATAATTCAAATTGAAGGTAGAGTTAAGAATCAAGCCTATAGATTTCTTTCGAACATTTTGAGAAAGTCCATTTTGAGGAGTCTTCTACAATTTCTAATAACTTGTTTCAAGACTCGAGTAAGTGAGCATGAGAGTGAGGAGAATGTATTCATGATTCTACACTATCACCTAGATCCTTTATAACATGAACCATAACTCTTGAATTAATAATTCACATTCAAGAGAGAGTTAAGAGTAGAGTCCAAGAAAGTATTTGAGTTCAATTATGAATCCTTTGAGATCAACTATCAATTTTAGCCAAGTTTTAATGAAGTAAGTACATTAATGAGAGGAGTTTTATAGTCGATTTCCATATTGTTATGTGGATCTTAGAGTCGAGTCGTTCATGCCCACAACATCCGCATGGACTCCATAAATTGAGTATAATTAAGAGGAGTAGTATCTTCAAGGTCTAAGTCTTGAGTATCGAGTTCCTAACCTTTTTGAGATTACATTCCTAATAATGGGACTATTATATGTTACCCATGATGTTCTTGAGTTTAGTAGTTCATGCCCATAATTCTTCATGAACCCTATAATTCGAGTTGTCTTGAGATGAGAAGTATCTTTGAGTCCTTGAGTTGAGTAGTCCATGCCATTAATTATGCATGAACCCTTTGAGTCAAGCATTATTGAAGCTAGTATTATTATTGAAGTTCCTGAGTTCTCAGTTGTTGAGTATCGAGATTGAGTTCTAGTTACGGTTATTGAAAACCATTAATTGAGTCGTTCACGTCCATAATTCGGCATGAACTTTATTTCGAGAAGTCTTTTACAATATTTTTAAACTTTTTTTAAGAGTTGAGAATTGCGTTGAGTAAGAGTAAGAGTGAAGTTCATATATTCAAAATATTATATGGGAACTAAGTATTTCCAAGAGTAAAATGTTTTCACATTTAAACAAGAGAGGAAACACCGATTTCCAAGAGAGATTTTAAGCAACTTTGTGAGTAATAATCTCAAACCAGAAAAGGAGTTATGTTTTTAAAAATATGAGCTGAGTATATTTATAGGAGTCGTATTGACCACTGAAATAGGGACGAGTTCAGATAACTAAAGTCTCCATAGACCGTTTAGCCAACGTGGGTAGAAGGGTCATACTTTGTAGATGATTCCTTAATGCGTTTTAGCATAGACTAGTGGATACACTTTGTTGAGGTGTTCTATATCTCGGCAAGTTATAAGACAGTTCTGGTACTGTGGGCAAGACGTTGTATCATATCATAGCTCATAGTAATGGTTGTCGGTTAGAGAAACTCCCACAAAGTTGTATTATATTTTATTATATACAAATTGAGTTGTTATTGTATTCTTCAATACATCGAGTAGCTATCTACGTTTTTAAACGTTTTCCATATATTGCATTTTTTATTGTTTCTTTATCTTGAATTGAGTATCCATAATTGAGTATCTTGAGTTGAGCTATGTTTCACTGAGTTGAGTACCTTATTACTGAGTTTGGTTTCTTATCCTTTAGTACTTCTGAGTTTAGTAAGTTTGAGTAATTTTGAGTATCCTTGAGTATACCTTTGAGTTGAGTATCATTCCTTTGAGTTGAGAGTCACACCTTTGAGTTGAGTTTCATATCCTTGAGTTAAGTATCTTATTCTTGATTTGAGTTTAGTTGAGTGAGTTGGAAGGAGGTAAGTATGTTTCCTTTTTATCAAGTTCAAGTTTATGTTTACGCTTTAGTATTCCACTTACATGCACGTACATTCCATGTACTGAGCCATTTTGCCTACAACGTTTTATGATGCAGATACATGTTCTCAGGATCATCAATATGTTCTTCGTTGATACCGTATGTAGTTCGAGTTAGATATGGTAAGCCTCCTTGCTTCTTGATGGTTCTACTTGTACTTTCATTTCTATCAGTTGTTAGGATGTCATAGGTCATGTCCCGACTTCCATCTTCGTCAGTTAGAGGATTCATAGATAGACATTAGAGTTTTAGAATGTCGTTCATTTTTTTTTTGTTTAATGTTTTAAAATCTTAAGTTGCCAATTTTGTGGCGAGTTGAATATATTATTTTTACTTAGAGTTTTGCATTTGAGTTAAAGCTTTGTATTTTAGTTTCATGAATTTTTATTAAGTTTCTAAGCATTGTATGCTTGAGTTATTCTTCTGCTTGTAGTCAGTAAGGATCAGGGTTCCCTTGGGGACCAACAATGATTTTTGAGTGCCGGCCACATCCAAGGTGTAGGCTCGGGTCGTGACATGGCCTGAATCAATCGGGGGTGGAAAGCAGTAGCAGGAACAGGTGTAGTAGAGGGATAGGTATATCTATCGGCACATTTGCTGGAGTGGACTTAGTGGTGTCGGCCTCCATGTACTTAACATCGACAATCAGAGATATGTCTATGAGAGCCTTCTTCCTCCTTTCAGCCTCATCCTTCATGTACTCAACATCAATCCTCCGAATATCAGTAGATGATGTTGGTGTCATCTCTGCATCCATCTTTACCACAAAGGACACACCAGCTCCACGACACAAATCACTTATAAGAACAAGATATGGCAATGAGGTTTTGTTTTTTATTGCCCTCATTAACATCTCCTGTAAAATGATATCCCCGAGATTCAGCCGCTACCTAGCAATATTACACCTCAGAAGTGCAGCCTTTGGATGCCAGATGAAAGACTCATTTTTTGAAGGCAACAAGGCACTGGAGATGAACAGAAATGAATATCGAGCAACAATATTTAAGTCCTTCTTGTCAATTACAACCCTCGTTTCTATCCAAGGATGTGTGATATCACTTAGACACGGGGCCAACCACCCCTTCAAATCATCTAACGTCTTGATTTTGACAATGTCGACCAAAGAGTGAATAGTGCTGACTATGCAATTTAGCTCATCATTAATATCTGTTTCATTGCACTTCACTTGCTTACCTCGAACCTCAACAAAGTCAACCGATGCCATTGACCGAGCTTTCTTCTTCCCTTTTGGGATCAAATTTGCATACCCATCATAAAATTCTTGAACCCATAAAGGTTCATACGTATTTTGGGGCTTAGTGAACTGTTGGAATTTGTGGAAACGCAACGTCTCCCACCCAACTGGATACTTTTTCACCACACCATCCGTAAACAAATGCTTCTCCTTCAAAATATTCCGCAAGCTAGTGGCTTTTAGTCGATTCACAGACTGAGGAAGTTGTGCTAAGGCCAGGAGCACTTAGGGTGCCTAAGAGACTAGAGGAGTTGGAGCCATCGGAAGTGCTGGAAGTCTTGCCAATGGATCATAAACTACTTCGTATTGCAGCTCTGAGTTCTTCCGTTTGAGAAACTCTCCCTCTGTTGTCGGTGTATGTATTGGAATCTTGTACTCCGCATCTTCTTCTCTCTCAGACTCAGAGGAGGTGAGATGGGTGTAGTTGATTCCTATAATGTTCAATGAGCTCAAACTTGAACTAGTGACTACCCACTTCTTACTATTGCCCTGACCACTCACTTGAGAAGGTTTTGGGAGAGTGGTTAGGGAAGGCTAAACTTCCGCTGTTATTACAACCCTTTTCGCCTTATTCCTGGGTTCTAGACCTCATACGGGAAGCTTCGGTCTATCCATATCTATAGAACAATACAAATGAAATGCATGAAATTGCAAAAGGTTTGTGAAAAATCATTTTCAAAATGTTGCAGGAAAACTCGTCGACATGTTCAGTGAATCGCCACACCCATTCGGTGGGTAAAAAAGAGCTCGCCGAAGGTTACAGAAAGATTTAGTTGAAATTCCACATAAAAGGGAGAGACAAAGGACCATTCGGTGAGATGCCGAATTCACTCGGTGATAAGAGATTGCCTCACCGAATGTTGTAGAAATAAATAGCTAAAATGGAAGTCAGAAAGGCGAGACCAAAGTTATTCAGAGAGTCGCTGATTCTACTCGACGAGCACATGCATATATCAGAAAGTTATACAAAACTTATCAATAATTAGGGTCAACTAGGTTATAAATGGGGTCATTAGGCGACTCACCAAATCACTCGACGAGCTCGACCCATCTAGCCAAATGGCCCAACGCATTGCCTTCCAAACCCAATTTTCAATTCATCCTAACAACCTATGACAGACCATTACAAGTACAATTCTACGCAATTCTACCCTACCCACCATGTATTGCTAGGCGAGGGTACACATGCTTTCCCCCTATTAATTAAAATTCCACCAAACGATGATTTTTTCCTTAAGAAAGACGTCACCCAATCCATCTTCGGGAAATTTCATGTTTTCTAGTAAAATTTAGGCTACTCAGACTTCACCCGTACACTATCCAACATGCACACCCATAATTCGAACGATTCAAATGCGATACTAAAACAAATTAGGCCCTAAAATGTTATCTAACATGCTTCATTTCAAACCAAATTTCAACGAGTGATAAGGCACACGATCGAGGCACACAAAAGATTCATTAACTATCTAAGAGTATACTCAGTAACAATTTTGAAATTAAAACAAATTTGGAAAATCAACCTCAGATGCAGATAGATTAACACCTAGGCAAGGAGGGAAGGATGGACAACACTTTAGATTCCAACCACAAATGAGAACACCCATGGAATTTAAGCTAAAAAATAATCTAGAGTTTTATTGAAAGAGTGCAAGAGTCTAAAAGTTCAAAATAAAATGAAGATTTGAATTTAAAACGGTTGAAGGGTTTGTTACCATATAGTTCGCTCCTTGAACGGCGAGACCTACTAACGTCACCGATCCACTCACCGAGTCGCCGGTAGATCTTAGTCCCCCAAATTTACTAGAACAACAGCCCTTCAGTTGGTTCAAACAGAGAGTTGCATCGATCTTGCCATGCCACTTGGCGAGTCATAGAGTGAGCTATGAGCTCACACAATTGCCTTTTTCTCCAAAATTTGAATTTTAACCTGCACATCCAACATATGTTATTCAAATAACAAGAAGTAAAACTTGGGTTGCTTCCCAAGTAGTGCCTTATTAAACGTCATGGCACGACATGGTGATGTATTTAAGCCTCATTCTTTGGGTTGACTAAGGTATTACTAGGAAGACCCCCTTTCAGTCTTGGATTACTGAGTTGAGATTTGACCCATTTGAGTCCCAAGTTTCTTTATGGAGACCGAATGTGAGAATGCGAGCAAGCATATCCTCGATGCGGGCAAGCATATCCTCGATGAGAAAGTTTTTGGGGTCAGCCTTTGGTTTCTTCAGCTTTGGACATTCATGAGGAGGTACGTAACAATCTTTGCCACCATCTCTATCTCTCCAATTCTCACCTCAATCACGCCAATCTCGATCCCGATCTATCCAACCATCATCACAATCTCTATTCAAACTATTATTCCCTTCCGG
This sequence comes from Solanum verrucosum, assembly GCF_900185275.1. NCBI lineage: Eukaryota > Viridiplantae > Streptophyta > Magnoliopsida > Solanales > Solanaceae > Solanum > Solanum verrucosum. The sequence goes on from NW_026019924.1 coordinate 1,263,197, forward strand.
CCTTGGATAGCTTGGATGAGAACCCCCTGTTTTGTTTGACAAGAAGTGTACCTCCATGTAGCGACCCTTCTGAAATAATATAAGCCAATAACTCACGAGATTTTTATGCGTTTATTGTCCTCACACTAGAACAAACAAATGACATAAAAAGAGTACTACCAACTTCCAAGTACCCAAACTAGATCGTTCATAATTCACACAATCATTCAAAATTAGTGGTAAATATAATATATTACAAGACTTGGGTTTACACACCCCAAAAGAACCAAACATATAGACATACCTATATTACAACCCATGGTGACATGATCAAATTAGTCCTCCAAAAATTCATGTAAATATACAACACATAGATCATGTACAAGTACCAAGGTTTATACAAAAATAGATGGCTATATGCAAATGTGATCTTCCTTAAGGCTCTCAAAATTTCCATCTCCAATGGCCAGCTTCATGCAACCACTCGATCTTTCCCTACAATAGAAACAACTATTGTAGAGCATATAGCTTAGTGATGTAAAAACTATAGGTTCGGAGCCATCCGATTCACCAAGTTAACTTTTTCAAGTCATGGGCAGCACCATTGACTCATAATAATTAAATCAAGTAAACAATATAATAAGAGTATCAAGTTTGATATTTAAAAATCCAAATGTCAAGAATGCTCATAGCACCATTTTCCAAGAGATTCAATAACAAGGCTCGCCCAATATATACATCATGTCGTCACACCAAGCACAAGTAGGTATGAAGAAGGGCCGGTGCCCTGTATCAAGAAGGGTCAAAACCCAATAATCAAGAGAACCAAGAACCATATTAAAAATGGTTTTCTAGTTCGTACTTAAAATGGACAACTTCCATTCTTAAGACGGACTAAAAATCCAGAGTCAAGATGGCAAATGATCCGAATCAAGAGGCGTGATAATAGTAACGTTTTAAAGGATACCAACACGACAATGCAAAGTGACAAGAGGTAACCACGGTACCAAGATCAACCTTAAGATATACCGGCAATTAAAAGAGTTCAAGTACAAGTTTATACACAAACCTCAGCGCTTTAGCAAAGAAACAGTCCAACACAACTTCGCGAGTTCAGACCATAGACCAACCAACGTTTCAAGGTCCTCAACTTGTTCACGAGTATATACAACCTTAAAAACACAATTAAATAACTTCTTTAATTGCTAGTATCTTAATAATGTCGAAGTAAAAACAGGATTATCATCACAAGTAAGCTTAGCCTATACAAATACGACTAAGCTCCCAAAACAGTGATTCTGGCCATCCTAGTACCTTATGTCGCAACTTAGATTTGAAAAGTAAAATGGAAAAAATAGACTTTATAACCTTCATGAAAGATGTAGGTATATCTATTAAGGTTGCAAGAACACAAGAATTGCCGCAAAGTATATTTTTTTACAAAAAAACATATTGAAAACACTAACAGTTGTCCATAGAGGATTTCTACTTTCGAACTCTAGACATAACTTTTCCTATGTTGCGTCCCATATTTCGAATCGATAACAGCTAAATTAGAGTTTTACATAAACATAAGAGTTTCACATATACGAATTAACTTTCCAAATCATATTTATTCACTGTAAACGAAGTTCTATTACTCAAGTTATGCTTTAAATTCTAAACACTATATAGCTCCAAAACAGATTTTACCACTTACCAAAAAGAAGTGTGTGTCTCGAATTCCTGCCAAAAGGGCCAAGTTTTTCTCTTGTGATTTTGAAGAACAACTTGTTAGATAATGTTCTAAGGTTCTTATACTTCAGGTGAGACAAATTTGACTAGAAGAGGTATCAAAATAATAGTCTCAAAAGTGATGTTTATCACAATGCACAACTATCTCTAAAAGGTGGCTGCCCAAATAATTGTGTGCTGCCTAAAATGTATACACGTACACTTATATATATATATCCCTCACTTTCTTTTAACGTTATACCTAATTCCTATTAGAATATTATGAAAATACCCCAATACAATACCTTAAATTACTATCACAATTTATGTTAAGCAAGTTTTCATTTATCACAAAACTTCAAATTCCTAAAATGAGAATAAAACATATTGTAGATATTAAGCAACGGTAAATCGACATGCAACTCTTGATTAATATTTAGGTGTGTTACAACTGTCTCCCCCTTAAAGAAATTTTGTCTCGAAATTTACCTTACACTAGTCTAGGAAAAAGTGTGGATACTGGGTCCTCATGTCTTCTTCTCTTTTCAAGGTAGCTTCCTGTCCCGAATGGTTCCTCCAAAGTACCTTTACTAAGGGGATTCTCTTGTTTTTAAGCTGCTTTACTTCTCGAGCTTCAATTTGGATAGGTTCTTCATTATAAGTCAAGTACGGATTAATCTCAATAGATTCAACCGAAAGAACATGCGATGGATCAGAACGATATCTTCTGAGCATAAAAACATGAAAGACATTTTGGATCTTCTCTAACTTTGGTGCCAAAGCTAATTTATATGCAACTGGTCCAACCCTTTCAAGTATCTCATAAGGTCCAATAAATCGTGGACTAAGTTTTCCTTATTGGCCAAATCTCATAATCTTTTTCCATGGATACACCTTTAGGAATACTTTATCTCCCACTTGATATTCAATCTCACGCCTTTTAAGATCAGCGTACGACTTTTGTCTATCCGAAGAAATCTTTAGATGATCTTTGATAATTTTTACCTTGTCCTCTGTTTGTTGCACAATTTTAGGACCAACAAGCTTTTTGTCATCAACATCACTCCAACAAAGAGGGGTCCGACATTTCCTTCCATACAAGGCTTCATAGGGAGGCATTCCAATACTCGATTGATAATTCTTATTGTAAGAAAATTACATCAACATGTCCCAGAAACGTCACTTCATCAACCCAAAATTCACAATTGGAAAGTTTAGCATAAAGTTCTTTCTCCTTCAAAATTTACAAAATAATCCATAGGTGCTTATCATGGTCTTCACTACTTCTGGAAAATATTAAAATATCATCTATAAAATCAACTACAAACTGATCAAGATAAGGATTGAATACTCGATTCATTAGATCCATGAATATCGCAGGAGCATTTGTCAATCCGAATGGCATCACCAAAAACTCATAATGACCATACGGATTTCTAAAAGAAGTTTTAGGAACACCCTTCTCTCTAACACGCAGTTGGTGATATCCAAACTTTAAATCAATCTTTCAGAATACTTTAGCACCCTTCAGTTCGTCAAACAGGTCATCGATCCTTGGTATTGGATATCTATTCTTGATTGTTATTTTGTTCATTTGTCTATAGTCAGTACAAAGCCTAAGAGTGTCATCTTTTTTCTTTACGAATAAAAATGGGGCTTCCTAAGGAGAAACACTAGGTAAAATAAAACATTTCTCAAGAATTTCTTGCAATTGAGCTTTCAATTCTGTTAATTATGACGGAGCCATTCTATAAGGAGTGATAGAAATAGGGGTAGATCCAGGAATAAGCTCGATTGGAAATTCAACCTCTCTTTCTGGGGCAATCCATGAAGGTTTTCTGGTAAGACTTCTGGAAAATCACATACATCAGGTATGTCCTTGATACAAGGACTCTCCAACCGTGTATCAACTATCTGAGCAAGGTATGCCCCACAACCTTGACGGATCAACTTTCTTGCCAAGGCCACATAAATAATACTAGATATCAATGATCTTTCTCGTTGTATAATGATATGTGGAAATGTCAGATATTTAAAAGTCACATGCTTAGACCAAGAATCTACCACCACATGATATTTATAGAGCCAATCCATCTCGATAATAACATCAAAATCCTTGAAGGGAATTTCAATCAAATCAGCATAGAAGACTAGGTTTTGAATCACGAAGGAACAATCTTGGTAAACTTGATTACACACCACTTGATAGCCCGTAGGACTTTTAACCAGCACATCATAATTAAGTCTCACAGATTTCACATATTCAGGAAGACAAGTGATGAAGAAATATAGGAATGTGTAGAACCCAGATCAATCAATGTAAACACACATAAGCCAAATAAGTGAAATTTACCAACAACCAGGTCTTGTCCATCTTGATCATCCCTCTGCCCTATAGCATAAGCACGTGCAATAGCCCTTTGTGCACTAGCTTGATTATCTCCACGTGTACCTGCTGCTTGGGTGCTTTAAGGTATTGCACCTCTATTAGTTTGAGGAGGATAAATAGAAAGCTTATGAACGGAGCATTCAGTTCTCAAGGAAGGACCATTATTAGGATTAGGACAATCCTTAACTTTATGATCAAAGCTCCCACAATTGAAACATGCACCAGAAGCTCTCCTGCAAGTACCATAATGATTCTTTCCACATTGCGGACAAGTGGGAACACGAGGCTTACCTTGGCCATAATTTGGAGTGCTAGCTATAGAAAAATCTGATATGTTTTGCTTTTGTGGCGGTGGACTGTTATCACTACCAGCCTTAGAATTATCAAACCTTCCCCTTTTTGATAAACCCCCAAAATCCGGTCTAGGCTTTCAGAAGTTGTTTTCATTTCTACTAGCTTATTCTTTATCAAGTCGTTCCCAAGTAAAAGCAGCAAACACTAACTTACAAAAGTTCTCATGTTGCAGGATCTCCACATTCTTTCTAATGGAATCATTTAAACCGTCTTCAAATTTCCTGCACTTGTCTTTATCCTCTTTAATAATACCTCAGCATAACGAGAGAGCCTTAGAAACTTTTGTTGGTACTCAGCAATAGACATGCCTAGTTGCCTTAAATTCAAAACTTCCTTTCTCTTTGTATCACAATAAGCAAGTGGGACATACTTCATACGAAATTCCCTGAGAAAATCATCCCAAGTAAGAACAAGAGGTTTTACCTTGGCAATTGGAACACTTACCCACCAATGGTATGCATCCTTTTGTATTAGTGACATACAATACTTAAATTTGGCAACATCTGAACACTCTAACTACTGAAATACCCTCTCCATACACTCTAGCCATTGTTCAGCATCCGTGGGATCCACGGTCCCTTTAAACTTCACTCCACCCATTTTTCTCATTTTCTTAAAGTTAATCATGTTGGGATCATGCATCGCTTCAGCCATGTGGTGGAAGAATTCAACCATTTGTTGAAAAGTAGGATTCATGGCTTGAGTACCACGGCTCATGTGAAGACGTGAACCAGCTCTTATACCCTGATGGTTTCCCACTTCAGACCCACTAGTGTGGGGAACATATTGATTCGAGAAAGGTTCTCCAACCTCTTCTAGTGCATGATGTTGGGGAACAGAAGTAGCCGGACCTTCACAATCAGCTTCATGGGTCGGTCAGGAGAAGAGGCCATAACTTAATTCCTTCAAAAGGGAAGATCACATTGCATTAGGGACACGTGATGTATGTGCACTCTACATGCAATAAAAATATTATAAACCATGTAAAAGATATAATTCAAATAGAACCTTTTTCGAAAGCGAACAAGTATACAAGTAATTCACAACAAAAGTCCTAGAACCACAAATCTAGGCTCTGATACGAATACTTGTAGCGACCCTTCCAAAATAATATAAGTTAATAACTCACGATATTTTTATGCATATATTGTCCTCACACTAGAACAAAAAATTGACATAAAAAGAGTACTACCAACTTCCGAGTACCTAAACTAGATCGTTCATACTTCACATAATCATTCAAAATTAGTGGTGAATATAATATATTATAAGATTTAGGTTTACACACCCCAAAAGTACCAAACATATAGACATACTTATCATACAACCCATAGTAACATGATCAAATTAATCTTCAAAAATTTCATGTAAATATAAACACATTGATCATGTACAAGTCCCAAGGTTTATACAAAAATAGATGGCTATATGTAAATGTAATCTTCCTTGAGGCTCTCAAAAGTTCCATCTCCAATGGCCAGCTTGAGGCAACCACCGATCATTCCTTGCGATAGCAACAACTATCGCTAAGCATATAGCTTAGTGGTGTAAAAACAATAGGTTCGGAGCCATCCAATTCACAAAGTTAACTTTCTCAACTCATGGGCAACACCATTGAAACATAATAATTAAATCAGGTAAACAATATAATAAGAGTATCAAGTTTGATATTTAAAGATCCAAATGTCAAGAACACTCATAGCACCATTTTCCAAGAGATTCAATAACAAGGCTCGCCCAATATATACATTATGTCGTCACACCAAGCACAAACATGTATCAAGAAGGGCAGACACCCTCTATCAAGAAGGGTCAAACCCCAATAATCAAGAGAACCAAGAACCGTATTAAAAATGGCTTTCTAGTTCGTACTTAGAATGGACAAATTCCATTTTTAAGACAGACTAAAAATCCAGAGTGAAGATGGCAAATGATCCGAATCAAGAGGCATGCCAATAATGACAAGGTCACATCCACAAGAAGGACAAGGTCCCTGTAACGACTCGAAAAATGATAGGTTAAGCAAGAGCCTATGACTTTGTGTTGACTTTATAATGAGGTTCTATGAGGGGTTTTTATGTAATTTCATTTTAATTGTGTTACATCCGACAATTTAAAATGAATATGAAGTAGCTTGAAATTGGAAGTAGTCACTTTTGGAAAAAGTTCAGAACCTGGAAATTTGGTTAAGTGTGGGAAATCAGTGAGTTTTTGGCCAACTTTGAGCAGTCATAAATCCTAGCTCAAGATGATCCAGGAGTAGTTCCAGTTATGTTTGGAAAGCCCTTGGAACGATCTTTCCAACGCCACCGAGTTTGCTCAATTCCGAGTTCGTATGAGCGAGTTATGCCCTTTGAAAGTTGGGCAGTGAGCAAGGAGTCCGTCCGGAAATTTAAGGGCATTTTGGTCTTTTCACAAATCTTTTCTTTTGAGGTTATATTATTGTGTTAGGCTGATTGTGGATCATTTTGTTCCATTTTAAAAGAGTAAGAGTTAGGGTCCTTGAGTGAAGAAGAGAAGAAGAGGGGAAGAAGAAGAAGAAGAAGTTGGAGCTAGGATTGAAGATTTTAAGTTCCTTCTTCTTCAATTCTCGTAGGTTTTCAACTTAGAGGTATGGGGATTCTTTATCCTCGATTATTCTTCCTTTCAAGGAGCTCAATTCAAATGATTCAAAGTTCTTCCAAAAACACAAAAATCCTAATTTCGATTCTAAGCATGGGTTCTTGCATTAAATGATTTTTTTTTATGACTTACGTTATTAATGGTGTCTATTGATGGTTTTAAGAAAGAAATTTCCATGAACCCATGTCTTGGCAAGTTTCCTAAAGTTGGCTTATGAAGTGGGTTTATTATTTATGATTAAATGATGATGGAAGTATGCTTGGATTGAGTTGAATAGTTGACTTCTATTATTATCTATGCTTATCTATTGTGAATTATTGGAGAGTTGAGGAATGGTGATTGTGTCTTGGGAAAAAGGGTAAGTGGACCTAACTTCATTGTTAAGGTAGAATTGATATAGAATTGTGATAGATTGATGTGTGATTCACTTATGGTGGAAGTGTTTACTTATTGAATGTATTGTGTTTATGGCCTTGAAGGCATTATATGAGGAATTGAAGTGTTGACATGATATCATATATGTGAATGGGATGTGAAGGACTTGAATGAGAATCAAATGAAGTAAAGGCAATCATGTTGTGAATATAAAGGTGTTCATGTGATCTCAAGGTGATCTTGTTTAAAGTGTTATTGTATTGTGATTGAACGTGTGTCCTCTATTATTGTTCATATGTGATGATGATGGAATGTGAAGGAACTTTATAATGTGATGTGTGTCTTGACTTGGTAGACTTAGGTGCCTCTTCTTGATACATTAGAAGCTTTGTTGAATATGAATCGATAGGATATGGCATTCCTTTCGGATGTAAGTGACGAAACCTGTTTTTGAGCTGGATAGTGTTTGGTATTTTAGGCATATCTCTTGCTCTAGAACTTAGTTTGCAGTGAATAAATATGATTTGGAAAGCTAACTCGTATACCTACAACTTTTATGTAAAATTCTAACTTAACTGTTATGGATACGAAATATGGGACGCAACATAGGGCAAGTTCTGCCCAGATTCCGAGAATTGAAATCCTGCATGACCAGCGGCTAGTGTCTTGACTATATCTTTTTGTACAAAATATATTTTGTGGTGATCCTTGTTTTTTTGCAACCCTAAGAGATGTATCTACATCTTTCATGAAGGTTATAAAGTCTAGTTCTGCCATTTTCCTTTTCAAATCTAAGATGCAACATGAGGTACTAGGCTTGCCAGATTCCCTGTTTTGGGAGCATAGTTGTATTTGTACATGCTAGGCTTACTTATGATGATGATCCTATTTTACGTCATCATTACTGAGCTAATAGAAGTTAAATAAGTTATGTAATTGTATTTCTAAGGTTGATATACTCGTGAACAAGTTGAGGTATGTGGGTTTGATTGTGGAAACCTTCTTTTCCACAAGTCCAACCATTTATCCTCTATTTCTACTTCAAGTTTATGGGTCCTTATGATTATTTATGAACTCTTGAATTATGGAATTACTACTACACATCCTATTATGGTCTATTTTGCATATTATCATGAAATGGAATTATTAAGTGATATTTATGGTTTTCATGCTTCCATGATCAAATTATGAAGGTTGATATATATGTATGTTGTTGGTGGGCTGATTTATATGGATTTTGGAATTGGTTGCCTAGTACGGGGGGTAGTAGGCCCGTATAACCATATCGAGGGGTTGGTACCTTGGTTGCCTAGTATGGGGGGTAGTAGGCCCGTATAACCATATCAAGGGGTTTGTACCTTGGTCCCTAGCTCGGGGGGTGGTAGGCTCGGGTAACCACATTGAGGGGTTTGTACCTCTTTCGCCTCTCCAAGGCGGTGGTAGGCCTTGAAAATACTATATTGATGGTCACTCACCACACATGTACTACGCCCCACTAAATATGATTTATTTTATATAAGCGTCATTATACATATCATCTCATTAATATGCTATCTATCGGGTATGATTATGCACGTTGCCTATAAAGTCCTTATCTAAGGTAATCTTGGGGAACACTTAAGTGTGCTTGAAGAGGATCATGTGGGCGGTCACTTCTTGTCTCACTCAAGTGTGTCTTAAGGTTATATTAGGTAGAGGTCCTATGGTAATAAAATGACATGTGTCCTTCTAAAGTTAAGCATGGGTTGTATATGCATTTATGTTAAGTATATGTATGGTTGGCTATGGTCTTATATGTTAATGTTGACTTGTATTATGTTTCTTATACTTGTAACAGAAAGGTTTTATCAAAGGATATGAAAGCATACATTTCTTGTAAATGTCCGTTGTGCATATTTTCTTGCATGGTCTCCATACTTAGTACTTAATTGTGCTAACCCCTTTCTTTCGCTTTTTGACTAAAGTGTAGGGATTTGGAGATGGTGATATGTCATGGCTACTTGTTAGGTTTTTAAGAGTTGAAGATGAAGACTTGGTGAGTCCTCATAGATTCGAGGGCAATAACCGACATGTTCCTTTTTTTATGTCTCTCTAGTATTTGCTTAAGTTTTGAGTGGGCTTAGTCCCAATGTTATATTCAGGTATTAGATGGTTTTGAGACATATTGTATAAAGTCTAGAAAGTCTTCCGCTTGCTATTTATTGAAAGTATCTTCGTGTGTGAAGAAAGTTTTTAATTCCTTATGGTTTTGGTGTCTATGCGATGAATGAATGCTAAGAGGCTTGTATTAGACCTCTTCGAGGTCGAGTACGCAGGTTACGACTAGGGGGTGCTCCCGGGTCGTGACAGTCCCAATAGGACTGCCAAGTGATCAAACAATCCGTACAACTGGGCGAGTTACACAAGTGTCTTTAAAATCATAAAGGATACCCACACGACAATGCAAAGTGTTAAGAGGTATCTAAATTTCCAAGATCAACCTTCAGATATACCAGCAGTTAAAAGAGTGCAGGTACAACTTTATACACAAACCTTAGTGCTTTAGCAAAGAAACAGTCCAACACAACTTCACGAGTTCAGACCGTAGACCAACTAACATTTCAAGGTCCTCAACTTGTTCACAAGTATATACAACTTTAAAAATACAATTAAATAACTTCTTTAATTCCTACTATCTCAATAATGTAGACGTAAAGCAGGATTATCATCACAAGTAAGCTTAGCCTGTACAAATACCACCATGATCCCAAAACAGTGATTCTAGCCAGCCTAGTACCTTATGTCGCAACTTAAATTTGCAAAGGAAAACGGCAAAACTAGACTTTCTAACCTGCATGAAACATGTAGGTACATCTCTTAAGGTTGCAAGAAAAGAAGAATCACCACAAAATATAGTTTGTAAAATATAATATATTCAAAACACTAACAGTTGTTCATACAGGATTTCTACTTTCGAACTATGGACAGAACTTGTCCTATGTTGCGTCCCCTATTTCGAATCCATAACAGCTAAATTAGAGTTTTACATAAACATAAGGGTTGCACATATACGAATTATCTTCCAAATCATATTTATTCACTGTAAACGAATTTCTATAACTCAAGTTATGCTTTAAATACTAAACACTACCTAGCTCCAGAACAGGTTTTACCATTTACCAAAAAGAAGTGTGTGTCTCAAATTCCTGCCAAAAGGGCCAAGTTTTTCTCTTGTGATTGTGAAGAACAACTTGTTAAATAATGTTCTAAGATTCTTATACTTCAGGTGAGACAAATTTGACTAGAAGAGGTATCAAAATATAGTCTCAAAAGTGATGTTTATCACAATGCGAAGCTGTATCCAAAAGGTGGCTGCCCAAATAGTTGTGTGCTGCCCAAAATGCATACATATACACCCATATATATATATCCCTCACCTCCTTTTAAATTTATACCTAATTCTAATTAGAATATTTTGAAAATACCCCAATACAATACCTTAAATTACGATCACAATTTATGTTAAGCAAGTTTTCATTTATCACAAAACTTCAAGTTCCCAAAACGAGAATAAAACATATTATAGTAATTAAGCAACGGTAAAATCGACATGTAACTCTTGGTTAATATTTAGGGGTGTTCCACTCTACGTTGTACATGGCCTAAAATTGTGCATCATCAGAACACACACCACTATTAGGACCAACCACGTTCATATCCTTATAACCACCTCCCATGACATGTTTTGTCAATAAGTCCATTTGGGTCATTATCTTGGCCATGTTTTCATCACGTTCTTGATTCTTTTCCAATTGTTCTTTCGTCAACCCAATATTCATATAAACAGATTAACATCAGTTATGACTATAAAATAGGCATTGAGCACACTAATTCATTGGATAATTAGCCCTAAATGAGTCAAACTTCATGACTAATCAAGCTAACATGCAAGGTCCACTAAAAGACTACTCAAAATAGCATACTACACTCAATCATGATCAAGAAGCTTCAAATGATTACTAGCCGGTATCAAACCAAGCTCAAGCTCACTATAGCCTCTATTCTAATGCAAGATCATATTTCAACAAATGCGTTCAATTCCCCTCACATTAAGAATGATTTTATTATCTCATAAAGCAAATCAATGAAGAAGTAAAGAATCAATAAAACTGTCATTCTCCCAAAAGAGAAATACATGCAAGCTTTATCCCATTTGTTTTCTCATATTTTCAATCATCACACAACCAATTTCATGCAAGATCTAAAGGGTCTTTTAGGGTTGAAAAGGGGTTGCTGATTAAGGTATGCTTAATTTGGCTTAGTGACTTCACCTTTTCGAAGATTATTGCAATCATTTTCACCACTTCTCAAGTTCTATTCATTCTGTTTCATTTGAGAACTTAAGCATCGATTTTTCAATCACATTATTGGGAACCCCTTTTTATTCCACATACTCTCTTTATCATTTCAATTTTTCAAAGTTTGTTCATCACAATACCTCTTCTTCTTTTTATTTTTATTTTATTTGAAGGAGTGGTTCCTTTCTTTTGTAACAAACTTCTAAGTTGAGTCTCATTTTATCATTGTTTGCCTTTCACTTTGTTTTTCTTCCTTCTTCCTTTCCACACCCCCAACTTAGGACTTTGGCCTATGTTGACAATTCAAACATATCAATGCTTCCAAAATGATTTTGTGTGAGAAGTTAGGAGCTATTTTACTCAAAAAGTTTCAATAAGGAAGTCAACAAATGGTTTAGGCTCAAATGGTGCAAAAAAGGATGCACACCCTCACACGGTAGTCACAAAGGCATATGGAAATTCGAGTTCCCTCTTAAAGTTTCTTACCAAGATAATTCGTTATACTTACCAAAGGTAGACAAATAGACTAACAAGGAAAATACGTTGATTCCACAAGAATGTTTCCACGTAAAAACATGTTTTCCTAAACATGGCACATCAAACAAAATTATTTAGCACAATCTAAAAAGATAAAGAGCTTACGTGTGATGTTCATTGCAGGGCTCACATGAAAAGCCAGCTAGTTAACACAATATTCAAAAAGATTGCTCAAAAATGCAATCAGAACAATTTCTTTCTTGCATAGCAAACACTATAAATCATGTTGATAATTAGTACTATGCAAGGCATCGATATTGAACACAAATGTTCCTAGAATTAATATCAATGAAAACTCAAGCATTTTACGATCTCCAAAACTCATGGGGTAATTTAAAATTGGATAGAAAAAAGAGACCAAATGAGATAAACTAATGTTTGCGTAATTAAGGACCAACTTCCAATGCAAGTGTCTACAATCGTGCAATAGTATAATAAACCAACCAGTGGTTTTGAGAATTTATAAAAAAATGAATTTTAGTTCTAACTAGTCGTAGCTAAAGACATTAACGAGTAAAAACATTGTAAATTAAAGAGGGGGACACAAGAGTGTCAATTAACAATAGGGGGATTTTTGTCACAAGTAAATAAAAACAGCAAAATAAACAAGGGTTTCTAAGTAATGAGAGGGAATACTTCGGATGTGACGGGAAAACGGGTTAAGCTAAATTATTGGGTACATGCTTGCAATAGAAAATTTATAGAATAATAGTGACTAGGCTAAGCTTTATGTGGGAATAAGTTCTATCTCGAGCAACTTACCCCGTTTCAAATGGGTTCCTCTAGGACACCCACTTGCCGCATGAAGACCAGCCTACACCTTACCCCACTCATTCTCTAGAGCTGAGTGTTAGGATATGGGACTAGGGTTCACTCTCTCTAGCTGAACCTCATGTTGACCCACTCCTTAGGCCATCGATCTAGTAGTTTTGGTTTCGTGACTTCTCTCTCGAGCAAGCCAAAAAGACATAAATAAACACATATTTGCAACCATAAATATGTTAAATTCATCCACAACTACTAGACGAAATCACTATTAAACTACATCTAAACTATCAACAAACAAGATCCAACACCAATCTTAACCCATATTCGCTAAATCACACCCCTAGAATGGGGGTTTTTAGCCACACATCAAGAGATAGAAATTTATACCTAAATAAGCTTGCATTCAAATGTGTATGAAGATTTAAGTCTTGTTAGAGGCCAAGAATGAAGAATCCAAGAGACCCAAGTCCAAAACCTTGTAGATGAAACCCTCTTCTTCTTCAAGTTCCCAAAACCCTTTAAAACTTAGAGCAAAAATATCCAAATGTACTATTCTCTGAGTGAAAATTATAATAAAAAGTTTGACACTAAAACTAAAACTCTAAATAGTATTTATAGTTATCACAGATTTGTACTGCAATGGATATTTCGGCGTCATTAGTCTGAATCGCCGATCTACTCGAAGATTCACCCTTTGGTGTAGTTCATCGTCGTCTTGTACCAACCTTCTACATCGTCGTGTTCTGGGCCATTGGGCGGTATGGTACTACTTCACTTCAAGGCTTGTTACAGGGCTGAATGTAAATGTATGATCATTTTAGTCTCAGTGACTTTCATCCTCATGAATTCTGGTGCTCACAACACTTCCTTCCCTTTTTCTTCATCATTTTCTTTAGTGCTCATAAGTCATCATGTTATTTACTTTCCCATGGTGTGTTGGTAACCCCATTTATTTTGCACATTATTCCACCTCTTTCTTTTCTTTTCTTTTTTTTTAATATGGAAGGGTTCCATTTTTCTCAGAACCATGGGTGGGATTTACACTTCTTGATCTGCATCCTCTTTTCACCATACCCCCAACTTAGGTTTTTGGGCTAAGTTGGCTATTCAAACTAACCATAACTTCATAAGGATTATGGGTAGTGGAGAAAGAATGGTATAGGTTTCATCAAATTTCTTCCAAACGAAAGGTAAGGTTCAAGGGTTGTTCAAAAGAGGTTCACACAGTCACAAGGTTAGTCACAAAAGAGGTATTTGTCAAATTGGCTCACACTCATAAAAATTGCCTAAGATAATATCAAGAGAAATCTTCACTTAGTTGACCGGGACAACGGGGTAAATTCTATGATCTATCATCCATAGTTCACAGGTGAGCTCATCGCACTGGGCATCGACACTTAAGTCAAACAAGACTACACACTTTCGCTAGTGTGCAATGGTCATCACAATAGAATCGATTTGATAAATGGCTAATCACAACGAGATGCAAAGAGTTAACATATTGTCTATGGAACTTCATTTGGCCTCATTGTAGCCATACAATCATGTTCGTTTGATGGTAAGCACTATTCAAGCCATCGGTATTGATCGAAACCGAGACTCAAATTTTGCAAAAGAATAACTACATTCAACACATGAGGGGTTGTGGAAGGGTCAAAATCATTTTACAATTTAAAATAAGAAGGGAGCCATAAGCTCAAACGTCTACAAAAATAGATAAAACATAATTTAAAAGCAGAAAAACCCAAATATATACACAAAACATAACTATCAACACAAAAGGTATGGGCCTCACCCCACCACAATTAAAAAGTATTTCTCATCAAATGGAAATAAATGTATCAATAGTAAAAATATGATAAGATAGAGAGAGAGGTAAATAAATGTTCTATCTATGTAGTCTCTCTCTGTCGGGGTCTTAGTGGCTGGTGTAGCCATCTGTATACAGGCATCAGTGTCCGGAGTATCCTCAGAGGAATAGCAATGCCCGATCCGCTAGGAGCTGTTGTGGGAGTCTCAGTCGGCACTGTCTGGATAACCAGTTGCACAATCATCTCTATAAGATCTAGAAAGTCTCTGAATATGCCCTCATCTCTGCTCTCATGTGTCTCCTCAGCATGTACTGATATCAACTCCTCGTCAGTCTCTACATCGGACTCTGTATATGCTACACCATCCCCCTGCATATCTCCAGTAGTCGCACGAGTATCCTCATAATCTTCCTTATCTATTAGGTCGGACCCTCTCTAATAGGTCTCCCCTCCTTCCATTATTCATACCAGACATGTACCACATCTTTGACTTCATAGGCCGCTAACTCTGCCTTTTCTTGAGAAGACACACCCATAGCCTCTAGAACCTTAAACACTTCATCAATGAATCCTTGTGGATCTTCTTCCACTTTGGAGACAAAGAAAGTAGGGGGATTCATCCTTGTGAAATCCCTTATCCTAGAAGCGGTAATGCTAGCATTGGGGTTCACTTACACCCTAGCATCCCTTGCAACTTGAGTGACCAACACTTGAGTCAAATTATGAATAGCCGACCTTATCTCAACATTAGACATAGCCCCTTCTTCAATAGGAACTTGAAGGTTTTGAGGAGCTTGAGGGGGAACCGCCTCATTCATATTCTCCTCACCGGCCTTCCTTGAGTTGTTCCCTTTTGTATTCATTGCCTATAAGCACATAAGAAGGATTAGAAGAAAAGGACTAAATAGAGTTAAGACTCTTAGGCACGACTATGGAATAACAAAAGAGTGAAAGTTCCTAATCATCTTGTAGCCTCTCATTCATAAGTGTGGCGCGCTTCACACCCATGAACAAGACTCTACTCGACATGGTATCTTGTGACATGAATCCTACATTATACTCAACCCTACGCTTTGATAAAAACTTTGTAACGACCCGAGAGTACCCCCTAGTCTTTACCGGCGTATTTGACCTCGAAGAGGTCTTATACAAGCCCTTGGCATTCGTCATAACATGTATCATAGAATAAAATCACGGAAAATTTTAAACTTTTACTTTGGAAGTTCAACTTCACTTCATATATGAAAATTAGAATCTAACTTCGTCATAATGCACCATCTAGAAATAGAAGTATCGAAAATGAGACTTAGCCCATCCATCAATAAGAAGTCTTGAAAATAGGAAGTATAATAATGTCTTTCAACATAAGCAAAGAACTAAACATAAAAGCTAGATCATAGGGTCTTGTCCTCAGACTTGAGGACTCACCAACTTGGGGAAGCAACTCCAAGTGTCTTGAGAAGTAAGCTTGAATCCTCAAAGGCCCGAACCTAAATGTTTGGGAAAATAGAGAAAATATGGGTTAGTACAACACACGTCGCCCTTTTACACCAAGGGATAAGACCTCATTGCTGGCGATGACTTGCTGAAGGGAATCTATGAGAGAAGGTTCTCGAACCGGGTTACGACCCTCTAGTGGCATACTTTATGGAGAAAGGCTTCCATCATCAGGGGAACCCTCTATTCATTCAACAGAAGCCAGGGACGTACTAAGTATTTCTACTATTCATAAAAACCATTGAAACATGCATAGCAGGACATTTAGTCAAAACATGATTTTTATCAAGTAAATCCAATATGCACACAAAGTAAGCATCATAGTCCAACCCCACATAATATCATCTCAACATTTACACAACGCAGGTAATACTAGTGCAATGCAAAGAATAGAACCCCATAACCCTATTCAAAGTCAAGTATCACATTAAGCAACCTACTTCATGCATAAATTCATAAGATCATAATTCATCATAACTTACCACATTCATAATGATCATACATAACATAGTTTCAACATACATAAGTCATAATAATCATAATAATAAGAGAACACTACTACAACCATTTCTTAGGATCCCACAACTGAAATGTGCAAGAGAAGTCCCATACCCTCCCTCCCTTACACTATGTAGAAACCCTTAAGAAAGCCCTAGTAAGAGTTCACACCTTTCATACCTTCATTTAATTTTACATTAGGGAAAAATTGCAATAACCGACATAGACCATGAGAGCTACATGGAATCTGGTGTTCTACTCCCACACTATAAAGAGAGGGTTAACACTTGCCTAAGGTGTAACCATTCGTACATAGCTATCTACATGGATCCACTAAGCTAGAGTCCTATGTGGGCACATAGTTAAGGGTCAAGGAGATTACTTCTAGAAACCTTGATTTACTAAACGTGGGGGGTTTACATCTCATGAGACAACACATACCGTAGGTAATCCGGACTTGCTAAACGTGAGGAAACCCATGTGGGGAGCTGGACTTACTAAACGTGAGACCCCCATCTCATTTACATCCTTTTTCGGTGCTAAGCATCTGATTCCCTTTTGTAATCATCTTTAGTCGTCACATAAGTTCACAATAGCCTTTAATAGACCTTTATGTAGATATCTTACCATAATAACTCATGTGTTCATAAGTGAGTAACAATCCTTTCACTTTACAGACACTTAGCAAGTGAGTAGACCTTTCACTTTACATTACACTACGATCATGAGAACTACCTTTCAATCATATAGCATTCATACTATAATATATATACATACTTCATAGCTAATTAAAGTGTAGAGGGTTAAGGATGAGGAAACTAGGTCATCAACACCACAATAACACATTAAGTATAGCATCATTACAATCTAAGTAATTCACCTTTCATACTTGAGTTCAAAGAACAAGCAACCTTCATACCTTCTTGCCCTTCGTGGGACATCCATACTTCAATTACCAAGCAATTCATAACCAATACATAATACAATGTAATTCATGAAATAATAACATAATCAACATCAATATAAGCAATTGACATATTCCTTTCATAGCCTTTAAAGCTTCATTCAAAGACTCAACCCCAATTTCATAGAAATTATACTTAACCTAGGGTAGAATCATCATACAAACATGAATTACATAGCATCACATTCAAATCATAACCTTCAATCAATATCCAACAAAAACTAGGGTTACAATTAGGAAAAGAAGGAGAAACATGGGTCTCATGGGGAATTCTTCAAGGAAACCACTAATACAACATAAATTTATCCATAATTGTTCATATAACATCAATCAAAGTCCGTTTATAAAATAAATTTCACTTTAGAAAGAAGACCCACATTTTTGGATTGAAACCTAGAAATTGGAGATTTTGAAATTCATCTTGAAGGGGCCTCTTGGGGAAAGGAATCCCAAAAGTGATAAGCAACCATACCCTATATATGAACTAACCACGAAAATCCGAGTTGAAACCTTGGAGAGTTGGTCTTCTTCGTGAAGTTCCAATCTTCTTCAATGGAGTTCTTGAGAAGAGAGAGTAAAACGAAGGAAGTACTTTAGGTTTAGATCTTTGCGGTTTTGTGTTTGAGTGATAAAAGTTAGGTAAATTGTCTTAAAAATCAATATATACACGTCCCCTAAAGTACCCTAAATACCCCTCACTTAAATGGACTGTTTAATGAAGTAAAAATAGATTTCTAAATTTTGGCATTTTCATCGCGGAACAAGTCTGCGACGCGTAGCTGTTCCTTGAAGATATTTTGAATTAAATATCGAGACAGTAGAATCCGCGACATTGTAATGTCCGGAGAGCACCCCCTAGTCGTTACCGGCATATTCACCTCGAAGAGGTCTTATACAAGCCCTTAGCATTCATCATAACATGTATCATAGAATAAAATCACGAAACATTTAAAACTTTTACATTGGAAGTTCAACTTCACTTCATATATCAAAAATAGAATCTAAATTCGTCACCATCTAGACATAGAAGTATCGAAAATGGGACTTCGCCCTTACATCAATAAGAAGTCTTGCAAATAGGAAGTACAACAATGTCTTTCAACATAAGCAAAGAACTAAACATAGAAGCTGGATCATAGGGTCTTGTCCTCGAAATTAAGGACTCACCAACTTGAGGAAGCAACTGCAAGTGTCTTGAGAAGTAAGCTTGAATCATCAACGGCCCGAACCTTAATGTTTGGGAAAAGGGAGAAGATATGGGTTAGTACAACACACGTACTAAGTATGGCTACTATGCATAAAAACCATTGAAACATGCATAAAAGGACATTTTATTCAAAACATGCTTTTTGCCAAGTAAATCCAATATGCACATAAATTAAGTACCATAGTGCAAACCAACATAATATCATCCCAACATGTAGATAGCCCAAGCAATACTAGTGCAATGCAAAGAATAGAACTCCATAACCCTATTCAAAGCCAAGTATCACATGAAACAACTTACTACATGCATACATTCATAATGATCATACATAAAATAGCTTCAACATACATAAGTCATAATAATCATAATTATAAGAGAACACTACTACAACCATCTCTTAGGATCCCACAAGTGCAATGTGCAAGAGAAGTCCCATACCCTCTCTCCCTTACACTATGTAGAAACCCATAAGAAAGCCCAAGTAAGAGTTCACACCTTTCATACCTTCATTTACTTTTACGTTAGGGAAAAATTGCAATAACCGACATAGACCATGAGAGCTACATGGAATCCGGTGTTCTACTCCCACACCGAAAAGAGAGGGTTAACACTTTCCTAAGGTGTAACCATTTGAACATAGCTATCTAGATGGATCCACTAAGCTAGAGTCCTATGTGGGCACATAGTTAAGGGTCAAGGAGATTGCTTCTAGAAACCCTAACTTACTAAACGTGAAGGTTTCCATCTCATGAGACAATACATACCATAGGTAATCCGGACTTGCTAAACGTGAGGAAACCCATGTGGGGAGCCAGACTTACTAAACGTGAGACCCCCATCTCATTTACATGCCCTTTCGGTGCTAAGCTTCTAATTCCCTTTGGTAATCATCTTTAGTCATCACATAAGTTCACATTAGCCTTTACTAGACTTTTATGTAGACATCTTACCATAATTGCTCTTATGTGTTCATAAGTGAGTAACAATCCTTTCACTTTAGAGACACTTAGCACGTGAGTAAACATTTCACTTTACATTGCACTACAATCATGAGAACTACCTTTCAATCATATAGCAATCATATCATAATATACATACATACCTCATAGCTAATTCAAGTGTAGAGTGT
Source organism: Solanum verrucosum (assembly GCF_900185275.1). Classification (NCBI taxonomy): domain Eukaryota; kingdom Viridiplantae; phylum Streptophyta; class Magnoliopsida; order Solanales; family Solanaceae; genus Solanum; species Solanum verrucosum. The sequence continues at coordinate 1,283,377 of NW_026019924.1, forward strand.
TAAGGATGAGGAAACTAGGTCATCAACACCACAATAACACATTAGGTATAGCATCATTACAATCTAAGTAATTCACCTTTCATACTTGAGTTCAAAGAACAACCAACCTTCATACCTTCTTTCCCTTCGTGGAACATCCATAATTCAATTACCAAGAAATTCATAACCAATACATAATACAAGGCAATTCATTAATTAATAACATAATCACCATCAATATAAGCAATTGACATATTCCCTTCATAGCCTTCAAGGCTTCATTCAAAGACTCAACCCTAATTTCATAGAAATTATACATAACCTAGGGTAGAATCATCATACAAACATGAATTACATAACATCACATTCAATTCATAGCCTTTAATCAATATCCAACACAAACTAGGGTTAGAATTAGGAAAAGAAAGAGAAACATGGGTCTCATGGGGAATTATTCAAGAAACCACCAATAAAACATATATTCATCCGTAATTTTTTATATAACATCAATAAAAGTCAGTTTATAACATCATTTTCAGTTTACAAAGAAGACCCACGTTTTTTAATTAAAATCTAGAAATTAAATATTTTGAAATTCATCTTAAAAGGGCTTCTTCGGGAAAGGAATCCCAACAGTGATAAGCATCCATACCTTATTGACGAATTAACAATGAAAATCCGAGTTGAAACCTTGGAGAGTTGGTCTTCTTCTTGAAGCTCCAATCTTCTTGAATGGAGTTCTTGAGAAGAGAGAGAGAGTAGAGAGAAGGAGGAACTTTAGGTTTAGATCTTCGAGGTTTTGTGTTTGAGTGATAAAAGTGAGGTAAATTGACTTAAAAATCATTATATATACATCCGCTTAAGTACCCTGAATACCCCTCACTTAAATGGACTGTTTAATGAAGTAAAACTAGATTTCTGAATTTTTGTATTTTCGTCGCGGAAGCGGAACTAGTCCGCGACGCGGAGCTGTTTCCTAAAGATATTGGGAATTAAATTTCAAGACAGTAGAGTCTGTGACACCACCGCGTCGTGAACTGACTTTTTTCTCCTTGGGGAAGCAAGTGCGCAACCCGCCCCTATTCCCTCCAAGTGCAATTTGCAAGCTTCCTTGGCAGCTTGCTTGTCTAAGGTTGGGTAGGGTGGCCCCAGGGTGTTGAATTAGAACGTTTTGACCCTAGGAACATATATTTACCTATTTTAAACATTTTCACCTGATTATACCATCATACGACACTCCCAAAACCTAAGAACACACTAGAACAAATTCTTCTCTAGTTTCCAGACGTCGTGGTCGTTTCTTGACTTTTAGACTTTTACTCTTCCAAACCAAGTCAATTACATTAGTTTAGGTTTATAAATATAATTTTAACTATTTTTAATTCATTATTTTAAGGTGAGGCTCTAACTTAAGTCATTGAATTTCCGGGGTGTTACAGACATGACCGCGTCGCGAACAAAAATTTTTTTCCTTGGGGAAGCAAGTTAGTGAAGCACCCCTCTTCCCTCCATGTAAAATTTGCAAGCTTCCTTGGCTAAGGTTGGGGTCCTCCTGGGTCCCCTTAGGGTGGCCCCGGGGTATCGTATTCGAACGTTTTGACCCTAGGAACATATATTTACCTATTTCAAACCTTTTCATCAGATTATACCATCATACGACATTCCCAAACCTTCCCAAAACCTAAGGACACACAAGAACACATTCTTCTCTAGTTTTCGGACATCCTGGTCATTTCTTGACGTTTAGATTCCAAACCAAGTCAATTACATTAGTTTAGGTTTATAAACATCATGTTAACTGTTTTTATGTCATTATTCATAAGGTGAGGCTCTAACTTAAGTCATAGAATTTCCAGGGTGTTACATTTTATAAGAAAGGGCAGCTTAGTCCCCGGTATGTGGGCCGATACCAAATCTTGAAATGTGTTGGGAAAGTTTCTTATGAATTGGACTTGCCAAATGAGTTTGCTCCGGTTCACCCGGTGATTCATGTTTCCATGCTTAAGAAATGCATTGGCGATCCGGTATCCATCATACCTTTAGAGGGTTTAGGAGTTGATGAGAACCTTTCTTATGAAGAGGTCTCGGTGGAGATTTTGGATTTGCAAGTAAAGATGTTAAGAAAAAAAAGGTAGTTTTCGTTAAAGTCTTATGGAGGAATCACTTAGTTGAGGGTGCTACATGGAAGGCTGAGGCCGATATGAAGTCCCACTATCGTCATATTTTTCCTTCTACTCCTATCTAAACTTGAGGTAAGTAGTTTTCTTGAGTTTTGTGCCTTTGGGAGTCATATGTACTATGAGTGTTCTTTATGATTCCCTTATAATATGCATGTTCATGTGAGAATTCATAATTTAGAATAAATTGAGTTTTCATGGCTTATATGTTCCTCATGTTGGTTTTCACTTTAGTATGAATATGCTTAGTTATGCTTTGATGATTTCATATTTGACTTCATGAGATGTTGTATTGAATATGCTTAGTTATGCTTTGATGAAATGGCATATTGACTCCTTATTGTTGTGTTGAGCTTACTTTGACTTGCAGAGGGTAGTTCCTCCTAAGATGATATGAAATGATGAGCTTCATGCACATTGGGTTGTGGATGTATCCCCTACTTCCTTGTAATTTCATTATTTATGACTTGAGAAGGAATTGATGTTTCCTCCTTTGAATTGTGCAATGTTAATATGTTGCATGCTTGTTGGGCTACTAGTATTGAGTCTTGTTTTCGTAGGGTATCTAAATCGCCATTCAAGGATAAATGTTTCTAAGTGGGAGATAATGTAACACTCCGCAATAGTAGGCTATCATAGACCTTATCAAGAGTGCTAAAGTGTCTTTCCATAAATGTTTAAGACTTCAGCTAAAATGAAAGGGGTAAATGTCTAGGAAGAAGGTAAGGACCTAAACTACTAAGAGGGGATGAAGGATAACTTGCTCTTTGATGGACCTACTTGGAGATTGGGCAGCATGATCGCCCAAGTGACTTGGCAAAGTGCCAAAGTGCACTTGGGGTCCCCTAGTGGGTTGTTCCCTTGGCCTAGGTTCGGGAAAAAAGGGCGAGCTATGTCATGGTTCGCCGATTGGGTTAGTGATTCATCCAACAAACCACCCCCATCGCCTAGTAAGCTGCCCATTTAGGGAGCCTACTGGAAATTTAGGCGAGCCAAGGGCTCTTTAGGCGAGTATACTAGTGCCCTTGGCGAGCCAAGGGGTTCAATGGGCGATCAAAATCATGAAGGAGGGAAAAATTCAAGGTGTAACTTAAAGGGGTCCATAGTTTTTTTCCAAAATTAAAACCCCATTATTTTACTCTTTTCACAATAGTGTATATTACCTTTTTTAGACTTGAAATTCCTACAATTAAGTCACTTTAAAAGAAATAAAAGAAGACCCATCTCCTCTACATTATTTCTCTCACTGGGAATCCTCCATTGAAGAAGCTCAACAACTTGAATAATTGGGCTCAAGAATCCATCTTCTGAACTCCAATTCGTGGGCAAAGCTTCAATTATGGTATGGGAGACTTCATTCATGGAATACTTTTATCCATGAAGCCCTTCAATTGTAAATGTCGAAAATTGGTAAATTGTTCAAAAACTAGGGTTTTCATTCTAGCCATGGATTCTTCCTAAAAATTATTTCATTACGTTAATTGTCCTATATTATGGATGATTTCATGTTTAATGGTGATTTATATTGTAAAATTCCCCATAAACCCATGAACTCCCGTATGACCCCAAATTCATGAATTTTTTATTGGTGTATTGATCCAAGATAAATACTATGAATGATGTCTATGCTATTTTAGTTATTGAATCTTGTTTTAATCATGCCTAATGAAGTATTTCTACGTGTGATTGTGTGACATTATTCATGTACATGAATGTTGTGTACAAACGCATGATTCACTTAGAAGGTGAAGATCCTATGACTAATTCGTAAATTGAGGTATTGTTGAAAGGCCATTCTTGCCTTACCCTTACACTTGATTATGTATGAATTTTCTAGTATGATGATAACGTTGTTGTGTTGAATGAAAGGCTATTCTCATGAAACACTATGAACAATAATGTGAAAGGTTTGCTCACATGTTAATGTTTATTTTAAGGTTGAAAGTACATTCTCACTTTATTGAATAAATGAGCTATTTTATGGGTTGTATTGAATGAAGGTCAAAGTATTCCTTCACACATGTAAATGCGATTCAAATCTAATTACGTATAATTTGTTAAATAATTCTTAGCACAGAGTGGATATGGTCAATGAGGTAGAGGCCCTCCTATCAATACAACTGGCCGATTCATCTAGATTACTCTCATGAGATGGAAACTCTTCCGCAAATACAATAGGTCGGGTTTCTAGAAGCAATCTCCCTATACCTTAACTATGTGCAAACATAGGTCTTTAGCTAGTCGATCCACCAAAAAGCTAATACATTTAGTTCTATCTTAGGCAAGTAGGAGGCTTTCTTTCGGAGTGGGGTTACATGAAACCGGATTCCATGTCGCTCACATGATCTATGTCGGTTATGGATAAACTTCCCTATTTGACAAGATAATTAATATGATACGAACTATACTTATGACATCTTGGTGAGTTTACTTAGTAGGAGTGGGGTTATGGGAGTACACTCTTACATTACACAAGTGGACTTAGTAAGGAGTTATGGGATGGTTTTTTTTATGCTATGAGGAGACATGAATGTATGCATGTATGTTGAATGGATAGTTGTTATAAATGACTTTCCTTATGTTCATGTAATGGACATGACTATTTCCTTATTTATGACTATTGATTATGATGAAGTCTAAAGGTGATATGTATGGCTAAGGTAGCTTCAAAGAAGTACTTGGTATGGTTGGTATTATGGGATGCCAACTATACATTGCACGAGTATTTCTTAGAGTTGCTAAGGTAATGGTTTCACTATGTTATGAGTATAAATGTGATTATGGGTTGTCTTCTACATTGAAAGTGCATGTTGATTTCCAAACTTGAAAAATGCATAATTTATAACTAAAATGTCTTTTTTATCATATTTCAAGGGTTTTGATGCATTCTTCCATACTTAGTACTTTATGTGCTAACCCATTTCTTCTACATCTATTTTTAGTGTAGGTTCCGATCGTTGAGACGTACTTCTACTTCCTTCAAGAGAATTTTGGGTTGACTATTCCCTATGCTTGGAGAGTCCTCATGTTCGAGGACAAGATGTTATTGTTTCTAGTTTCTATTTGTAGTTTCAATATTCAAAACTATTGATATAAAGGGCTATGTCCCTAAGTTTGCATTCCTATGTTTTAGATGGTGATTGAGACAAAGTCTATACTCATATGATTTTCTTTTATGAAAAAGAAGTTGGACTTCGATTGTAAAAGTTTTGTATTTTACACATTATTCTTATGGCTTTATGTGTATGGTTATGCAAAGGGCTTGTATGTGACCCCTTTGGGGTCAAGTACGCCGTGTTACGTCTAGGGGTACCCTTGGATCATGACAAACTTGGTATCAGACCATAAGGTTTTGGGATGATTTTTAGGAATTATATCTCATGAACCACGTCTAGTAGAGTCTTGTTCATGAGTGTGAAGCACGCCACAGTTATGAATGAGAGGCCATAAGATGTTTTGGAACTCACTTCTTTCATTACTCTTTAGTGGTGCTTTGGAGTCCTAACTCTATGAAGTCCTTTTTCCTAACCCTCTTTTTGTGATTATACGCAATGAATACAAGAAGACTGAATGGAAGGAGGATAAAAGACGAGGATGGGAATGAGGGAGTTCCTCCCCAAGCTCCTCAAGCTCCTTATGCTGAAGGGGCTATGACTAATGTGGAGATAAGGGCGACTCTACACACATTGACTCAACTTCTGACGACTTAAACACAAGTTGTGACCATTCAAGCCCAAGCTATAACGTCACAAGAAAATAGTGAAGTTGGACCCCGGGTAAATCCTAATGTGGGTACCATGGCTTCAAGGTTGAGAGACCTTACTAGAATGAACCCTCCTATGTTCTTTGGTTCCAAAGTGGATGTAGACCCACAAGAGTTTGTGGAAGAGATCTACAAGATAGTAGATGCTATAGTGGTGACTTCTATTGAGAAAGCCGAACTATCGGGGTATCAATTGAAAGATGTGGCCCAAGTATGGTTTACTCAATTGGAGGATAATAGGGCCATAAGAGCGGGTCCCATAACTTGGGAAGTATTCAAGAAGGAATTCCTTGATAGGTTCTTTCTCTGTGAGAATAGGAAATCCAAAGTTTAGGAATTCATCAACCTTCGTCAATGAGGTATGAGTGTCCAATAATACTCCTTCAAATTCTCTAAGTTGTCCTAGTATGCCCCATCTTTAGTGTCTAATCCTAGAGATGAAATGAGCCGATTTGTGACAGCGTTGTCCGACTCAATTGAGGAAGAATGTCGTGCGGTAATGCTTCATGACAATATGGATATTTCACATCTAATGGTGTATGCTCAAAAAGTTGAAAAGACAAGGCTTAGGAAGAAGAATAGAGAGGTAAAAAGGGCAAGGACCGATGATGGTAATTCTTCTAAGGGTAATTTTGAGGGTCAAAGTGGACCAAGGTTAAAGAAGATGTTTTCCAACCAAATCTCCTCTAATGCTCCTAAGACCAACAAAGAAAGGGTGTCTAACCCTAAGCCTCAAGGAGTCAATAAGAGTGGAGATTCCATGGAGAGTCCTACATGTGCCAAGTGTGGTAAGAAGCATGAGGGAAAATGTCTTGCCGGTATGGGTGTGTGCTATGGATGTGGAAATAGTGGGTATCAATTGAAAGATTTTCCAACCCATACGGCCAAGGGAGGAGAGGGTAATCAAGCTCCTCAAAGTGGTTCAAATCCCGATTCCTCCAAGAAGAATCACTTCTATGCTCTTCAATCACGAGGTGACCAAGAGAGCTCCCCGAATGTTGTAAGATGTATGTTGCAAGTCTTTTCCATTGATGTTTATGCATTATTAGACACCGGTGACACTTTATCTTTTGTTACACCCTATGTGGCTATGAAATTTGAAATACTCCTCGAAAGCCTAATAGAACCTTTTTCGATTTCTACCCCGATTGGTGACTCGATTGCGGCTAAAACTGTTTATAGAAGTTGTCCTATTTCTTTGTCTCATAAGGTCAGTTTGGTTGATTTGGTAGAATTAGACATGCTTGATTTAGATGTAATATTGGGCATGGATTGGTTGCATGCATGTTATGCTTCCATTGATTTTAGAACTCGGGTAGTAAAGTTTCAATTTCCAAAAGAGCCAATTTTAGAGTGGAAAGGGAGGAATTATATTCCTAGAGGTCAATTTGTTTCATGTGTAAAAGCTAGAAAAATGATCTGCAAAGAGTGCATGTATCATATTGTTAGGGTTATGGATGTTGAGTCCAAGGTCCCTTCATTAGAATCGGTCCCCGTAGTGAGAGAGTATTTGGAAGTGTTTCCCGATGACTTGCCCAGTATTCCTCCCAAATGGGAAATAGACTTTCGCATTGATCTTTTGTCTGATACACAACCTATATCTATTTCCCCTTATCGGATGGCTCCGACCGAATTGAAAGAGTTAAAGGAGCAACTCAAAGACTTGTTAGAGAAGGGTTTTATTCAACCAAGCATACCTTCATGGGGTGCTCCAGTATTGTTTGTGAAAAAGAAATATGGGTCCCTTAGGATGTATATTGATTACCGTCAATTGAACAAGGCCACTATATATAATGACTATATACTTCCTAGGATTGATGATTTGTTTGATCAACTCCAAGGGGTACCTATTTCTCCAAAATTTATCTTTGTTTGGGTTACCATCAAATAAGGGTAAGAGGATGTGATATTCCCAAGAAGGCCTTTAGGACCCGGTACTGTCACTACAAATTTATGGTTATGTCCTTTGGGTTAACAAATGCCCCGATGACATTCATGGACCTAATGAATAGGGTGTTTAGAAAATATCGTGATTCGTTTGTGATGGTCTTTATTGATGATATTTTGATCTATTCACGTAATGGGGGTGAACATAAGGATCATTTGAGGATAGTCTTTTAAGTCCTTAAAGACCACCTATTATATGCTAAGATTAGTAAGTGTGAGTTTTGGCTAAGGTCGGTTGCTTTCCATGGTCATATTGTGTCGGGCATGGGTCTTGAGGTAGATCCTAAGAAGACGGATGCGGTCAAGGGTTGGTCTAGACCTCTAACTCCTACCGATATTAGAAGCTTTTTGGGTTTGGCCGATTACTATAGGAGGTTTGTTGAGGTTTTTTTCTCCATTACATCTCCATTGATGGCTTTGACAAAAAAAAAAACTAAGTTTGTGTGGTCGAAGTCTTGTGAGAAATGCTTCTAAGAATTGACAGATATATTGACATCCGCTCCAGTGTTGACCTTACTTGAGGGTACCGATGGGTTTGTGGTATATTGTGACACTTCTCGAGTGGGTTTGGGATGTGTCCTTATGCAACGTGGTAAAGTGATTGCCTATGCTTCAAGGAAATTCAAGGTCCATGAGAAGAACTATTCGACTCATGACCTTGAATTAGCGGCGGTTGTATTTTCTTTGAAAATATGGAGACATAACTTATATGGGGTCCATGTAGATGTGTTTACCGACGACATGAGTCCTCAGTATGTGTTTGGTCAAAAAGACTTGAATCTCCGACAAAGAAGGTGGTTAGAACTTTTGAAGGACTATGACATGAGTGGCCTTGACCACCCCGGCAAAGTTAATGTAGTGGTGGATGCCCTAAGTAGATTGTCCATGGGTAGTGTGGTTCATGTAGAAGATGAGAAGAAGGAATTGGTTCATGATGTCCATAGATTGACTCGTTTAGGTGTCCAACTACTGGATTCCACCAAGGGTGGATTCATGGTTCATCATAGTTTTGAATCATCCTTTGTCATTGATGTGAAGTCTAAGAAACACCTTGATCCTATTTTGATGGAGTTGAAAGAATCGGTTCTCAACAACTCCGTTGAGGCTTTCTCCTAAGGGCGAGATGAGGAGCTTAGGTACCTAGGTAGGTTATGTGTTCTGGATGTTGATGGCTTGAGAGAGCAAATTTTAGAAGAGGCTCATGGTTTGCAGTATTCTATTCATCCGAGAGCCACCAAGATGTACCGTGACCTATAGGAAGTCTATTGGTGGAATGGCATGAAAAAAGATATATAGCAGGTTTTATAGCCAAATGTACGAATTGTCAAAAAGTTAAGGTCGAACACCTAAAATCGGGAGGTTTTGTCCAAGATATAAATATTCCCACTTGGAAGTGGGAGGAGGTGAATATGGACTTTGTGTTGGGTTTGCCCTGTACTCGAAGGCAATATGATTCTATTTGGGTCATTCTTGATAGGATGACTAAATCAACCCACTTTATTCCCGACAAGATTTCATTTCCGGCGTAAGACTATGCCAAATTGTAGATCAAGGAGATAGTGAAGTTACAGGGGGTCCCTCTATCTATCATATCTAATTGGGGTACTCAATTTACTTCACATTTTTTGAAGGCATTCCAACAAGGGATTGGTACCAATGTTAAACTTAGTACCGCTTTCCACCCTCAAACGGATGGTCAAGTCAAATGCACCATTCAAACCTTAGAGGACATGTTGAGGGCGTGTGTGATTCATTTCAAGGGTAATTGGGATGACCATCTTCCCCTGATAGAATTTGCCTACAACAATAGTTATCACTCAAGCATTGCCATGGCTCCGTTTGAAGCACTTCATGGTAGGATGTGTAGATCTCCTTTTGGTTGATTTGAAGTAGTTGAGTTTGCTCTAATTGTTCCCGAACTAGTTTATGATGCCATTGAAAAAGTCTGCCTCATTAGAGAGAGGTTGAAAATGACCCAAAGTTGGCAAAAATCTTTTGCCAATGTTAGAAGGAGGGATATTGAATTTGAAGTTGGTGATTGGGTCTACTTGAAAATCTCACCTATGAAAGGTGTGATAAGGTTTTGTAAGAAAGGAAACCTGAATCCCCGTTATGTGGGCCCATACCAAATCTTGAAACGCGTTGGGAAAGTTGCTTATGAATTGGACGTGGAAAATGAGTTGGCTCCGGTTCACCCGGTCTTTCATGTTTCCATGCTTAAGAAATCCATTGGCGATCCGGTATCCATCCTTCCTTTAGATGGTTTAGGACTTAATAAGAACCTTTCTTATGAAGAGGTCCCGGTGGAGATTCTAGACCGGAAAGTAAAGAGATTAAGAAACAAAGGGGTAGTTTCCATTAATGTCTAATGGAGGAATCACTTAGTTGAGGGTTCTACATGGGAGGCCGAGGCCGATATAAGGTCCCGCTATCCTCATCTTTTTCCTTCTACTCCTATCCCAACTTGAGGTAAGTAGTTTTCTTGAGTTTGGTGCTTTGGGAGTCATTTGTACTATGAGTGTTCTTTATGATTTCCTTATAATGTGCATGTCATGTGAGAATTCATAATTTAGTATAAATTGAGTTTTCATGGCTTATATGTCCCTCTTGTTGGTTTTCACTTCAGTATGATGATTATATATTTGACTTCATCAGATATTGTATTAAACATGCTTATGTATGCTTTGATAAAATGGCATATTGGCTCCATATTGTTGTGTTGATCTTACTTTGAGTTGGAGAAGGTAGTTCCTCCTAAGATGATATTAAATGATGAGCTTCGTGCATATTGGGTTGTGGATGTAGCCCCTATTTCCTTGTAATTGCATTGTTTATGACTTGAGAAGGAATTGATGTTTCCTCTTCTGACTTGTTTATTGTTTATATGTTGCATGCTTGTTGGGCTGCTAGTATTAAGTCCTGTTTCCGTAGGGTGTCTGAATCGTCATTCGAGGACGAATGTTCTCAAGGGGGAGATAATGTAAGACTCCAGAATCTAGTACGCAATCATAGAGCTTATCAAGAGTGCTAAAGTGTCTTTCAGTAAATGTTTAAGACTAAACTAAGCTAAAATGAAAGGGGTAAATGTCTAGGAAGAAGGTAAGGACCTAAATTACTAAGAGTGGATTAAGGAAAACTTGTTCTTTGATGGACCTAGTTGGCGATTGGGCAGCATGATCGCCCAAGTGACTTGGCGATGTGCCAAAGTGCACTTGGTGAAACGACCCCAAAAATGCCCGAAAATGTGCTTCGGAAACACCTAGAATTGTAATTTCCATATATCTCAAAATCCGTGCATGATTTTGGAAATTCGACTTCATATTCTTATTCAGGGGGTCAAATTGAGTGGGAAATGGGTGTAACCCGAATTTTAGAGTAACCGTATCAAAATTCGAAAATCGCAAAAAAATGTGATTTGGAGGGTCAACTTTAAAGAGGCATATCTCTTAGCACACAAGGAACTGGAAGGGCCACTACCTATTAAATTAAAGCCCTTTGAGTTAGCTTTCCAACGCACTTGGTTTCACCTCATTCCGAGTTAGGATGAGGGAGATATGACCATTTTCGTAAAACCTGTCTGTGCAGATTTGCAATTTCCAGTAAGCTGTTTTTTTTTTAAAGCCTCATTTTTTTTGGCCAAGTGTTGGGGCGTTTTTTTTATAAAAAGGGGATATGCCCCATACTTAGTCATATTTTTTTTCTAACTTCAAAACACTCAAAAACACTCTCTAAGCCCCCTCCAAAATTCCACCAAGATCTTCAACCAAATTCAAACATCTCAAGCTCTAATTCCGGATTCAAGACTCAATCTCAAGCTTCAATTCTCCATTCCAATCTTCATCAAGGATTCTCCAAAGTTGAGGTATGTGGGTTTGATTGTGGAAACCTTCCTTTCCACAAGTCCAACCATTTATCCTCTATTTTTACTTCAAGTTTATGGGTCCTTATGGTTATTTATGAACTCTTGAAGCATGGAATTACTACTACACACCCTATTATGGTCTATTTTGCATATTATCATGAAGTGGAATTATTATGTGATGTTTATGGTTTTCATGCTTCCATGATCAAATTATGAAGGTTGATTTATATATATGTATGTTGTTGGTGGGCTGATTTATATGGATTTTGAAATTGGTTGAACTTAGTACTCTTGCAATACATGATTTTATTTACATGAACAATAGCCCACCATGTGTTTGATAAAATGCTCATTTATAGAATTCTTAGGAAATGGAAGGTCCAATGTACGTCCTATGAGTCGGATGGTCATATAATCATTGAAATGATGATGAAATGGATACATGTATATGATTTTCTCTATATAAGTGTTGTGAGTCGACCAAGCCTAGCTCGGGGGGTTGTAGGCCCGGGTAACCGTATCGAGGGGTTGGTACCTTGGTTGCCTAGTACGGGGGGTAGTAGGCCCGTATAACCACATCGAGGGGTTTGTACCTTGGTCCCTAGCTCGGGGGGTGGTAGGCCCGGGTAACCACATTGAGGGGTTTGTACCTCTTTCGCCTTTCCAAAGGGGTGGTAGGCCTTAGAAATACTATATTGATGGTCACTCGTCACACATGTACTACGTCCCACTAAATATGATTTTTATGTAAGCATCATTATACATATTATCTCATCAATATGCTATCTATTGGGTATGATTATGCATTTTGCCTATGATGTCCATCTATTATTGCATTGCATTGCATCCCATATACTTAGTACATTCAAACGTACTAATGCATACTCTATGCCTACATGATGTCACCATGTAGGGACCGGAGTACCGCTTGACCATCCTCCTTCGCGTGGCTAATACGATTTTCTATCGAGGTTATTGGTGAGTCCTCCATTCCGGGGACGTTGCTTATGATCTTTTGCTATGTATAAGACTTTTCCTTTTTAGTTATGTTTTGACTATGAGGGTGAGCCCGGTAGTTTGTCTTGGCCCCCGCTAAGTACCCATGTTTAGAGGTGGTGTTGGACAAGTTGTGTATTGTGCTTGAGCTTGACTCATATATTGTATTTATGTATCATTCCTTTTTTTTTCTCTTGCTCCCTTAGTCCCGATTTCCCCCTTGATTAAGCTTATCGCTTATGGTCATTTTAATTGCTTCCGCGACCAAGGATGTGTAATGATACGCTATGAGGCTTGTTTGGGGTTCCTTCGGGTTCCCCATTCGCTGGTCATGTCTAGGCCCTAGGCTTGGGTCGTGACACGTGGGTCGCCTAGTGGGCTGTCCCCTTGGCCTAGGTTCTGGAAAAAAGGGCGAGCTATGTCATGGTTCACCGGTTGGGTTGGCGATTCACCCAACATACCACCCCCATCGCCTAGTAAGCTCCCCATTTAGGGAGCCTACTGGAAATTTAGGCGAGCCAAGGGCTCTTTAGGTGAGTCGCCTAGTGCCCTTGGCAAGCCAAAGGGTTAAATGGGAGATCAAAATCATGAAGGAGGGAAAAATTTAAGTTGTAACTTAAAGGGATCCATAGTTTTATTCCAAAATTAAAACCCCATTATTCTACTCTTTTCCCAATAGGTATATAACATTTTTTAGACTTGGAATTCCTACAATTAAGGCACTTTCAAAAGAAAGAAATTAAGACCCATCTCCTCTCCGATATTTCTATCAGTTGGAATCCTCCATTGAAGAAGCTCAAGAACTTGAAGAATAGGGCTCAAGAATCCATCTTCTCAACTCCAATTCATGGGCAAAGCTTCAATTAAGGTATGAGAGACTTGATTCATGGAATACTTTTCTCCATGAAGTCCTTCAACTCTAAATTTCGAAATGTGGCAAATTGTTCAAAAACTAGGGTTTTCATTCTAGCCACGGGTTCTTCCTAAAAATGATTTCATTATGTTAATTGTCCTATATTATGGATGATTTGATGTTTAATGGTGATTTATACTGGAAAATTCCCATGAACGCATGAACTCCCATATGACCCCAATTTCATGAATTTCTGATGGGTGTATTGATGCAAGATGAATACTATGATTGATGTCTATGATATTTTTGTTATTGAATCTTGTTTTAATCATGCCTAATGTAGTATTTCTAGGTGTGATTGTGTGACATTATTCATGACCCTTGAAGGGTAAGTTATGAACGGTTGTACATGTTGATGAATGTTGTGTATAAACTCATGATTCACTTAGAAGGTGAAGATCCTATGACTAATGTGTAAATTGAGGTATTGTTGAAAGGCCATTTTTTCCTTACCCTTACTCTTGATTAGGTATGAATCATCTAGGATGATGATAATGTTGTGTTGATTGAAAGACTATTCTCATGAAACACTATGAACAATAATGTGAAAGGTTTACTCACATGTTAATGTTGATTCTAAGGTTGAAAGTACATTCTTACTTTATTGAATCTATGAGCTATTTTATGGGTTGTATTGAATGAAGGTCAAAGTATTCCTTTCACACATGTAAATGAAATTCAAGACTAATTACATATAATTTTGGAAATAATGCTTAGCACCGAGCGGATATGGTCAATGAGGTAGAGGCCCTCCCGTCAATACAATAGACCGGGCCATCTAGATTATTCTCATGAGATGGAAGCTCCTCCACCAATACAATAGGTCGGGTTTCTAGAAGCAATCTTCCTAACCCATAACTATGTTCCAACATAGGTCTTTAGCTAGTGGATCCACCCAAAAGCTAATACATTTAGTTCTACCATAGGCAAGTAGAACACATTCTTTCGGAGTGAGGTAACATGACACCGGATTCCATGTCCTCACATGATCTATGTCGGGTATGGCTAATCTTACCTATATGAAAAGATAATGAATATGATATGAACTATACTTATGACTTCTTGGTGAGTTTATTTTGTAGGAGTGGGGGTATGGGACTTCACTCTTACGTTGTACAAGTGGACTGAGTAAGGAGTTATGGGATGGTTTTCTTTATGCTATGAGGAGACGTGAATGTATGCATGTATGTTGAATGGATAGTTGTTGTAAATGACTTTCCCTATGTTCAAGTAATGTACATGACTATTTCCTTATTTATAACTATTGATTATGATGAGGTCAAAAGGTGATATGTATGTCTAAGGTATCTTCAAAGGAGTACTTGGTATGGTTGGTATTATGGGATGCCAACTATACATTCCACAAGTGTTTCTTACAGTTTCTAAGGTAATGGTTTCACTATGTTATGAGTATAAATGTGGTTATGGCTTTTCTTCTACATTGAAAGTGCATGTTGATTTCAAAACTTGACAAATGCATACTTTTTAACTAAAATGTCCTCATTATCATATTTCAATGATTTTTATGCATTCTTCCGTACTTGGTACTTTATGTGCTAACCCATTTCTTCTACATCTATTATGAGTGTAGGTTCCGATCATTGAGACATACTTCTACTTCCTTCAAGAGAAGCTTGGGTTGACTATTCCCTAGGCTTGATGAGGCCTCAAGTTCGAGGACAAGATGTTATAGTTTCTATTTGTACTTTCTATATTCAAAACTATTGATGTAAAGGCCTATTTCCCTAAGTTTTCATTCTTATGTTTTAGATGGTGATTGAGACAAGGTCTAGACTCATATGATTTTCTTTTATGAAAAAGAACTTGGACTTCGACTGTAGAAGTTTTAGATTTTCCGCATAATTCTTATGCCTTTATGTGTATGGTTATGCTAAGGGCTTGTATGCGACTCCTTCGGGGTCAAGTACGCCATGTTACATCTAGGAGGTACCCCTGGGTGGTGACATGACTCGAAAACATGAAACAATCTACAAGGAACTCTTGGTCTCAATCTTGAATAAGAATAGAAGGTAAGAGATAAGGATATTAAAACTCTCAACAACTTTACTATTCAACATAACATCTCCTCCCTTAGGAGTAAACCCAACTAAGTCTTAACATGAAAATAGCATAGGGACCTCAATAAAACAGTCACAACTATAAGGATCTATCAACATACATGTGCCTTCATCCAGATGATCTCCTTTGCCCTCTTTAGCTTGAAGTACATAGAAATGATTTTTCTTGGGAGCATCAAGATCCAGGCCATTAAGAGAATCTTGTTTTGCCTCCTTTCCTTTGGTCGTAAGAGTAGGACAATTTCTCACTTGGTGATCATTCTTCCCACAACCATAGCACCCATTAGTATTGGTTAGACACTTCCCATAATGCCTTTTTCCATAAGTGGTGCAAGTAGGTTTAGAAAATGAAGACCCACCACCTTTCTCTTGGTTAACCCTAGGAGTGCTTGAAGAATCTTGGTTTGGATCTCTCTTTTTGAACCTTGGTTGACCTTGCTCATCACACCTACACCTTTTCAACTCCCTATTCCTCCTCTTAAGTTTGGACTCCTCAATAGATTGAGCATATACCATGAGCCTAGAAATGTTCATATCATCATGTAGCATTGTTGTACGGCACTCTTCCCCAATAAGTTCGGATATACTCGTACCAAATCGACGCATCTCATCCCTAGGGTTTAACACCAAAGATGGGGCATACTTAGACAATTGGGTAAATTTCAAGGAGTACTCTTGAACATTCATGTTATCTTGCCTAAGATTGATAAACTCCTCCATCTTAACACCACTAGTAGCTTGAGCCGTCATGGCTTGGGCTTGAGTATTTATGGGTTGAGAAATCATAAAAAGTGTCGACCTAAGATCTTCATTGGTCATGGCCGGAGCATCAACCGGAAATTTATTTCCTTGAGGAACTTGGTCACCTTGAGGACCTTGGGGAGGAACTCCATCATTCACGATTTCCTCAACCACTCTTCTTCCGTTCGCCCTTGTATTCATATCTTATAAACACAAGAGAAAGGTTAGGATAAGGAATCTTATAGAGATAAACTCTAAGGCACAACTTAAAGAGTATAAAATAAGTGTAGCTTCCTAATGTCCTATGGCCTGTCATTCATAAATGTGTCATGACTCACACCCATGAACAAGACTCTACTAGACGTATCTTGTGACATATCAATCCTAAAAACCATTCCAAAATCTTATGCTCTTAAACCATGTTTGTCACGGCCCGATCCTATACTCCGGAAGTGACACAGTATACAAGACTCCGAAAAGCCTTATAAAAGCCACATAACATTCATAACATTCGATATATAGAAATAGTGCAGAATTTAAAAAGCTTTTCTTTAAATCCATACAATAAAAAATTGTATTTAAAACAACGGAAGTCTACTAGTCTCACATGGCCATCTAAAAATGTCTTGAAAGAAACGCAGGGTCACGACCCTTTACAATAGAAAGTCTAAAATGTTTATTACATGGAAGAAAGGAACATCAACAAAACATGTGTCCTCGAATGTATGAGGACATACCATTAGCCTTGGAAGAACTCAATCCAAGCCCTTGAACTAGATGGATAGCAACTCACTTGACGGAACCTACACTTGTAGTAAAATAAGAGAAATATGGGTTAGCACACAAAAATGTACTAAGTATGATGAACATGCAAAAATCATGCTTTAAAGGGACATTTTGGTTGCAAACCATGCATTATGCCAATTTTTAGAAACATCATGTATAATAGTATCAGAGGCATAAAATATAAGTATAATCATCATACAAGTCATAATCATCACCTTTGAAAATTCACCTTAAGTAACCCTAAGCTATACTTGTGCAATGTAAGAATAGCATCCCATACTACTATCTCCACTAAGTATCACTTTGATGCCACATTAGATGAACTTACCATTTCATAACTATCTTCAATCAATACTCATGAATAAGGAACACATACATTTCATAAGTCATGACAAGGGAAAGTAACTCATAATACAACCCAAGTATAGCATTCATCATCACATTAAGCATTTAGGTCAACATTCTTCATTAGCATAACTAAGAGCACTTTTATTCATTAGTCATTAAGACAATAGAGAACTCACTTAGCCCTCTCAAAGCCTTCTCGTGCAAAGCATGGATGGCAACCCATACTACTACCCACACTTCATAGAACTTCTCAAGACACCATAATGCACATATGACATGATGAGAATAAGCGTTTAACCGACATAGACCATGAGAGCTAAATCATAGAATTTGAAGTACTATCCCACATCGTAAAGGTTGGTCTACTTGCCTAAGGTAGAACTGGTAACATTTTAGCTTAAGTGGATTTCACTAGCTAATATCCTATGTGGGCACATAGTTACGGGATATGAAGATGTTCATTGGACCCCTAACCTAACATTGGGAGAGTTTTCATCTTACCATATCCACTTGGTGCTGAGCCTTCATTCCCATAGAGTATTTCATTTTCATTAACATTATTGTACTTGAGAGGGCCACCAACATTAGGCCTACCAACCCAAAGTACATTACACAAGAAAGGGCCACCACCATTAGGTCTACCGATTCAAGGTATATTACATGGATAGCTCATTGAATACCAAAGAAAGGCCACCAACATTGGGTCTACCGATACAAGTTTCATCATTTCACACATGAAATGGCCACCAACATTGGGTGTACCGATTCAAGGCTTATCATCACATTAGTTTCTAGACTCATCATGAAGGACCACCAACACTAGGTCTATTGGTTCAAGACATAGCCTAGAATACTTCATCATTCATTTATGAAATGAATTCATTGGCCTATCGATTCATATTCATCAAGTCAAGACACATTCATTAGTCATTTATGAAAGGAATTCCATAAGCCTATCGATTCATATTCATTAAGTCAAGTCACATTCCTTATACAAGAAGAGGATACCTAAGCCTATCAATTCAAGATACAACATTCAAGGTCACATTCATCAATACAAGAAAAGAATGCCTTAAGCCTACCAATTCAAGATACATCAATCCACGTTACTTTCATTCATACATTACCATGAAGAACCCTTCACATTCCATCATCAACATTAATAAGTGTCAAATTAAGAAATAGTCTTTCAATAATAACACAATTACATTCAAGATATGATCACATTACCTTCACTAGATTAACATTCATATACAAGACATCATGATAATACTTCAATTTTTCATAATTTGCCCTTCAAGGCCATAAATCATAAATCACCAACACACCAATAATTCACAACAATTTAGGCATGGATAATGATATAATTCAGTAACCTAAAGCAATTTAGACAAACTCTATTCACATGCTTTCATAATCAACAAACGCACTACAAAAAGGCACAATTTAGGAATTCAGGAAATTCATGGGTTCTTAGAGTATTTTTATCATAAATCATCAATTAATCCATAAACTCTCATTAAACAACATTTGAAAATGTTTGAAGAAGGAACCCATGAGTTAGAGTAAAATCCTAGGTTTTTGAGAAACTTGGAAACTTTGAAATTTACTTTTGAATCGACTCTAGGGGTGAAAGCTACCCCTAGATGAAGGATCAGCATACCTTATATGGAGTTTTCCTCTAAATTGGGAAGAAACACATTGGTTCTTCAAGCCATAGCCTCCACTCCTTCTTCTTCTTCAATGGAGGTTTGTAGAGAGTGAAATATTAGTGAGGGATGAACTATTTCAGGTTTTCTTAATAAGTGAATTAATTGAAGGAATTTCAATTCTAAAAAGGTTATATACCTACTAGAAAAGTAATAAAATAATAGGGACTCAACTTTGAAAAAGAACTAAGGAACCACAAATTTAACTTAAAATCTACACCTTTCACGACATACCTCGCCCTTTGCACTCCTTGGCTTGCCAAGGGCACTAGGCGACACGCCTAATGGACCGTTGGCCCGCCAAGTTTTCCAGTAGACTCCCAAAAAGGGTAGCTCACTTAGGCGATGTAGGGGACCGTTGGGCGATTCGACAACCAGTTAGGCGAGCCCCAACCTAGTTCGCCTAAGTTTCCAACAACAAGGTCATTAAGACAGCCCACTAGGTGACTCCAAGGGTACAATGGCGACTCGCCAAGCCCTTTGGGTGATCAAGCAGCCCCATCGCCAAAAGGTCTTAAGAATAACTAGTTCCCTTTCACTCCACCTTGCTAGCTTAGGCCCTTGCTTGAACCCTAGGCTTCTTCCTTACTCATTTAAGTTCTAAAACAGCCTAGACATAACTTAAAGTTACACTAACCCTTACGTTAAGACTCTAGTTCGCTTACTAATTTTTTGGGTCATTACATCGGGAGGCCTCACAAAAGCCACTACACAATTTTAGGTCTACAACCACACTAATTCTGGACTACGTTTGTAAAGTGTTGCCCAAAGTAGTTTTGGGAACACTTTTAAAGCGTAGCCAATGTTTTTTAACTTTTAGCTACAATAATATTGACAACACTTAAAAAATGTACTCTTTAAAGGTATAAGCTACATTTTATAAATGTTGATACAATATGATATAATTGACAACACCTATTTACATATATGGCCACACTTTTAAAGTGTGCTATTTTTATAATTGAAAAAACAACACATTATAAGTGTGGCCTAAAATTTTCAGTAAAATATTATATTCCCTCTGTCATTTTTAACTCTCCCTCCATTTATTATTGGGGAAAAAAAAATTAATAAAACATCAAAATTTCTTTTCCCCAAATTGAGAACACGCTGCAAGGCTTTTCCGAATAACACGCCGAAGAACACGATTATGAGGTAACTCATAAAACATTAAGGCTTCCTTTTCCCCCAAATCAGAAAATCTTTCTGTCAATTTGATGAACGCGCTTTTCTCTCCAAGCTAAGTATGAAGAACACGATTTTCGTCAAAATTTCTCACAGATCTCACGATGTCACAATGATGAGTTGAAGAATTGAAGAGCTACTCGCTGAAGAACAAGATTTCATGATTTCTTGTTGAAAGGATTTTGTTGGAATAGGGTTCATCTTGTTAGAAATTCTATCTTTTAAAGTCTAAATTTCAGCTTTAGGGTTTTGATATTCTTGTGTTGTTGATACTATTTTGGTTGATTTTTGCTCGTAGTTGTATTATCCTAACCGTTAATCACTAAATAAGTATAAATGAAGTGATTAGGGTTGATTTGTGTAAAGAGCTATACTTTCTAGGTTGTGGAGTGATTGTTTCTCGGTTTTGTTTCTCTTGTCCTCTTTAGATTCTCAATGATCTGTCTGGTTTTAACTAGAAGAAAATTCTAACCATGCTGGAAGTATTTCAATTGAATTAGGTAATTCTGTGTATTAAATTGAATTTCTTCATTATGAAACTTCGTTTCTGTTTTTTATTGTGTATGCAGCATTGAAATTCTAATTGGATCTTACGAATTCAAAAAAAAAAGCGCTTGAATTTCACTTTTTTCTGTTCGTATTCATCATGACAAGCTTCATCGCAAAATAAGGATGAATTAGTGTTTGGAAGGATTTATACCTTTTACATTCTTAGTGAATATCTCCATAATTAGTCCTTTTCAGTTTTCATAGTGTAGTATGCTGGATTTTGAGCTTACTAATTTATGATCAATTTGATTAAACATGCAGGGAATACTCATTAATGTCTTTCTTTTGCCTGATGTTATACTTTCAGTGATGATCCTCTTTATTATTACAAGCGAAGAAAGTTATTCTTCCTATTAAATGTTTGGTTGTGTTGATTTTGTCTTGGTAATGTGCAGGCAATTAAAATGTCAACTCCTTCAAGGAAGAGACTGATGAGGGATTTCAAGAGGTTACAACAGGATCCTCCTGCGGGTACTAATGGTCCTCCTCGAATTTGTAATTGATGTTGTCAATACACTTCAGAGGCTTCTTTATTAAATAGCTCAATTCATGGGTTTCTTCCACAAAATAGAAGTAGTGCTATATTTTACGAGACTATGGTTTATTTCGGTAGTGACTTCTGTCTTCTACATCCATTTTTTCCTGATAATACCTATGGTGTTGACAGTGGTGGTGACCCACGAGTAATTCCAAGCCTCTCTTTTGAGGAATTTGAGGTTGGTAGTCTCTTTCCCATAGTTTTTCTTGTTGTTCAAGGATTGCGAACTTCAAAATATTTACATTACTCATAAAAAAGAACTTCAAAGCATTCATAAGGTTTTAGTATTACAATCATACAATGCTAATCTTTCTTCATAACATGATTATGTGAATTCTTGGATTCTTCCCATTGTCGTTTTGTAGTATTTCCAAATGTTTCTTGTCATGCCTGTTGTGATGGTGTTTAGTTGAATTTGGATGTTAGTGAAAGCTGTGGGCTAGAGTTTTTTGTGGTGGTATTACTTGCTTTATGTATACAGATGCTCCATTGATGTATTATAATTTATAAATGTATCTTTATTTTCAACTGCAAACAGAAAACTAGCTACTAACTTGTGGTGGCAGATAAATCATATCTTATCTAGTTAACTGTCATCATCCACGTTCTCCTTTTGATCTATTTAATTATTTCAGAAACACCTATGACAGCTAATTGAACCCCTAAGCATGTAAACAATGAAGTTTTCACACTTGTACTCCAACTGCATTCAGTAAACAAGTGATGTTGTGTTTCCAGCACACTCTCACCACATACATAACACATTCGATCCTCCACTGAAATATTCATTTTTTGCAATCTCTCGCAAGTGAGTAGTCGTCATTGACATGCCAACCAAGTAATAAATTTGTGTTAAAGGAGCTTGACAGAGTTCTAGATTAGATAAGCCTCTTTTAATTTGCAACCTACCAGCATATGACAAAGTTTATCTTAGGCAGAATGTATTTCTTGCTATTACTTTGTCCACTAAACGGTCTTAGGCTACTTGTTGGCCAAAGTCTTACCTCTCTTTCTCTTTCTGGTAGCTGATTTGATGGCACCTAACCTCTTCACTAGTGTCCATTCCTTCTGATCATTTTTAAGACATTAACCTTCCATTAGATTTCGACAACCAAGGGTTTTCCTGGAAGGTTCTGATGGTGACTTTCACCAAAGTTGATATTATTTATTTTGGTGAATCTTTTGTGTTCATCTATAAATGTTAAGTTAAATTATTTGATGAGTTAAGTCCTTATATTCGATGTTGATACATTTTGGAAAAATATATTGTTTTGTAACTGAGCCGTATATATAGTTGCATTGAAGAATCAAATATAAAAGAAGATGCACAATGAGACAACTGCAATTTGAAACTATGCATATCTACTGTATAGTTTACTGATGCATCAATATTTCTTAATTTATTTCAAGCTACACATATTACTTGGTAATGCTCGCAAAAGGGAGAGTAGTCATGACTAATTATTCTTGCTTATTCATTTTAAATTATGTTTTAATTTATATTCTATTTTTTGTATATTTAATTGTAATTTAAATATTACTTTTCTTTGTGCTATAAAAGAAAAAACCTATGAAAATCCAGAAGGATTAAAAATAAAAATAATATTTTCAAATTTAGGAAGAAGGTATAAAAAAATAGGTGAAAATCTATATCTAATGATAGAAAAAGAAACAGTAAGATTAGAAGATAGTCTAACTGTAATGGTACGAATAACTAGAGAAAATGAAGAAATAGATAGGAAAAATGAAATAGATACAATAAAACAACAAGCAAAATTAGAAATACAACAGATCAAAGAAATGAAAAATGATAAAATAATCGGTTTAGAAAAAAAACTAACTATGCTTAAAGAATTATATGCGGCTAAACAAAAAGAAAAAGAAATAGAAACAAACTTAAAAATGGAGATAGAAAAATTTAAAGAAAAAATGACTAAAGAAACCCCAGATATAGGAATTCATAATGTTGATATAGATGAAAACTGCTCAGAACAAGACTCAGATATAAGTGAGACATATACATAAATAATAGAAAAAATAGACGAAACCAAAACAATTAACAATAAGATAGAAATAAATAGAGAAGAAATTAAAAATGAAGTAAGTACGAGTACACCAGAAGTGAAAAATCCAAAAACACTGAGTCCTAATTATTATACAGTTAGTTATGAAGAATCTGACAGATATAATAGCTTATGGAATAAAAGATTAAACAAAAAATGGACACCATCTACAACATCCCGAAGTAATGGGTTTTTAGATCTAGATTGTGTAACGGATATAAACAAAACAATACAACTATGGGTAGGATATATATCGAAACAACTAATAGATAATAAAATTGGAATGACAGAAGTACCAGGATATATAGAAAGAACATTTATAGGAACGGTAAAATTATGGTTACAAATTTTAGCAGAAGAAAGCATAAAAACATTAAGAAATAATAAGAAAATAGACGGAGAAATTGCGACTACAACAATCGATATATCAAATAAATATGAAATAGCTATAAGAAATGAATTCAGTAGTACAACTACAGAAGTAGAATATCAGAATAAAGAAAAACAGTTACATAGGAATTTAATGCTAAAATTAGCTATATGTAATATGTGCTACATAGACGAATATACATGTGTATTTAGAGAATATTATTACAAAGGAACATACAATACAGAAGAATCGAAAGAAATAAGAAAATTATATTTTACAAAATTACCAGAATCATTTAGTTCTAAGATAATAAAAGATTGGAGCGAAGCAGGATTACAAGATACACTTGGAGCAAGAATGAGATATCTACAAAAATGGTATTCAGCAATATGTGAAAAATATAGAGAAGACATTAAAATGGAAAAAAACAATAATGAGAAACCTAGCATGTTGTAAAGATAAGATAGCACCTCAATTCGGATGCAATGATAATTATTATAAAAAGAAATATAGAAAACCAGGGAAATATAAAAAATATAAATCCCAATACAGGTATAAAAAACCAAGAAAAATATATTACATAAAAAATACTAAAGCAAAAAGACCTTTTAAACCAAAGAAAAAAATAACAGAATGTACATGTTATAATTGTGGAAAACTAGGACATTTCGCTAAAGATTGTAAATTACCCAAAAATCTAAAGAAAAAACAAATATCTGAAATAATAATTAATGATGAAACATATACACAAATAGATTATATCGATTATGAACCAGCAAGTGATGATAGTATATATGAATTTGAATCGTTTGAAAACGAAATATCTGAAAATGAAATAGAAGAAAATAATGATGACTGAAAAGGACGTACAAATAATAAATAAAGAAGAATATGCAAATGAAGAATCTACAGAACAGAAGGTAATATTTGATATTAATATATTTGAACAAATAAAAGGAAAAGAATTAGATTTTAGTGTAGAAAAAATATTTAAGATACCATTAATAAGAAATATATTTAAAAGACAAAGAGATGAATATTATGTAGTAAGTCAGAAAGAACATATAATAGATTGTAAATATACCAAAGGAAAAGCAAGAATACCTATAATAAATAAAAGGATAATAAATAAAAAAATACAAGAAATTAAAGCTAAAGAACCAATAAAATACGTACACTTAGGTGGAACAGAGATATTAATAAAAGCTTGTTTTAGAGAAGGAATAGATACACCAATAGAAATATATTTGGCAGATGACAGAATAGTAGAACCAATAGAAAGAAGTATAATAAGTGCAGTAAAAGGAAATTTAATCTACCAGAAATTTAAGTTTATAATAAGTCCTAATTATTTAGTAGCAATAAACGATAGAAATATAGATAAATCATTAGTATTATATTGGAAAATGTCAGGAATAGAGTTAGCCCCAGGAAGTAAATATTTACAGCTCGCTGTAAAAATCTATATGTATTAACAACAAAACATAAGATAACAGCAAAAAATAAGATAAATAAAATAAAAATAGAGAATTCTTTTGAACAAATTGTTACGGTAATAGATAATAATGATTATAGTTACAAAAAAATAGACATAGAAGAGGATCTAGAAATAGTGAGTGATAGGATAAGTACATCAAAAAGAATAAAAAACATAGATAAAAATATTGACACGTCCCAACCTTCAAGAAAATCAGTAGAATATCAAAGAATAAAAGAAATTGAACCATATCACTACTATATAACTGGAATAATAGAACAAAGAAAACATATCATCATAATAAATACTGGACAAGAAGAAAATTATATACCAAGAGAATTAGTATCGGAAGAAGAAATAACCTCTAAAGACAGAATTACCAAAAGAATTGTTACAAACTTTAAAATATACCAAGAAGATAATATAATATTAGGAATAAAATGGTTAGAAGAAATGAAACCATATAATTTAGAAAATACCCAATTAACAATAACTTATAAAAACAAAAAGATTATAGTAAAAACAGCACTATGAAAATTTATATACTTGCAAAAATAATAGTAGAAAATTACTACAACAGATATTACACTCCAATGATAGATACAGGAGCAGAAGCAAACATGTGTAAACATAATTGTCTACCAGATGAAAAATGGGAGAAACTAAAAACACCTATAGTTGTCACAGGATTTAATAATGAAGGAAGTATGATAACATACAAAGCAAAAAATATAAAGTTACAAATATGGGATAAAATATTAACTATAGAGGATATATATAGTTATGAATTTATAAATAAAGACATGCTTTTAGGAATGTCATTTCTAGAAAAACTATATCCCCATGTAATAACAAAAACACATTGGTGGTTTACCACACCATGTAAGCAAAAAATAGGAGCAAAAAGAGTAAATAATAAAAACAGAAAGCCTACACCATGGATTAAAGGAAGTGAAAAAATCACTCAAAAACTAGAAAATATTAAAGAAAAGACCCACAATATAGAATTAATAATATTTTCAATAGATAAATTAAAATTAAATCAAGAAAAATTAGATATGTTATATAGCGAAGATCCCTTAAAAGGATGGGAAAACCATAAAACAAAGGTAAGAATTGAATTGATTGATGAAAATAGTATAATAACCCAAAAACCATTTAAATATAATTTTGAGGATTTAAAAGAATTTAGAATGCATATAAGAGAATTATTAGAAAACAAATATATTCAAGAAAGCAATAGCAAACATACAAGTCCAACATTCATAGTAAATAAACACAACGAACAAAAAAGAGGTAAAAGCCGTATGGTTATTGACTATAGAAATTTAAATGCAAAAATAAAAACATATAATTATTCCATACCTAACAAAGTATTAAAAGTAAGACAAGTACAAGGATATAATTATTTTAGTAAATTTGATTGTAAATCAGGATTTTATCATCTAAAGCTAGAAGAAGAATCTAAAAAATTAACAGCTTTTACAGTACCACAAGGATTTTATGAATGGAACGTACTACCTTTTGGATATAAGAATGCACCAGGAAGATACCATCATTTCATGGATAATTATTTTAACCAAATAGAAAATTGTATAGTATACATAGATGATATATTGTTATATTCACGAACAGAAGAAGATCATATACGATTATTAGAAAAATTTATACATATTATAACATACTCAGTAATAAGTTTAAGTAAGAAAAAGGAAAAAATAATGAAAAATCAGATAGAATTTTTAGGAATACAATAGATAAGAATGGTATAAAAATGCAAAACCACATAGTACAAAAAATAATAAATTCTGAAGAACAAATAGATACAAAAAAGAAATTACAATTATTTTTAGGATTAGTAAACCAGGTAAGAGAATATATACCTAATCTAGCAGAAAATCTAAAACCTTTGCATAAAAATTGAAGAAAGACGTACAATATTATTTTGATAAAAAAGATCAAGAACAAATACAAAAAATAAAATCATTATGTAAGAAGTTAGCTAAATTATATTTTCCAGATGAAAATAAAAAATTTATATACCTAGTAGAATCAGATGCAAGCGAAATAAGTTATAGAGGAGTACTAAAATATAGATATGATAAAGAAAAAATAGAACATCATTGTAGATATTACTCAGGGACATTTACAAATCCTGAAATAAAATGAGAAATAAATAGAAAAAAATTATATGCACTATATAAATGTTTATTAGCTTTTGAACCATATATAGTATATAATAAGTTTATTGTAAGAATAGATAATACGCAGGTAAAATGGTGGATCACAAGGAAGATACAAGATTCAGTAACAACCAAAGAAATACGGAGATTAGTGTTAAATATACAGAACTTTACATTTACAATAGAAGTGATAAGTACTAACAAAAATGTTATTGTAGATTACATTTCAAGACAAAGCTACGCAGATGGATCTAGACAAAGAAAATACTCTTGAAAAAATATTGAATGCTATGACATTACTTTGTACAAAAGTAGATAGCCTGGACAAAGAGATACAAAAAATGAAAGGTCAGCAGCATGACGGTAAATATGCGGAGCTAAGTCGATCGGAAGACTTGAAAATTCCAAAGCTAGAAGGTGACGATGGGAAACACCGAAAAACCCAAACTAATAATTTGTTACATGCAGCTACAGGTAGCACATCATCTACAAAAGAAGAAAAAAGATATGTTAATACAAATATGAACAAGATATTTGAGAAACCATTTGTACCCAGAAATCAAAACCCCTTATTTGTACCCCCACAAATAAATACCTACAAAGACAGCTTAGGACAGGACAAGAAAATCTATAATCACATAACCAGAGCCTATATAGAAAACATTCACAAAATACAAACCTATTTAAAAAAAATCCCAGATCTAAAACTACCCAAAATCCACACGAAGATTATATTACCCAAACTCTACAAGGATATAATATACTAATTGCTTTACCTAAGACAAATGCAAATCTAGTGGCAACTTGTTATAACTATGGATTACTGAACACAGTATATACCCAGACAAGAGATGAAATAGCTACAATACCGGAGCTACACAAAGCATTCATGCACTACAAAAGGATAACTAAGGGAACCCTTTTTTATATAAAATTCTATTCAGCACCAGCCGGGATACTTTATGATGAAATTAAACTAATCATACAAGTTATAAAAATTGGATTAACTAGAGAAATGATCATACCATAAAAAATAGAAGAACAAGACGAAATGCAAAAAGTGGAGATACTAGCATTCTATGCAGGAAAACGAATTATTGGAATAGCTACTATCTTAAATGAGTTAACATCTAATTATTTAAACAAAAATTCGATATGGAGTTATTATTCAAGAGAGCAAACAATGATATATTCAAATTGTCGAGAAATCAGAGAAGCAGATATGGAAGAACTCAGGCAATGGGCACTAAGTCTACTAAAACCTGAGCAACAACCAACTACAAAAGCTATAAGAAAGAACTTTATCTCATCAGAAATAATGACAAGATATTGTAAAACTATTTGACACAAATATCCGGATCATCAATGTTCTAAATGCCAAGGAGAAGATAACGTAATTCCAAACGTACAGCTGGAGTAAAAACAAGAAGCAACAAAAGCCGACAAGATAGAAAGAAAAGATTATGCAAACAAGCTAAGTGGAATTTAAAAGAAGAGATAGTGGAGGCTTTATGTAAGGTAGAGAGCTAGTGGAAGACTTTAGATAAAGTAGTAGTAGCAACGTGTTAGATTAGTAGTAATATGTACAAAAGTATGAATAGTATTAAAGATGTAAAGCAACTATAGTTAGATGTAAAGTAACCATAGTATAGAAAAAGTAACTATAGTAGGGTTACTTATATTTGTATAAATAGATAGCCATTATGGCATAAATAGGCAAGACTTTCTACACGGAAAGCAAGCCTCTCTTTGTAATCAAAATACTCTCAATAAGAATATATCAGTTTCAGAGCTAAGCTATGGATCAAAATATTCCAGATATCACACAGGTACATATATTTATAATTATGCATAGCTAAATCTATTAATTCCTGAATATCATAGTAATGATAGAATAAATTTATATTAGTTATTATATACTAGAATTATTATCAGATGTTTTCTAGTTTTTTAACATAAGGAAAGAAAGGAAAACTTCTAGACTAGGCCATCCTAAAGTTGAAACCATAGGCATGAGAAGCCGTGAGGGGAGTAAACGTAGTTGAGGGACTGTTAGGAAGAATACTTTTGAAAGTACGATGTTAACAGTGACAGGAAAACATGATGAAAATAATCTAGTTTATAGTAATCTAATATGAATAATATTCGTCAAGACTATGATATAAAGGGAATTATATTAAAATTGTTATGTCTTATTTACATGATGAAATGATATTACATTACAAAATACTAATCTTGTATGTATTAAGACACATAGAAATTATGGAATTAAAACAAATGATATGGCAGCAAATATTTGAAGAAGAAGAAGAAGAATTAATAGAATTAATGAACCAACTATGCTATGAAGATGAAATTCCAGAATTTAATTTAAGTGATTTAGAAATTCAATATTCTGATTAATGATAAATCAAGAATATCTAGAATATTGGCAACAAACTATAATAGATATTACGATGTTAAGTAATTTAATAAAAGAAAATATAGAAACATTCCAACAAACTCACGACATACAATACATAGAATATATATTAGAAAATATAAAAGAAATCATAAGATTAATACCTCTAGCAAAAAATGTATTATGAACGAATTAACTTATAACTGAAGGACCCCCCCCCCCCCCCCCCCCCCTTGATTCCTTAGCCGCTTAGTGTGACTGGTGTTGTCTGTTCTATATTTTTGTAGGCGTTTCACAGAAAAATTTACTATCCAAACAATGCAAGAATATGATTTTATGGAGACGATGACCCACATGAACGTCTGCGGATCATAAGTGGTACTTATATGTTTGCCTCTTACAATTTCAAATGAACATGAATAGTGTTAATTCATCTGGTTTGCCTATACTAGGAATCCTTCTTGAACAGTGGATTTGCTCGAATATTCATTACTCTCATGTACATTTTAGATGTGTTAAAAGGACATATAGATATTACAAAATCATTGACATTCCAATCTCAGAAACTTTACCTACACCTATCAGATGCCTTATTTTATTTTAATTGTTTTGCACATAGCTCAACAACATATAGACATCATTACACAAAATTTTAAAAATTTGGGGCACATGAAACGTTTTACATTATTTATTTTGGGTGTCATTTCTAGTACAACCAAGATTAACAAGGACACATTGGAAGAAGCATTTGTGACTTCCAAAGTAATGAAAAACACGTTCCCTCTATTTTATCCCAACTGTTATTTTGGTAGTGCCAATCATCAGACCGTACTAAATATGATGGCTAGCATAAATATAGAATAAAGTATACGTTAGTTCAAACATGTACTAAATATGATGGCTAGCATAAATAATCAACATAAGCATAATGTAGGCATTAGTCAACCTAAGACATATACAATAATCATAAGAGATAATCAACATAAGGCACATGCTATAGACATAAGAGACAATAATATAGTGTCACGCCCTAAACTCAAGGGGCTCAACTGGCTCCTAATGCCAAAACTCAGGCCCGAGCCGACCCTGCTAAACCATTTGCATCTAGCGCATGACAGTCACATGCAACTAAGAAAACAATCAAGTATATCTCAACTTATAACTAAGCCCTCGGCCGGCAAGGCCCATGTCTACAGATCTACAAAAGAAACAGCTACTCCCGAGAATTTATATAAAGAAATAGTCAACTAGCACAGAAGTCCTGATTGGGCCGTCAAGGCAACCATGATCTCTATACCAAAACTGAAAGCATGTATATAACAAGACAATGCATCACCCAACTAACAAGTTTCAGCAAACCAACAAACTAGGCCAACATGGCCATAACGTAGTTATAAACCCCACACACTAGTCTGCAAGCCTCTAAGAGTATTAACGATTGGTGGGACAGGGCCCAAGCCTACCTATAAAAATATGTACAACAAAATCTAACAAACCTCCAAACACTGGTAGCTTTGGATGAAAGGGGCTAGCCAACCGGATAAAAGTCAATCCTGCTGCTGAAGAGGTCTACTCAGTCGTCTGTCAGGACCTACATACATGAATGCAGCGCCCCCAGGCAATGGGGCGTCAGTACAAAATAATGTACAGAGTATGAAAGGTAATAGGCTATGATCAAGTATCCTAATATATTGGAATAATCCGATAAATAAATCAAGGATAAGATAAGTGTACTGACATGCTCCTAAATCTAAACTTATCAAAAATAATAAAAAAACAACCTAACAGAGCCCCCATAAGCTCGGCAGGTACAAACAGCACATAAGACCACCTACTCAGGCCCCCATAAGATCGGAAGGTGCCTATCAATCTATATACCCCTATCGGTAGTCCCCTAGCCCTGTAGGCAATCATATAGCCCTCTTAGGCACTAATATAGCCCCATAGCAGCACATAGTTCTCTTAGGTAGCAACATAACTTATAGATAACTCATACCCCTCTTAGGCAACAACATAGCCATGTAAGAAGCCCATACCTTTCTTAGGCGTCAATCCCTGTAGGCAACTCATAGCCCTTCTAGGCATCAATATAGCCCCGTAGGCAACATATTGCCCTTTTAGTTATCCATATAGCCCTGTAGGAAAAACATAGCCCTTCTAGGCATAAATCACATTCCTGCAGCTAACCAAAATAGCCCCAAGGGCAACAATAACAATCAAATCATTAAAAGTGAGAAATCTAGTTATAAGCAACTTGTACAAATAGCCTCTAAATCGTGTCTAACATACGGACGCTACTAACTGAATAAGAATCCCGACATGGGAGGATTATATCAACTCGAGCAGCCAATAATCTACAATAATGGCTACAAGTATATCAAGTATATTAAGGAACATACCGTAAGTAGGGAATAGCCTTAACATACCTTTTTCGCTAAATGCACGTGGCCTAACCACTTTTACTCATAACTCCCTCGATACTACACAAGGTAGGACCATAATCAATACACAAAATAAAAGATACCATGACAATACGATAAAAGATATGTATTTTCGTCGCAAATTGCTATTTGCTGCTTATTAAAGCTAGAGTCAATGAAAGAAGGGTCTTACCTCAATTTTAGGTTCGTAATACGCCTCAAAACTTTCAAATATATTCAAACCCTTGCTGTCCCAACACTAATGTGTGATATGCTACGAAATCGATAAAATAAATTATACCACGATGATGATCCCAACGCGTGGAACAACTTTCGTCAAGGAGTTAAGTCGAGAAAATCTATACTTCACTTTATCCTAGAAATGGGTTTCTCTAATTTCTCTGGTTATTAGCTTTAAAATGAAGAAAAAGTTTGAAGAAGAAGATATATGTAACTTTCCACCGACCTAGGGCCCCACCTCACGTGCCTGCTTGCTCAGTCCTACGAAAACGCGAATATCTCTATCTTCTGAAGTCGTATGAACAAACAGTTTGATGCGTTGGAAACTAGACTTGTAGGCGTTTGATCAGATAGTTTGTGGGATCCATAACTCTTTATTTATTGTGAGAAAACCTCCAAGACATTTGACCCAAATTTCTGAGAAATCTTTAAGAAGGAACTTACGATAACTTCCGCCAACTTTTATTTTGCCACTTACCTAAATTCAAAACTTGAGATGCAACACTTGAATACTTAAAATAGGACATACCACATCATTCATAATTTATTACCCACCCTCCTTGTCTTTCCATGGAGATACGAGTAATTTTAGACGTTTCGAAAAGTCGGGGTGTTACATATAGTCATAGGCATAATAAATTCATTTAGATCAACATAATATAAAAGAAACACTTCATAAGTAACCTCAAAGCATGCTTGTGCAATGCATGGATAAGATCTCATAAATCTCACCCATGCTAAGGAAACCTCCTTAGGCCCTCATTCAAACACATCATCAATCATTCTCATTTTTAACTTATATTTTATTGACATGGGGATTCACCAATAGTCATACATTCTCCAAGAAGTCTACTCTAGCAACAATCCAAACATGTCATTTATCATGACATAATTCACATTACTCTTGGTTTACTCTCAGGAACTATAATCATGATTTCTTGAAGAGTTGCTTAACGTAGGTAGGACTATGGACTCTACTTATGCATTGCACAAGTGGACTCTAACGGAGGTTGTGATTAGTCTCTTTATGTAATGAAGACTGGTCTATTTATGTTAATATTAAAGCATGTTAAGGTTGACTTTACTTATGTCAAGATATGAAGTATGATTATGCATGTGAATTACATTTATGACTTCTTAATGGGTTTGCTTAGTATATGTGGGGGTACAGGACTCCATGTGTACATTGCACAAGTGATCTTGTGAAGGGCTTGTGAGGGTGGTTTACCTATGATATGAACTAAATGGGTTATGACTAATGATGTAGTAAAGGAATGAGTCCTTATTTGATGTTATGAAGTATGTTGGTCTTATGTCTAATGTGAAATGAAGATGTTATGACTCGTTGAATATGATGGGTCTAGTCTGTGGTTGCTTCCTAGGAACACTTGGTGTGAGTAGTATTATGGGATGCTACTTACACATTGCACTAGTGTGACTTGGGGGTTGTCTTAGGTGAAGGTTCCTATGTGAAGACTATGTCTTATGGTGTGCTTATGACTCTATAAATATACGTGGTTGGATTGATGAAGGTTATATGTAAGTTCACCTTTGGTAACCTTACGGTGATACATTGCACCAGGTACTCCCTAAGGGTTGCTTGAGGAAAGTAGTTTAGATAAAGAGTAAGGTAATGTATTGTATGCATTGAATGTTCCTAAAATGTTATAAATGGCTCTATGTGCTATTATGAATTATTTCCATGCGTATGATGATGTATGTCCTTTATATTGTTCCTATTGTGCTAAATGTTCTTGAAGTTTCTCTAAAACGGCAAGATTCATGGTTTGTTTTTGTATGGTTATCATACTTAGTGCATTCTTGTACTAACACTATTCTTCTTCATCTTTTTACACCAACTATAGTTGGTGGTGGCTAAAGGGCCTTTCAAAGAAGTGATGAGCTTGGCTTATTATTCCCAAGTTCGTGTGTGTCCTTAAATATTCAAGGACGTTTATGTTAAAGAGTTTCCTTAAGTTCAGTGTACTAGATAGTAGTTTCTTTTGTTTTGTAAGGGTTGTGTCCCTCGTGTGTTGTAGTCGTG
Organism: Solanum verrucosum; assembly: GCF_900185275.1. Taxonomy (NCBI): domain Eukaryota; kingdom Viridiplantae; phylum Streptophyta; class Magnoliopsida; order Solanales; family Solanaceae; genus Solanum; species Solanum verrucosum. The sequence goes on from NW_026019924.1 coordinate 1,318,146, forward strand.
TTTTAAGATGGCTACCTTGAGACGTAGTACTCCGATTTTGTATTAAAGGATTAAATGAGGTGACTTTTTAAGTCTTGTGTTATATTATGAAAAAGTTTTTAACTTTGCGCAATTTTTCTATGATAAATGCTATGATGAATGCTAAGGGCTTGTATAAGACCTCCGAGAGGTCGAATACTCCGGTAATAACTAGGGGGTGCTCTTGGGTCGTTACAAACTTGGTATCAGAGCATAAGGTTATGAAAATGGTCTTAGGATTCAACATCTCATGAGCCACGTCTAGTAGAGTCTTGGTCATCGGTTGAGTCGTGATACATCTATGAGTGAGAGGCTATAGGATGATAGAAGTTTCACTTTCTTCATTACTCTTGTGTCATGCCGTAGAGCATAACTCCATATGATCTCTCTCTCTTGTTTTCCCTTGTCCGGTGGTCTTCTAGATGTGATGTTGCAAGGATCGAGGGAAGAAAATGTGAGTTTTAATGCTTACTATGATATGGTGACTATATCAGTATATATGAAGGTAGATTTGGAAATCATATAATGATGCCAATCATGGCTTTCTGTGACCTATGAGGTTGGAAGCATTACATTGAAAATGTTGTATGGTGGTGTAGTTCTCGTATATTAAGAGTCGTATAGTAAGAATGAAATCTTTTTCGGATGATGAGTTGCTTTATGGTGATGGGTAATGATAGCAGAAAGTCATGGAATAGATTTGAGGAGTTTTGAAGGAATGTGGTAACTAGTGTGAGTTGAAAGTTGTTTTTTTCTTATGAGTGATGCTTCATGGTTGTCCTTGTGTGAATCAGAGTTCTTGTGTAGGCTTGCCTTAATAGCGGAAAAAAGGACTTTGTTCCATGAGTTGGGATAGTGTTTTTCTCTAAGGTTAACTTGGAGAGTTGCATGTACCCCTTAGTTCATGAGAAGGAGAAGAGAATAGATGTTGACCAACTCTAAAGAGGATAGTTGTCTTGTAAGGTTGATCTTAACTATGGTCATTCAAAGAGGGTGTTTAGATAATACCTAGGCATGGTTGAGCTGAAAGTTACGCGAAAGGTGATGATAAGGGTATGATGTGATAAAGAGTTGATTAAGTTCACCCCAAGTGGACGATAATGTGCCTAGATGGTAAGGTTTTCAGTGCCTTTGTTATTTCTACATTGAACTTCCTTGAGTTCTCCATGTTGAGAACCACTTTGGGTGATAGATATGAAGCGGAGTGGTATAGAAACCGCTAGTTGGGTCATTGAGTCCTCAGAAGTGTTTCAAGTGTCATTCGAGGACGAATGATCCTATGTGGGGTATATTGTAACAACCCTAAAAAAGAAGTAGGGGAAAGTAGAGCCTCACATGGGTTTTATGCATTAATAACTTGTTAAAAATAATTAAGAATAGCCTTTGTAGTCATTTTTAAAGAGGTTGGAAGTCAAACGTCAAGGGACGACCAAGACGTTCGGAAACTAGTCTTTTACGTGTTGGTGTGTTTTAGTATGTTGTTCATGTTTTTATGTGTCGTTTGGAGTCTAAAATCAGTCTAGATGACCCTAGTGTCTTAATAAATGTTTTTAGGGTCAAAACGTTCAAGTACGACTCCCCAGTACCACCGTAAGGGTTCCCGAGGATAACCCCAACCCTTGGCCAAACAAGCTGCCAAGGCAGCTTGAAAATGCTCATGGAGGGAGAATGTCCGCGTCGTGGACTAGCTCCACCATAGGCCAAATTTTGGTCCACGTCGTGGACATGTCGCGGACTCTACTCTCTCGAAATTTAAATTCCTGAAACTTATGGGAAGACCTCTGCGTCGCGAACTGGTTCCCCGATGAAATCTACGAAAATAAAAGTAAAGTTTGAACTGTTTAAACGGTCCAACTAAGTGAGGGGTAGTTTGGGTCCTTTGTGGAATTATTAGAAACGGTTATTCTACCTATTTTAGAGTATTTTATGTTGGTTAAAACCCCAAAACCTAGAATAAGACCCCATTCTTCAAAATGACCCTTCCCTCTCAAAATAGATTCTCTCAAAAACTTCACTGAAGACCTTGATAATGTTCAAGCTAGAAGATGGGTTTTCAACTGATTTCTTCTTAAATTTCATGGGTCTTCAATAATTAAGGTATGGTAACTCTTGATTCTTGAACAACCTCTAATTCAAGGAGTTCTATGAAAGATTTTCAGAAGTGATTCAAACACCAAAATTCCCAATTTTCAATCAAAACATGGGTCTCCGGTCAAATGATTTTCTTAATCATTCTATTGATGAATTAATGTGAAATTAAGGTTTTTAAGATAATTTACAAAGGAATTCTTGAAGAACCCATGATCCCCAAATTCTAGAAAATTGTCTATTATGTGGGTCTTTGTGAATATGATCTCTACTGGTGAAATTATGTTTAGATTAGATTGTATCGATGTTTCCTATGATAATTTATACTTAGATTATGTTTATGTTATTGAATTACATTGTTGATTCATATTGCTATCTACGTTAATTGATTATGAATTGTTGAGAATTCATCCATGGTGATCATGGCTTGGAGAATTGGTAAGTTGACCTAACTTCTAGTCTATAGTATGAGAATTGACGTTGTGTGGTTTGATCCACTTATGGTGGTGGTGTTTACTTCTTGTCTATCTATGCATGTTGAGAACATGGCCTTGAAGGCAATAGATGTGAAGTGAATTGATGATTATGATGCATATGTTTAAGAAATTGTGCTATGAAGGTTATGTATGAATCCTCAATGCTAGCATGATGTTTAAAGTGTGTTGATGATGAGGACTACCTATTCAATGTTGAATGTGTCTTTGTCTCCTATGATGAAGTGTGAGTGTGTGGTCTAGAATCCCTAGAGGGCTTTATATATGAATTGTTCATGATTTGGGGACATTGTGAATGTGTGTTGATCCCTTGAAAGGAAGTGCACTCAATAACAATGTTGTTGCTATTATGTCACTATGAGGACCAATATGCACATACACTCTACATGTATAGCTATGAATATGATGTGTTATGGTGTCTATTGATAGGTTAACTCTTATATGAACCCTTACATCTTATTATGCATGCAAAGTGTATGATTATCAAGGAATGAATATGTGTTGCATAAAGGTGTTAATGTGAAAGGCTTTCTCACATATGTACACACACACATGAATGAATGAATAAGGTTATAATAATCTAGTCAAAGTGAGTCTCTTGAAAGGTTTCCTCAGTTGTACTCTAAACTAGACTATGTTATGAATATGGTATGACTATGTGAAAGGTCATTCTCACATAATGTAGGTTCTATGATGAAAGGTCATTCTCATCATAGAAACCTTTGAGCTATATGATATGAGGGATTAAGTCCCTAAATCCTATTTTATGAACTAATTTTAAATAAAGGATTAAAGATGTTTAAAAAGGGAGTTGAAGATTAGCATCGAGTGAACATGAAAAATGAGAGTGGAGGGTTCACATTTAGCAAGTTCGGCTTCCCACAAGACAACCTTCACGTTTAGCATGTTCGGGTTCCCAACATAGATGTTGTCTCATCAGATGGAAACCTCCACACCTAGCAAGTCAAGGTTTCTAGTAGCAATCTCCTTGTTCCATAACTACGTGCCCGCGTAGGTCTTAGCTTAGTGGATCCACTAGATAGCTATTATATATGTAAGTCCTACCTTGGCAAGTAGTACCCTCTCTTTTCGGTGTGGGAGTAGAACAACGGATTCCATGTAGCTCACATGATCTATGTTGGTTATGGTAATGTCTCCCGAAAGTTAAGAAATGAACTAAGATAAGAATATGAACTCTAGTCATGATTTCTTGAAGTGTTACTTAGTGTAGATTGGACTATGGACCCTACTTATGCGTTGAGCAAGTGGACTCTTAGGGAGGTTATGATTAGGCTCTTTATGTAATGAAGACTATGGTCTATGTATCTTAATATGAAATCATGTTAAGGTTGACTTTACTTATGTCAAGACATGAAGTATGTTTTTGCATGTGAATTACACTTATGACTTCTTAATGGGTTTGCTTAGTATATGTGAGGGTATGGGACTCCATGTGTACATTGCTCAATGAGCTTGTGAAGGAATTGTGGGGGTGGTTTTCCTATGATATGAACTAAATGGGTTATGACTAATGATATAGTAAAGGAATGAGTCCATATATGATGTTACGAAGTATGTTGGTCTTATGTCTTATGTTAAATGAAGATGTTATAACTTGTTGAATATCATGTGCCTAGTCTGTGGTGGCTTCCTATGAACCCTTGGTGTGAGTAGTATTATGGGATGCTACTTACACATTGCACTAGTGTGACTTGGGGGTTGTCTTAGGTGATCGTTCTTATGTTAAGATTATGTCTTATGGTGTGCTTATGACTCTATGAATATATGTGGTTGGATTGATAAAGGCTATATGTAAGTTCTCCTTTGGCAACTTTACGGTGATACATTGCACCAAGTATTCCCTAAGGGTTGCTTGAGGAAAGGAGGTAAGATAAAGAGGAAGGTAATGTATTGTATGCATTGAATGTGCGTAAAATTTTATAACTGGTTCTATGTGCTATTATGAATGGTTTCCATGTGTATGATGATGTATGTGGTTTATATTGTTCCTATTGTGCTAAATGTTCTTGAAGTTTCTCTAAAAAGGGATGATGCATGGTTTCCAACTAAATGTCCCTTTTAAAAGCATGTTTTTGCATGGTTATCATACTTAGTGCATTCTTGTACTAACACCATTCTTCTTCATCTTTTTATACCAAGTGTAGGTGATGGTGGCTAAAGGGCCTTTCCTAGAAGTGATGAGCTTGACTTACTATTCCCAAGTTCGGGTGTGCCCTTTAAAATTCAAGGACCTTTATGTTAAAGAGTTTCCTTAAGTTCAATATACTAGCTAGTAGTTTCTTTTGTATTGTAAGGGTTGTGTCCCTCTTGTGTTGTAGTCGTGTTTTAAGATGGCTACCTTGAGACGTAGTACTCTGATTTTGTATTAAAGGTTTAAATGAGGTGACTTTTTAAGTCTTGTGTTATATTATGAAAAAGTTTTAAATTTTCCGCTATTTTTCTATGATATATGCTACGACGAACGCTAAGGGCTTGTATAAGACCTCCGAGAGGTCGAATACGCCAGTAACGGCTAGGGGGTGCTCTCGGGTCGTTACAAGGCTTAATTAAACTAAAATTTCAAGTAAGTAACAAGTAATCTACGAGTGGGAGATTGGAAATCGATATCACGTAGGGTAATTGTGTTGCTATATAGTGACGAAAATTCAGCGATAGGTTTGGTCATCTTCAATGACACTAATCATCATTTGATCTTAGAGTATTAGTTTATAGAATCTCTTTCCGTTCTCCTATATGCTAATGAAGCAAACACCTGAAACTAGTCTCTCTTTGGATGAAGAAATAAGGCAAATAGATCTGACCCATAATCTCTATATTCAGGAAAATTATAAACATCAAACCTAAGTTGCATGTATCGATCTATATTCAAGAAAATGACAAACATCAAACCTATGTTGCTTGTATCTAATTAATTATCCACTCCAATCAATCTCTTTTGAGCATCAATCGGAGATCAAAAGTAGGAATATGTTTGCAACCTTAACCCATAAATAAATCACATTTTAAATAGCCAAAATCCATGTATTAAAAAATAACAAAGAAAAGAGTATAACATAATATCCACTACATTAAATCAACACCCAACCCCATATTTGAACACCTAGACTTTGTGGTTTTAGCTACCCATCACAAAGTGTACAGAAATTATACCTTGGATGAAAGCAGCTATGGGTAACATGAAATTAAGTAGCTACAAGAAATACCCACTCAGATTTCAATTTCAAGTTTTAAATTTCAAGAGAAAAGTTTAAAGACCCAAAAATACAAAAGTGTTCTTCAAAGAATGAAAGTATTTCTCTCTCTAAAAGCATTCTCACTTCTGGAAAATATTACTTCTCCAAAAACATACTTTTTTTCTCTCCTTTGGGCTATTTATAATTTCCCCATAATCTTGCCCAAAACTAAATGTGTGACTCATCGAGCGAAGTTAGTCGGGCTCACCAATCACATTATGTGAACCACCAACTGATCTTCAGCTTACCTTTCTCTGGCTTTAGGTTTAAGGTGTTTAAACCTCAGTCGGAGAGCTCGTTTGAGTCTCGATTATTCATTCGGCATATTAGCGAGTGGAACCTTTGTTCACCTCTCTAACGTTCAATTTTTCTTCAAATTCTAACACCTTCGGCAATGGTCACCTTATTCGGATCATTCAACCTTGTTGACGATCCTTGTGAGCATTTTCTCATTTCGGTTTCCTTCTAGCCTAGCTAATTCTTTGGGTTGTAGAAGATTATGGGAAGGGACATACATATCGTTGCCGTCCTCCCTATCTCTCCAATGTTTCATATCGTTATCTCACTCCTTGTTCCAATCTTGATTCCCACCTTATTGTTACTAATTTGGGTGACAACCCCCCATTTGGTTTCCCAAGTATTGATCTTCTTCATTGTGTAATGCCTAAAACATGACATCACTTAGGCACTGCCTTATGTTTGTTACAATCGCATTTACAAATTTAATTCCTCCTCATATGACATGTTTAGACGAAAAATCGTGTTGGATCATTTTTTTGCCCATGTTTTCATCTCATTCATTTTTCTTTTGTATTTGTTATTTTCTCAGTTGTAGAGTAGACACTTGATCTTTTCCAGTATGTCATCCTCGGTTAACCTTTTTTATGTCATCTAGCAACAACATTGCTATTGTATACGATTGTTGCATAAATCCCCCTACGACCATCTGATCAGCCACATCTAGATTGACTCAATCAAGGTTGCAATATAATTATTGCAGTAGCTAATTGTCCGACACACCATGTGTTTTACATGGCAAGAGTAATTTTTTGAACTGTAACCAAGTCTTATGTGCAGGTTCACCTCCAATTCTTTTGAAATTTTTGGATTTGGGTTTGAAATTTGACTATGTTCAAGGGGGTGGGGGAATATCTCCAATAAAGCTTCATTCAACTCCTCCGAAGAAGTGTTAGAATCATTTGGCAATTTCTCCTACCATCTTTTAGCATCACCCGTCAAAGAGAACGGGAATAACCTCAACCTTACCTACTCTTGTGAGATATTTTAGAACAGAAACGACTCGCGAGCTAAAACCCCAAATATTCCTTGTAATTGGAGTAATTGTAGTATTGTTCCCTTTAGATGAAAAATTTCCCTCCCGACTGTGGGAGGTAACCGGATGGCTCTCATGGGTTGAATCAGTTCATTCATTTGCAGCAATAAAATAAGTGGGTGGATGATTCCACATAATTTAATAAAAAAATACTTGTTCTAAAAAGTCACAATTAAGCTAAGATTTCAGAAATTCAATAGGTAACAAGTAATCTAGGGATTTTGGGATTGGAAATTGATGTCACATCGGAGTAATTGTGTTGCTCTATACTAATGAATTTTTTATTCATAGGCTAGGTCATCGTCAATGATACTAATCTTCTTTTGATCTCACAGAATCGTTTGATAGAATCTCCTTTCGGTCTCTTCTATGTGATATACTAACAATCCAATACCTTACACTATTCTCTCTGTAGATTCAACAATAAGAGCAAATAGATTTGACCCATAACATCTATTTTAAAACAAGTTACATACGTCAAACCTAAATTGCAAGTATGAAACTAATTGCCTTCTCCAATCAATCTCTTTAGAGCATCGATCGGAGATCGAAAATAGGAATTCAGTTTCCAACCTAATCCATAAGTTAAATCAATGCTAATTAGACTAAATTTATGTATGAAAAACAACAAAATAGAGTATAACCCAATGCACAGTACATTAAATCAACACCCAACCACATAATTGCACTCCTAGATCTTGGGATTTTATCCACCCATTAAAAAGAGGAAACAAATTATATGTTTTATGAATGCAGCCATGCGTAATATGGAATTACACAATTACAAGAAAAATCACGTATGTTATCTAATTATTCCTTCCACTTCAGTTATTTCACACATAGAGTAAACAAATTATCATATGCATAGAGTAAATGAATTACACCCCTTTCTTATCTAATTATTCCTTCCACTTCAGTTATTTCTAGTTTTATTTAGCGTATGTTATCTTTAGTTTGTCTTGCCTACTGAGGTTTATGGTAACCACACTCATGATCGAGTTTGTAGTCATTACAATGAAACTCGATCATCTCTCGATTTGGTTAATAATTAAGTTTGAAAAATAAAATTCTAATGATAGAACATGCTAATTTGCAAAAGAATAAAGAATACGAATTAAACATTCCACATAATTCTGAAAGAGTCACCCACATGAACATCTGATTACTATTCTTTATCTAGGATAAAATTATTTTCCCACACATGGACATTGGATCTTCCATTCAATCATACATAATTGTTTTCTTCTTTGATTAACATCAAGTATGTGCTTATCATATATCTTGATTCTAACACTTCCTTGCCATGACATTTAAATTGTATTCCTAATGTTATGTTATTTTGATTGATCTATTAGGGGTCTACTTAGATATCTTTGGACCTTTTGTTGTCATAAAAACTATGTGGCTGAGTCAAAGTTCTAATTAGAGTCTTATTCAAAGACTAAAAGTATATATGTATAGGCAAAACTTTAGTATTATCAAATAGGGATAAAATTAAATAAAGAGATTATTCTTTTGAATTAAAAGTTCTCAATATTAGAAAAATTAACATTTAACGTAGTATAATTATATTTTGCAACCTATGCTACATAGTTGAAAATGATTTAAATAATGTAATTGATACTATATAATGGTAAATATTTTTACATATTTCAAATAAGAAAGTATTTAGTATACAAAAATTAGTTTATATCATAGTTCTACGTATAAAGAAAATAAGAAAATGACTATAATGCCTAGTGTTAAATCTATTTTTGAAGGGTAAAAGAGACATATAACATTTTGTTGAAAACCTTGTATTAGGTAGATTGCTGCCTCATTTTTTCAATTGGTCTAAACTGAACAAACCTAGGTTATATCATCATAAACTCAAAGGAACTCCCAACCATAAAAAACATCAATTGAAGGTTTTACTTCATGGAATTGCATAGAAGAATCGTGGCGGGAGAATACCGACTAAGTGATTAGCCGGAGTCAATCTTAATCCACATCCTCTCTATGTTGCCAGAAGCAAAACAAGTTGCGAGCACTAGTGTAATATCAAGGCGATGTTGGTTGCTTTCCAAGCACGTTGAGGTATCACTCAATTTTCAATCCTTTTATTCAGCCCATTCTAGTGAGCAAACCAAATTGAGTTTCTAGATTTCATGACTTCCACTCAAAAAAGCTTCATTATTGGATGTCTTTCTAGAAAAGGTCAAAATATTATTTTGGTTTTCTATATTTTCTAGGAGAATTTTCTTTAAGATTTTGATTTATCGGTATATTTTACTACTAAACCTGCTAATGTTGAAAAATTAACTCTGCACTTTTTATTTAGGGATACATATGAGTTTCCTCAAATTGAATATAAGAATACATCCTTGAAGAATTTGGTTTTAGGGTAGAGAATTTTTCATACTCTACCCTATAAAAAATTTAGGGTATATATTTTTTTGCAATTTGGGACTTCTTAATTGTTATTAAATATTTTGGTTTATGAACATTATAGTGATAATATATATTAAATATGATAACAATTTGATTAATGTTAAAAAAAATACATTTTATAGATATGTTATTGCAAAGTGGAAGGTTGTGGGATTTCACTTGGTATGTTATTGTTGTTTTATTTGCAAAGTGAAAAGTAATTTAATTAAGACCTTTTAGGCAAAATTTTGGATGATAAACACTGAGAATAAATAATTTGTAAAATTCAGAGTTCTTTGGCACTAAAGAGTCGGCTTCGACCTTAATATATATATAAAAAAAGGAGGGTATTCCATAATACAGAGAATAAATAGTTTGTAAATGTTAGATGCATTTACATTGATAATAGTCTTTAAGACATGTGAATGGTTTTTAAAAGTGTTTAATAGTCCATTTTTTTATATCCAAAAAAACCTTGAATTATTCAACGATTATCATGTTATTTATTAAGTATGTATAATATGAAACAGAGGTAGCATTTGATAATTGTTTTGTGGGAGTTTCAAACTCACTTCATCCCAGGAAAAAAGTACCCCCGTTATATTTGCCAAACCCAAAAATAGAGGATATTGATCCTGAAGAAGGCTACTATGCAGCTAGTAGTCATAGCATTAGTGTACAAGTTGTTAAAACATCTCTGTCTTGATAATTAATTAGTTTGTGTTGGATTCAAAATGGAGAGTTGTAGCAGGTGAAGAAAGCAATGACATGTATGTTCAGAAACAACGAGAGATTAGAGTTCTTGAAGCAATTTATCCACGGAATCTTGAATTCTACCAAAGTATGTTACTTCAATCTTGAGGGATTTTTTTTAATTTTTGGTTGATTTTACCTATAGGTTGTTGTGTCTAGGGTCTTAGAATAAACAAAATCTTTTTGGCACAAAAGTAGGAGAAAAGTCTGCATACATCCTACCCTCCCCATACCCCACTTTAGGGGTTACATTGGGTATGTTGTTACTGTTGGTTTGTTTCTTCTTAAAAGATATTTTTTAAAATAAAATCTTTTCCAAGTATCTTATTATTTTGGATGTTATTTCTATTTAATTGATTTTTATTTCCACGCAGTCCTTATATGGGTCCGAGAGACGAGACTTTTTATAATGATCGAGATACACCTGGTATACCCATAAGTCATGTTGAAGCATAGGAGTTATGGTTATAAAAGTTGATCATTATGCAGAGTCCCATCTGTAGAACCTAAAGAAGGACTACGTGGAAATAAATACCAATTTAAAAGAAGTAACATCAACAACTAGAATAAGATCAATGGAAATATTTTTATAAGAAACAAATCAATGATAACAACAGACATAATGTAATCCCACAAGTGGGATATGGGGATGGTAGAATGTACTTCGACCTTAATCCTAACTTTTTAGGGTAGATATGGTGTTTACACCAAGACACTCGACCCAACAGCGTATTATCAAAACTTGCTAGAAATAAAAAAACCCACAAGATTGAATTATCGTACTTTGGAGTAATGAAGGATTACGTAGATAAATTGCTTCAACAACTCTCATCTCTCGTAATTTTTTAACCTACATGTCAGTGCTTTCTTTACAAACAACAACTTACCATTTTTGTATTAAACACAAACTGATTATATAATCAAGGAAATGAAGTGTTAGAAACTAGTACTATCTGCTGCATAGTAGCATACTTCAAAATCAATTTCCTCTAGTTTTGGGTTTTGCAATTTTACAAGGCTATATTTTTCTACGGGTGAAATGAGTTTGAAACTCTCCCAATAAACTATCGAATGCTACCTCTATTTCATATTTTGGTTTTTGGATTTTGACGGGTGGCGGCGACCTCCACCATCAGGCTAGAAATTCTTACAAATTATCCTAGCCTTTGATCAATTTGATTTCCCTGGAATTTGCAAATCTCTAAAAAGTTCGTTGGATCTTGAGACATTTGTCGTGGACAGATGCAATTACCAAACAAGAGTAGGTTCTCTTTGGACCTTATTTTTGTTACTTCATGTTATCAATATTAATTAACTATTACTGAAAGAAGAAGACAATGCATGTGCATAATTTATGATATCCAGTACATTAGGAAAGAAATCATAATACTAATTTAAAATTACTTTAGCGGTATATTTCATAGTTTGTATATACCAACTTGTTTGCCTGACCACACGTGAGTTAGATGTTGTTCACGTAAAACTTTATATTATTTGCTAAGAATTCGATATGTTCATTGAATCTAAAAGTTCTTTACCTCTTCTTTCTATCCAAACACAACTTCTTTGCTTTTTACATTTTTATCAAAAATCACAAAAAGCATTAAAGGAAGATCATCAAGATTAAGACACATGAAAAAGGACTGGTGCCTTGACCAGTTGGTAATACTAATTAAACCTTTGGAAAAAGTGAGATGCTCTACAATTGATGTTACAAAGTAATGTTTAATTAGAATATAAATATATGTCTCCTGATTCTTACTGTCCGCAATGGTATATTTTCCTTTGGGGTAAAGTTCGACCCCTTTCATGTAGCTCATCAACTCAATATCGCAAAAGAACAACATACCTGGATTCTCTTCATCGACCACATATGGATCAATTTCTAGTATTTTCTTACCATTTTTGTTCAAATGGAACTTTCCAATTCCAAAAAGAAGGTGCGGTCAAACACAACTCTGATTTGTACTTTATACATCAAAACCAACGCAATCATCCTACTAGAGAAGCAGAAAAAATTAGGGTGCAATGAATTCATCTACGATTTTTCAAGTACACCTTCCTTTTGTGAAGTGACTTTACACCTATACTTATCAAAAATAATATTCATTCATATTGAAACAAACAACAAAATTACAAAAAAAAGAAGTTATTGTGTATATAAATTAAATAAATGGTTAAGAATATTTGAGCAAAAACGTTCTATGATTTTTTCAGAAAGCGACAAAGAGAGTGTTCTAAGGGTTTATGATCTCTTGGCATACTAATAAAAACAACTCCCTCAACACACAAGGCCCATTAGCTTTATCATGATTGAGTTTAATAAACAATTGGCCTCGCAGATTTTCAAATTCAAACATGAAGAAGCTACTGGGCGCTAATAAAATATATTTAACAAAAATTAAGTATGTGTGCTTGCTATTGTATGATGATTGCATTGGCTTTGATGTTTAATGTACGAACTAAATTTGTGTTTGATCGCACCTTCTTTTTGCAAATTTCTAGGAAAGAAATATCATTGGAAGACGTTAGGGACGTGGTTCCACCCTTGTACTGAAGTTCTAAGGAAATACTAGAAATGGATCCAAATAAGGTCGATTAAGATAAACTAGGCTTGAGGTTCTTTTGGTGTTGAGTCGATGTGCTCTATGAAAGGAATATAGATTTGTATCAACGGAAAAGAGATCATCGTGAATAGTAAGAATTAGGAGACATATTTATCTTCTAATTCAATATTACGTTGTAACACAAATTGCAGAGAAGGTTGCATATTTTGATAAACGTGTTTCTTATATTACAACCTCGTCAAGGTACCAGTCCTTTTTTGGCGGTGTCTTAATAAGGAGGGTGTCGACTTAATGCTTGATGGTGATTGTGGATTGTTGATAAAATGTTGAAAACCCAAAAATGTTATTGTGGATAAACTGAAGAGGTGTTGAACATATATATTCAATAAACATATCAATTCATAGCAACATCTGGCGTAATTTTATTTCTAAAATTAGTGTATATTTTCATCCGTAACATGTTATCGAGGCACGTAATTTTAACTGCCCATTTCTATAAGTGAAGACCATCAATATCATTTCTTATTTTTGACCAATATGCAAAACTAAGTCAGTACTACCCTTGGTAAAATATTTTCTCAAGCATGTAATCATTGTAGCAAGGTTCGACGTTGTTGCCAAATAAAAAATGAATGATGTTTCTAAAGATTATATTAAGATGAAACAAAAGTTTCTTAGCTTTGGAAATATTAAAGTTGTATTTTAAAATCGTTTCTTAAAAATAGCATTTCAAATTACATGTTCAAAGGATTCTTTCTTTCGGCCTATGTAATTATGTCAAAGATAAGGAAATGAAGTTTTTTGTTAATCTTTGGGTTTTTTGACTTTACTAATGTTTTTCAATTTTGGAATCAGTTTTTGGGGATTTTAGGCTCTTTATATAATATTTTTTTTTAGATATATGGCTTTTTGTGTTTACTTATTCATGACACATTCTCTAAATTTAGTTTTGCATTAATTTGAAACATTGACTTTTTGACTATGCTGGGATTTGTAACTTTGTTAAAAAATGATTAAGATGTGTTTTCTTTACTATCTGTTAAATACATTTTTTTCTTTTGAATATTATGTCCTACAAGGTTATAACCTTCAATAAGTAACAAGTCATATTGTTTAGGGTGTGTTTGGTACGAAGGAAACTGTTTTTGGCTTAACTATTTTTTAAAATATTTACATTTCTCACGTCATGATAGCACCTACTACAGTCCTCTAGTAGGTAAGTCTAACTCTTAGCCCAGAACCATATGCAATAAATACGAAACAATAAGCTATAAAAATTGGAAATTTCACGACCCAAAGTACATCCTAGACATGACATGGCGTATAAGGCCCGGAGTGTCCCTACAAAATCCAATTCGGATACATACAAGATAATAGAAATAAACAGTTCAAAGGTTAGAATTTTACATATCAAATGTGTTTGAAAAAAGAGGAAGTCTAACATAAGTCTCAAATCCATCTAATACATCACAAGGAAAGTGATCGGTGCGTAACTAATATATCACATACAAAGTTTGAAACGAAATGACATAAAGCTATAAAGTGTCTCGGTCATCAGAACATGAGTGTGCGGGGTAGGAAAGTCGGATCCTACATTCATGAGATAATGTAGGTAAAAGTATGCTATTGTACGTTGAATGTACTAAGTATGAGGTAGTTTGCATTCATATGAATATAATTGTATAAATGGTTTAAAACATGTAGACATGATCAATATTTGGAAATTTTAAACATGAGAAAGTAAAATATAAAAATCATAGGATATAGCCAATGCATTTGAAATAAAGGACATAACAAAATATTGAAGAAAACAAAATCATTTTGTAGTGTCTTAGGTTTAAGCGATAATAAAACCATGGTGGCTATATCATGGAATCGTCTATATCCCTCATATCGAAAGAAGGAGAATCTACTTTCCAAGGTAAAATCAGTACATATCATCATTTTTAAAAGTAGATCCACTAGTTATGTACTTTAAGACATTCTACGGGGGAACATAGTTTTAGACTAGAGGTTGCTACTAGAAACAACCCTATTTGACCCTCCACCTCAAGCCCTATTGGTGATAAGTCTAAATCCAAGTCGAATAGATAAAAGTCAATTATCAATTTAACATATCAAAGGTAATTACCAATCCACATCTTTCAAGATCAAAATGCTGAATAACTCCTTAAACATAATTAAATATGGATGAGAAAACATTTCACCAATGTGAATTCTGTTGTGAGAAATACCTTTCACAATTATGACTACCATAGTAAGTGAGAAATCCTTTCACAATAGCATCAATACTTTCCTTCAAAGCATCATCAATTCATTTTCAATAACTTCATAAAAACATGCATATCTTCATAAATTAATAATTCATAGGTTCATGGGTTCATCATAGGTTTATAGTAGGAAATCATAATTTAGGAATGGGTCAACATAATTTCATAATGATATTGATGCACATTGTAAGAAGGTATTTATGAGCTTAAAAGAAAATATTATATCAACTCCAATTATAATTACACCCGATTGGAGTCTTCACTTTGAAATAATGTGTGATGCATGTGGAATAGAGCTTTGTGTTATTCTTTGGTAGCACAAGAATATTTTTTATCATCCCATCAATTATGCTAGAAACACATTAAATTGGGCTCAAAAGAACTATAACGCGATGGAGTAAGAGTTGCTAGCTGCCGTGTATGTTTTGAATTATTTAGAGCATACTTTTGGTTAACAAAGTTGTAGTGAATATTGATCACGTAGTCCTTCAATATTTGATAGCAAAGAAGGAAGTCAAACCTAGATTGATTTGTTGGGTACTTCATTTTCATGAGTTTTGTTTTGAAGTAAAGGATAGGAAATATTGTGAAAATTAGGTAACAGACCATCTATAAAGGTCTGAACTAAGTGATGCTTAGGTGAAAAAACTAGACATCGATGATGTTTTTCCCGGTGAACAATGATGAGGATCTTTCAGACCTCAATGCCACGACATGCAACTACGAAAATTTTATAGTGTGTAGATTGATTATTGAAGGATTGAACAACTATCAAAAGAAGAAGTTCCTATTTCATGCAATGAAGTATGTCTGGGATGAACCCTATCTCATTAAGGAGTGTGTTGATCACATAATCAGGCGTTGCATTCATGAAGTTGTGGTGAAAGATATCCTTGAGACTTTCCATGCATCACAAGTGGGTGGGCATCATGGAGGTATCCTAACTGTTTCAAGGTGTTTCAATGCAGATATTATTGACCTAAATTTTATCGGGATGCACATATTTTTTGTAAGAATTTGTGCAATGGAAAATGCAAGGGAGTAATAAAAGGAGAAATGAGTTGCCTCTTTCAAGAATTCTTGAAGTTGAACTTTTTGATGTATGGGGGATTGACTTCATGAGACCATTTGGTAGCTCATTCAATAACAAATACATCCTAGTGGTTGTTGATTATATATCAAAATGGTTAGAAGTCGTGGCTTTACCTTACAACGACGGGAGGAGTGTCACTAAGTTCCTAAAGAGGTCCACATTCATAAGATTTAGGACTTCAAGAGATATTATAAGTGATTGTGGTTCCCATTTCTATAATAAAAAATTTTAAACACTTTTGTCCAAGTATGGGGTAAAGCACAAGTTTTACGCACCGTATCATCCATAAACAAGTGGACAAGTTGAGGTTTCTATGAGGGAAATCTAGAACATATTTGAAAAATACTTAATAGAAATTACATCTATTGGTCTGGCAACAATAATGATGCACTTAGGGAATATCAGACAACTTTCAAGTCTCCCATTTGAATGTCTCCTCAAAAAATTAGTGTGTGGGAAGGCCTATCACTTGCCATTGATTTGGAGATCAAAACCTTATGGACAATGAAGAGGGTGAACATAGATTGGGAGATGGCTTTGAGGAACCGTGCATACCAACTACTTGAATTGGATGAATTTTTCATAAAGGTATATGAGAAGTCCTATCTCAACATAGAGAATGTAAAACGATGCCAAAATCCTACACAAGGATATTTTGATAGGTGAGCATGTTCTTCTTTTCAATTATAGGTTTGAGCCTTTTCCGAGAAAGCTCAAATCAAAGTGGACAGGTCTGTACAAGTTAACTAGAGTGTCTTGTAATATGGCGATTGAAATTGAAGAGGTTAAGGGTGTTAAATAGTAATACCTAGGATTCGAGAAAGGGAAAAGTTTCATTTTTTAGATGTTCATGGTGCCATCCGACGGAAGACAACCACGGCCCGTGGACTAGACCACGGACCGTAGGTGTGGTCCGTCAATTGGCCACCCAAAATAATTAGAGCTAAGGAACCACGGCCAGACCAATAGACCGTCGTTGAGTCCACAATCTTTTGTTAATGGTTCGTAGGTTAGGGCCCCAAATCATAGTTTCGGAAGTGATCGACGGTTGTGCAGGATTGACTGTTAACCAGACCATGTTTTATCATACAAGGTCCGTAGGTGGTGGGTTGGCCGTTATTTTCAGGGGCAATTGGGTCTTTTCCTAATTATTGTATCCCTATATAACGTGGTTTTGCCTAAGATCCCTATATAAGTGGGTGTTAACCCCAAATTAGTTCATTCTCCTAAAATTCAAAAAGAATATAAAAGTTCGTCCTCTCAAAATTATTTCTCTCTCTAGAAGTTTGAAGAAGAAGATTCAAGCAAGGGTTCAAGGTCAAGTCTCCATTCTTCAATTTCTTATGGGCTTTGATAACAAGTTATGATATCTTTTCATCCAAGGACCCCCAAGTTCTCCCAATTGCAAAAATAGAAATTACCAAATTTGAGTTAGGATTTTCTTCTATGTAGTGGGTTATTATGAATGTGACTTAATTGATAGAATTATGATTGATTATGCATGAATTGAGAAGATTCTATGCTTTTGTGATGAAATTCCATGTACCCATGTTAAACCATGTTTCCAAGAAGAAATTGATGTAAAATGGGTTTTAGTCTAAGAAAGGAGAATTTATGGATTTATGCTTATTCTTATAGGATAAATAAGATACAATAGGAATTGCATTGAGATTGAGGCATATGTGATGGTTTATGATAAGAATTGTTTTGAGAGTGAAGCATATGTTATTAATTCTTGATGATTGATGTGATAGTTGTGGAAGAGATTTTCCCACATGATTTCTTATGTAGGAATGTGAAGGGATTTCTTACATTGAGTGAATCTAGATTGAAAGGATTTCTCACCTAAAATGAATCTATGTTGAGGAACTATCAATAGAGGCGATTACCCTTGACCTATAAATAAGTGGGATAAGAGGCGATTACCCATATTCCTTTATAAGAGTAGGATAAGAGGCTATTACTCATATTCCTTAGAATAGGATAAGTGGCGATTACCCATATTCCTTATAGTAGGATAAAAGGCGATTACTTGAACTCCTTAGAGTAGGACAAGAGGCAATTACCCACGTTCCTATAATGCAATCTGGACAAGGGGCAATTACGCATTATCATAATGTAAGAAGGACAAGGGGCGATTACCCATGATCCCAAAGTAAGAAGGACAATAGGCGATTCCCCATAATCCTTTATGGCAGGAGGTGATTCCCCATGTACTTGAAAGATAAGCTATGATATGTTATGATAGGTGATGAGTTTGGATTGTTCCTTGAATTTGCCTTCCATGATGAGTAAGACTAGAGGTGGTTACCCATGTCTTGACGAAGGATGAAGTAAGGTTGCTTCAATAAGTACTCGTTACGTGTTGTGATGATCTATTATGTGCATTGATTATGATTTATGACTTATGTTGTCTAACACTTATGTTATGTTTATGCATGTTATTATATTTAGTACATTTTTGTGCTAATACATACTCTTGCCTACATTTCTTATCCAAATGTAGCATCCGGTGTTTCCGGTTCTAATCCCCGTGGCTAGGAACTATAGTATAGGAAGAGTTGAAGATTGGTAAGTTCTTATTTATCCGAGGGTTTGGCCACTATTTTTCTTATGTTCTTTTCATTTGAGTTTTCAACATTGATGTATGGGCTACGTCCCGAGATTCTATTGTATTAGATGGTATTTGAGACAAGTGTTTTGCACTTCCACATTGAAATTAAAAACTTTGGCTATGTTGAAATAATGTTTTAAATCTTCTCGATTTCTATTATCTTGATTATGAAATAAATTTTTTTATATAAGGCCTCTCAGGGTCTTGTACGCCATGTTACATCAAGGGGGTACCCCTATGTCATGACACAAATTCAAGATCTATGGGCAATGGTTGAAAGTATATTTTAGGGAAGGTTGTGAGCTGTGAGTTATTCAAGGGGTGTTGTTCTTGGAAAATGCTTGAGTGCTTGTCCACATTGTGCTAAGATGTTAAATTAAGCATTTCATAAGAGGAAACACAAGAGTTAGTTGATTTCAATAATGTGTGTGTCACTTGTGCAGGAAGGAGAGAAATATCAGGCGTTTCGAGACACAGTTCGGTGATTTTCCAAACCTAATGGTTGTACATCCTTTGGGTTCGCTCTCTGAATAGCTTGAATTGTTAAAGGTATTGGCAACTTGTGTGATGTGAGGGTATAATTGGAGCTTCACCAAACATGTTTGGTGGACTTGACTGAATTCACTTTCTTGGACCAAAATTCATAAGGAGTGTACTGCCAATTTTTGTGATCAACTACATGCTTCCGGGATTCACTGTTCCCTTTTAAAGATCACCATCATGTTCACCGAACTAAAGAGAAGATATCATGATTGGCTCAGAAACAGTCGGCAAGTTGAACCTTTTCTGCGATTCGCAAATTGGGTAGGTGAGATTTGTTACAATTCACGCACTAGATCGGCGAGCTCCGTTGCACTTTAAGTAAAATGTACAAACTACCATACTAAGTACAACAGGGAGTCACTCAACCTACTTATCTTCTTTTTCAATTTTTAATTGAGGACACTGAATTTTTCTTTTTTTGTGGGGTGAATACCACTTCTCTTGCTTAGACCTTTCTCTTTATTTGCAATTAATAACACTTTTGTGTCTCTACTAAATACTCCACCTTCCCCGAATGAGTTGTAAAATTATTGGGATTATTGATAATGTTTAAACTACTATTTAAATCCATATCAAAGAGTAAGTGATAATCATCAATAAAAATACCAAACTAAGAGTCAAGGTGTCA
The DNA here is from genome assembly GCF_900185275.1 of Solanum verrucosum. Classification (NCBI taxonomy): domain Eukaryota; kingdom Viridiplantae; phylum Streptophyta; class Magnoliopsida; order Solanales; family Solanaceae; genus Solanum; species Solanum verrucosum. The sequence continues at coordinate 1,338,210 of NW_026019924.1, forward strand.
AATGCAATATAGAATGATATACCACAAATAATTCTATCATGAAATTTAGAAAGTTAATGTATTCATTTGTAGTAATGAGAACAAGTGGGTGGATAATTTCACTAAATTTAATAAAAGCGTTTTGGGTATCAATAGTGATGATTAAACTAAATATTCAAATAAGTAACAAGTAATGACGGGGTGCGGCGATTGCAAATTGATATTGCATATGGGTAATTGTGTTGCTATATAGTGATGAACATTCAGGGATAGGCTATGTCATCTTCAATTACACTAATCTTCTTTCGAACTCATAGCATAAATTTGTAAAACCTCCTTTCGGTCTTATTTGTGCCAAACTAAACAAACCAATACCTTACACTATTCACTTTTTTGATGCAGAAACATGGCCAATAGATGTCACCGGTAATGTCTATTTTTCAAACAAATTGCAAATATCAAAGTAATTTCCCACTCCAATCAATCTCTTTCAAGCATCAACTGGATATCATAAGTAGGAATTATGTTTGAAACCTTAACCCATAAATGAACTCCATGCTAATTAGCCCAAATCCATTTATGAATGTCACGCCCCAAGGCTACACCCTGGACACGGACACGGGACCTAGGATCATGAGTTACCCCAAACTAACCCTGCTAGCATAACATTAGCATAATAATTGTACCAAAACTGATGCGGAATCTAAATCATGAAAATGAAAGTGATGGGGAATATCTATCTGCTAAAGCTGAATATATCAATTCTGAGAGTTTCAATACAAAAGAATTATCAAACTCAAATGCTAAGATGAATCTAACTATGTCTAAAAATATCGTCTAACTTACTACAAGTGCTGGGACATGCCCCAGCTAAGTTTAGCAAAACTAAAACTGAAAGACTGAAAGATAACATAATTATTGTCCTCAAAGAATGAGTGCTCACCACTAATGATGTTGAACTGGAGATCGGGAATCGATCTAAGCATGATCTGGATGCTGAGAACATGAACATACATCACGAGAAGATGTAGCGCAGAGTATGTGGCAGTACTTGAAAGTACTGAGCATGCATGATAGAATAAAGTTGAAATAAACATATATCTGAATGCAATGACAAAATTTATAAGTTGCCAAGACTGAATACTGACTGTACTGAAATGTTGTCAATGCAATAGAGTCTGGCTGAACTTTGGGAGCTACTAATAACATATAATAAAATCGTATGAGCTAGATGTGAAGTCCGATGTATATGCCCCTTGAAGAGGACCCAATACACTAGGCCAAAGGTATAGAGGCATGACGGCGTGATCACTAAAATGATGCCCACAGAGGGGACTTATAACCTACATGGCTCCTAGTTTTGGTACTATATGGGTGATTGACCCTAGTCCAACTCGGTATTACGCTAATTCCCAATAGATTGAGTTGATTAACAAATTATCACTGAATTTCTGTAATATATGGTATAACTTAAAAACGACATCCAAATTGAGAATGCACATTTAAGTACATATACTGACACTTTAAAAAATAAGGCATGTATATCTGAAGTACTGAAATATCTGACCTGGCATGTGTAATTAAAGAAATAAAGAACTACATAAATAGGGCTCTAAAATTCATGCAAGAAACCAAGTAATAACATAATATTTGATTTGGAACGTTAAATTAACTAATTTATTATAATCTGCTAAAGTTCTAGAATCGCTAGGTCTAGTTGATAATAGGGAATCAAGAAACTGACTGAAATCTAAGGATCTAATGGGCAAAAGGGACACACTAGTGAAATCCCACCTACCTGGTGACGTATTACACAGAGAAATCTTTCAATTTTGGGGCTGGAAGTGATGGAATCTTTTGAATTCTTGAACTAGGGTTGCTCGACATTTTGCTTCTTTTTACGCTCTAATTTTCAATGTTTTGATGAAAGATCTGACTTAGGTAAGTTCTACTTATTTTTCTAGGCTAAAACTAACCAAAACCACGTAGTTTAGGGTTATAACGACGTAATTTAGGGGTCCAACGAAACAAGAAAAACCCAAAAGACCCCTGACTTAAGTTACAGACGGGGCTGACCACGGCCACTTCAACTGACCGTGAAAGGGACCATGGACCGTGATATGGGTCATGGTATTTAGTACAAGAGCTGGGGGTTCTAGGGTCCAGTGCACGAGCCCCTACCATGTCCCGTGTGGAGGACCACAGAGCGTGATGGTCCCCGTTGTCCTCACTTGGGCTGAGGTCTGGGGGCTCAGGGTAGGGACCTATTGGCTGGCCTTCACGGACCCTACCACAGGCCATGTGAAGGTCCTTGTGGTCCTCACTTAGGCTTGGGGTCTACGGGCTAGTCTAGGGGGGTCTACTGGTTAAACACCACAATCACCACCATGGCCCGTCGTCAAGACAACGGACCATGAAGGTGCCCGTGGTCTAATGTCTGGGCATGGTGACATCCAAGTACTGACCACAGGTAGGTCAACGGACCATGGACCCTATCACGGCCCGTGAACCCTGCCGTGGTTCACTGGTTCAGGTAAGTTTTCTGTAATTTTTTTCTAGGTTTGATCTTCGAGGTGTTACAATAGCTTCCTCTTGGGATCATTCATCCTCGAATGAAGACTAAACTAGCTTAAATGGAGGGAAAGAGCTACAACCCTACCACTAAACACTGAAGTATTGAGTTCCAAGAACATGCAAATACGCTGAAAGAGCAAGCACAAACTGAAGGAACATGATACTAAGACTGATTTTATGCATAACTGACTGAAAATCAAAAGAGGAACTAATACCTCATGCTGGAGTGGGATCGGAAGGAAAGAGGTGAGGATACTTGGACTTCATGGCTGCTTATGCTTCCGAAGTAGCTTCCTCTATGGACTGACTCCTCCACAAAACATTGACTGAAGCGAATTCTTTGTTTCTCAACTTTCTAACCTGACGATCAAGAATCTAAATGGGTAAATCCACATAAGAAAGACTATCTTTCACGGCCACACTCCCTAATGGCACTACGAATGCTGGATTACCCACACACTTCTTCAATAGTGTAATGTGAAAGACTGGATGCACTGCTACTAATTCTTCTTGCAAGTCTAACTCATAAGCCACTTTACCAATCCTTTTGAAGATCTGGTAAGGGCCTACGTATCTAGGAATGAGCTTCCCTTTCTTGCCAAATCTCATCACCCCCCTTCGTAGGTGACACTTTCAGGAAGACTCATTCATCAACTTGGAACTCTAGCTCTCTTCTCCTTACACCTGCATAAGACTTTTGGTGACTCTGGGTTTTCTTAAGTCTATCTCTAATGAGTTGCACTTTCTCCATAGCATCAAGAATTGAATTTGGCCCTATCAAGGCTGCTTCACCTACTTCAAACCAAAAAACTGGAGATTTACATCTACGTCAATACAATACCTCATAAGGGCCATCCGAATGCTGGAATGGTAACTATTGTTGTAGGCGAGCTCAATAAGAGGAAGGTGATCATCCCAACTACCCGTGAAGTCGATCACACAAGCTCTCAACATGTCTTCTAAGGTCTGAATGGTATGCTCTGCATGACCATCTATCTGTGGATGAAATGGTGTGCTGAAGTTAATCTGAGTACCAAGACCTTTCTGAAATTACTTCCAGAAATGAGAGGTAAACTGAGGACCTCTATCTGAGATGATAGACAAACGAACCCCATGCAACTTGACTATATAATTAATGTAAAGCTTTGCGTAGTGCTTCGCCAAATCTGTAATCTTGACCGCCAAAAAGCGAGAAGACTTAGTGACTCTGTCAACTATCACCCAAATGGAGTCATGCTGTTTGCGAGTACGAGGTAAATCTGTGATGAAATTCATGTTGATCACTTCCCACTTCCATGTAGGAATGTCGATCTCTTGAGTCATACCTCTTGGTTTATGATGTTCTACCTTGACTTGATGGCAATTCGGGCACTTTGCGATAAAATCTTTTATATCTCTTTTCATGCCATTCAACCAATTGACTTCCCGCATATCACGGTACATCTCAGTGGCGCTTGGATGAATAGAATATCTGGAGTTATAGGCTTCTGCAAGAATCTATTGTCTTAACTCGTCAACATTAGGAACACATAGACGACCCTAGTAGCGAAGCACACCATCTCCCCCTCGGGAGAAAACCTCAACTCTCTGTTGATGGACTGTACCCTTGAGTTCAAGCAATATCAGATCACTGTCTTGCTTTTCTTTAAGCTCCACTACCAAAGAAGGTTCTGACACATTCTCAACTGTCACACCACCATTTTTATGCTCATTAGACGAACTCCTGAATGAGCAAGCATGTGAACATCATTTTCTAGTTCCTTTCTTTCTTCCTCAACATGTGCTACACTACCCATAGATAGTCTGCTAAAGGCATCTGCTACTACATTTGCCTTACCAGGATGGTAATGCGCACTCATGTCATAATCCTTGAGGAACTCAAGCCATCTTCTCTGGCGAAGATTCAACTATTTTTGGGTGAACAAATACTGAAGGATCTTATGATCTGTGAAAACATCTACATGGACTCCATACATGTAGTGTCTCCAAATCATGAGTGCAAACACCACTACTGCAAGTTCGAGGTCATGAGTAGGATAGTTCTTCTGATGCCCCTTAAGTTATCTAGAATCATAAGCTATAACCTTATCTCGCTGCATCAATAAACAACCTAGGTCGATTCTGGACATATCACAATAAAAAACATAGTCATCTGAACCCTATGATAGAGTCAAAACAGGAGATGTAGTCAACCTGGTTTTCAGTGAAGCTTTTCTCAAAATCATCTGAGAACTGAAACTTGACCTTCTTCTAAGTCAACCTAGTCAATGGTGAGGCTATGGAAGAAAATCCTTCCACAAACCTTCTGTAATAACCTGCTAGACCTAACAAACTTCTCATATATGTAGGAGAGGTAGGTCTGGACCATTGTTTCACTACTTCAATTTTTTTGGGAATCCACTCAGATCCATTCAATGAATACTATATGCCCAAAGAAAGAAAATGATTGTAAGCAAAACTCGCACTTGCTAAATTTGGTGAATAACTGGAGATCTTTGAGAGTTTGAAAGACAACCCTCAAATGACTGCCATGTTCTTCCTCATTGTTAGAGTAAATGAGGATATCATCAATGAAGACGATAACAAACAAGTCCAAGTACTTCTCGAACACCCTGTTTATCAAATCCATGAAAGCTACAGGAGCATTGGTTAGTCCAAATGACATTACTACAAATTCAGAATGACCATACCGAGTTCTAAAGGCTATCTTCAGAAAGTCACTATTTTGACTCTGTGCTGATGATAATACGATCTGAGGTCTATCTTTGAGAAATGACTAGCACCCTGAAGTTGGTAAAACAAGTGATCAATCATGGGGATGGGATTATTATTCTTGATTGTGACCTTGTTCAATTTCCTATAGTCAATGCACATTCTGAGATAACCATCTTTCTTCCTCACAAACACACTTTTTTACTCTAAGTGAGAGGGTTTTGGAGACTTGAAGGAGAAGAGGATTTTCATCTTCAAGATTTGAAGTTGGGTCTCTTAGATTCTTTATTCTTGGCCTGTAACAAGACTTAAATTTTCATACCCATTTGAATGCAAACTCATTTAGGTATAAATTTCTATCTCTTGATGTGTGGCCAGTTCTTGGGGTGTGATTTAGCGAATATGGGTTAAGATATTTGTTAGGTCCTGCTTGATGACAGTTTATTTGTAGTTTAAGTGTGATTTAGTTTAGTTGTTGTGTATGAATTTAATGAATTTGTAGTTGCAAATACAAGTTTATTTATGTGTTTTGGGCTTGCGAGAGAGAGAGGTTGTAAAACTAAGACCACTAAATTGATGGCCTGCAGAGTGGGTCTACATGATGTTCAGCCCGGGAGGGTGAGCCCTAGTCCCATATCCTAACACTCAGCTCGAGAGAGTGAGTGGGGTAAGACATATGCTGGCCTTCATGCGACAAGTGGGTGTCCGAGAGGAACCCATTTGTAACGGGGTAAGTTGCTTAAGATAGAACTTATTTCAACATAAAGCCTAGCGTTGTCACTATTACTCTATAAATTTTCTATCGAAAGCATGTACCCAATACTTTAGATTAACCCGTATTCCAGTCACATCCCAAGAATCCCCCTCTGATTGCTTAGATTCCAATGTTAATTTGTTGTTTTTATTTATTTGTGACAAAAGCCCCTTTTGAAATTTGACACTATGTGTCACCCCATTTTAATTTACTATGTTTTTACTCGTTAATGTCTTTAGCTACGACTAGTTTGAACTTAATTTTAGTTTTCTATAAATTTTCAAAACCACTCTCTTGGAACGACCCGAACCCTTGGTTGGGTTATTATACTATTGCACTATCGTAGACACTTGAATTGGAAGTTGTGTCATTGATTACGACAAACATCTAAATGGCGCCACTGCCGGGGAGTGGTGTTATTTGAGAATTATTAGATTAGTAGAATTTTTGTCCTTTTTAGTTGTAGTTTACTAATTTAATTCTTACTTTTGTTATGTGATTTGTCTGAATCTAAACAATGGAATCAAGAAGTATTCGTAAGCTAATGGAGTTTCCTCCATTAGAGGTAATGATGTATCGGGATCGTATCCTAACCTTTGAGCAATTAGAGGATGAGCGGATCCATGAGACATGGGCAAGATTCAATGAACTGCTAACTCAATGCCCCACTCATGGCATTCCTGGTACGATCTACCTTGATTGCTTCTACCGAAGTCTTGGCCCCAGAAACAAGGTGTTGGTCAACCAACTCCTTCCTAGCGAGACATTAAAGTAGCCATATACAATAGTAGTCCAACTGCTTGACAATATGGCTAAAATAAGCCAAGAGGTTGATAAGGATTTCTTGATGACCGCACTAATGACTCAAATGGATGGGTTAAAAAGAAATATGGTGAAGGTCGAAGCTCATTCCAAAAGGAAGGATAAATACATCCCCCATCATAGTAGAAGAAATAATGAGAACAAGGAAATCAAACACATCGAGGTTATGCTTTCAATTATTCTCCGCAAGGTAATCGAGCAAGACAAAGAGTTAGAGGGATTGAAAGAAGACATCGACGGAATGAAATGAATTATTTGGTCTCATTTTAAAGTTGTCGAACTGCTCAAGGACCTGATGAGTCATGCGTTGCCTCAACTCCATCCACAGAGAAACAGGGGGTGGCCTAATGAGGACATGGCCAATCCCAACAACAAAACTTGAACAATGACTTGAGTCGTGCCACGATGGTAAATACGGCACTTCTTGGGAGGCAACCTAAGGTCGTAAATGACTAGATTTTTGTTTTTATGAATAATGGTGCGTTGATGTTGTAGGTTAAAGTGAAGGAATTGCAGAAAAGTGAAGATTGGGTAGCAGAAGTCCATTTCGCAAACTGCCATGTAGGTCGGCGACCCCGACTAAATTCTCTGTTTGGCTCAATGCAAGTGCTATACAGAGCTTGTAAAACTCGGTGAACTTGAAAAGTAATCGACGTATCGCCAACCGGTTTGGCGATTTCGACTCAGCCCGCCAATTTGATCCCCAAGAAACTGATGCTTTAAAGGAATGGAGGGATAAATGACCACTCAGCGAATCACCGAGTAGGGTGGTGAGTTCGACTAACATCGCCAAATGGACACAAATTGAACTTCTTGTATTGCCAACAGTCACACTTCTTCATTCTTTCTGACTTTCAAACTCCATAACTTCACATCAAGGTAGTAATTTACATTTTCTCACCTTAAATTAGTACTTTAGTTCACAGATTAGTGCTTGGAAGTTGGATTTTCGGTGCCACCTAGCATTACAATTTTGTTTACTCAACAGATAGGTTAGTTTCTGAAAAACCCCAATTCGCTATTGAAGAGTTCAACTTCATTTGCAATCTAGGTGTCCATTAATGCGTGTTAGATCTCTCTGGTATGAGTAGAAATTTTTGAATGCCTGTTTCTGATTTGTAAATTAGGACCTAATTGTTTTTACCGTTCGAACTATTTTTTCACTCTGCTTACCTTAAAACTAAATGTGGTGAGCTATGCATAATGGGTGTTGACCATGAATGGGTGCTATGGGTCTGGGCTGAATTTCATTAATGCATAGTTTAATTTTGTTTTTGGGGTTTGTACAATCGATTTTGAGAAGTGAGCTGAATCTCAAGCACGTTAGGTCAGTCGGCGAGCTGAGTTGAGCTCGCCGAATCACTCGACAGTTTTCCTACTAACCCTAAATCACCCTTAATTTCATATCTTAAGTGATGTGGGATCTGTAACCTTCGGCGGACATATTCATGATCGCCAAAGAGGTTTGGCGATTTGTTGAGTAGATTGGCGAGTCTGTCTGCAATTTTGTGCTACAATGTAATTATTAATTATTCTCTCTAACATTTAACAGATATGGCCAAGCAACTGACTAGAGGAAAGGAGAATGGAATTGTGATCAATGAAAATACACTTCCACCTAGGGGCAAGGCCACCACAACTTCCAAAAGCAAGGGAAGAAGTTGAAGCTTGAGCATCGTCAAGCACGCTTGGAAATTCGACGAAGGGGCGCACTTCGCACTTTGTTCCAGTATGCGAAGCCCTGAAGGAGTAGGATAAAAAAGGCGATGAAAGGAGCAGCCAGAGTGTCACCGAATAGTTCCACGAAGCAATACTATGTCACCCAACGAATTAGGGAACGACAATGCTGAAGGCTAGTGCAAGATGGTGACAAACTACACCAAATAGCGAATCGCCGAGTTAATCGGTGATTTCGACTAACATCACCGAACGATCTGCCAGCACTATTTTCTGAAGTGTATATATACTAACCTCTTCATTAATTGTGAGGAGAGTCGAATATTTATTTTAATTTTCACAATATAATAGTACTTTTTTCTCTAGGTGAGAGGGTTTTGGAAACTTGAAGGAGAAGAAGGTTCTCATCTTCAAGATTTGGAGTTTGGTCACTTAGATTCTTCATTCTTGGCATGTAACAAGACTTGAATCATCATACTTATTTGAATGCAAACTCATTTAGGTATAAATATCTATCTCTTGATGTGTGGCTAAAAAACTCAATTCTTGGGGTGCGATGTAGCGAATATGGGTTAAGATATTTGTTGGGTCTTACTTGCTGATAGTTTATTTGTAATTTAATTGTGACACTTGTAGCTCGGCAGTCCACCGGGTGGGTTTGCTTATCCTTCCCGTTTCGAGTGTCTTCTTGGATAGTTATAGCGGCCCAATCCCTCACATCCGATTCAAAGCAACTGCTTCGCCGGCTTGGGACAGGCTTGCGAAGGCAGTTCTCCGTGCACCGGACACGTAGCTTACCGAATAAGTGCGACACGGATGGGAATGCATGCTACGAAAGATAGGGTCGAGTCTGATACATCAACCATCTACTCAATATCCTTGTACGAGTCCACAATGACTACACGAGATGAACCTTGGTTTGGTGAATTGAAGTTGGCCTTAGGTGTAATAGGACTCCCAGTTACTGCGCGCGAGTTGTTGTGTATGAATATAATGAATTTGTAGTTGCAAATATAAGTTTATTTATGTGTTTTTAGCTTGCTCGAGAGAGAGGTCGTAAAACTAAGACCACTAAATTAATGGCCTAAAGAGTGGGTCGACATGAGGTTCAGCCCGAGAGGGTGAGCCCTAGTCCCATATCCTAACACTCAGCTCGAGAGAGTGAGTGGGGTAAGGTGTAGGCTGGCCTTCATGCGGCAAGTTGGTGTCCGAGAGGAACCCATTTGAAACGGGATAAGTTGCTCGAGAGAGAACTAATTTCCAGATAAATCTTAGCCTAGTCACTATTACTCTATAACTTTTCTATCGAAATAATGTTCCCAATACTTTAGAGTAACCCATATTCCGGTCACATTCCTAGAATCCCCCTCTCATTTCTTAGGTTCCATTATTAATTTGAAGTTTTTATTTATTTGTGACAAAACCACCATTTGATATTTGATACTTTGTGTCACCCCTTTTTATTTACTATGTTTTCACCCGTTAATGTTTTTAGCTACGACTAGTTAGAACTTAATTTTATTTTTCTATAAATTATCTAAACCACTCTCTTGGGACGACCCCAACCCTTGGTTGGGTTATTATACTATTGCACGATCGTAAACACTAGAATTGGAAGTTGTGTCATTGATTACGACAAACATCAGAGTCAGTCCGTAGAGGACATACCACTGATGCTACTGAACTAGAGATCGGGAACCGATCTAAGCATGATCTAGATGCTGAGAACCTAGACCAAATCACGAGAAGATGTAGCGTAGTGTATGCGTCAGTACTTGAAATGTACTGATTATGCAGGATAGAGTAAAGCTGAAATAAACATATATCTGAAAAAGCAATAAAGCAATATTATAATATGAACATGATATAAACACTGAATACTGAGCTAACTGAATGCAATGACCAAATTTATAACATGCTGAGACTGAATACTGACTAAACTGAAATGTGGTCAATGCAATAGAGTCTGACTGAACTGTGGAAACTACTAATAACCGATAATAAAATCACATAAGCTAGATGTGTAGTTTGATGTATACGCCCCATCGAGAGGACCCAATACACCCAACCAAAGTTATAGAGGCATCCTAGCGTGATCACTAAAATGATGCCCACAACCTACGTGGCTCGTAGTGCTGAAACTATATGGATGAGTGACCCTAGTCCAACTCGAGATTTTGCTACTCCCAATAGATTGAGTTGCTTAACACATTATGACTGAATTTCTGCAAAATATTGGATATCACAAAACTGACATGCAAACTGAGAATGCATATTTATATACTAATAATGACACATTCAAAATTAAGGCATGTATATCTAAAGTACTGAAATATCTAACCTAGCATGTGTGATTCAAGAACTAAAGAACTACATAGCTAGGGTTCTGAAATTCATGCAAGAAACCAAGTAATAACATATTAATCTGATTTGGAACATTAAATAAACTAATTCATGATAATCTGTTGAAGTTCTAGAAACCCTACGTCTAGTTGATAATAGGGAATCAAGAATCTGACGGAAATCTAAGGACATAATGGGTGAAAGGGACCCACTAGTGAAATCTCACATACCTGGTGACGAATTACACAGAGAAATCTTTTGACTTCGGGGTTGGAACTAATGGTATCTTAATGTATTCTTGAACTAGGGTTGCTTGACCTTTTGCTTTCTTTTTATGCTCTAATTTTCTATGTTTTGATGAATGATCGGACTTAGGTAAGTTCTAGTTATGTTTCTAGGCTAAAAATAACAAAAACCATGTAGTTTAGCGTTAAAATGACATAGTTTATAGGTCCAACAAAATAGGAAAAGACCAGAAGACCCCCGACTTAAGTTGTTGACAGGGCTGACCACGACCTCTTCCACAGACCGTGAAATGGGTCGTGGTCTTTGGTCCAGGAGCAAGGGTTCTGGGGTTTGGTCCACGAGCGCCTTTCACAGCCCATGTGGAGGACCATGGTCCGTGAAGGTCCATGTGGTCCTCACTTGGTCTGAGGTCTGGGGGCTCAAGGCTAGGGTCCTACTGGCTAGCCTTCATGGACCCTACCACGGGCCGTATAAAGGACCATGGACCGTGAAGGTCCTCATGGTCCTCACTTAGGCTTGGGAGTCTGAGGGCTAGTCTAGGAGGGTCTACTGGTTAGACGTCACAAACGCCACCACAGCCCGTTGTCAAGACAATGGACCATGAAGGTTCCCGTGGTCTGATGTCTGGGCCTGGTGACATCCAAGTCCTGACCACGGGCTGGTCAACGGACCGTGGACCATATCACGGTTTGTGAACCCTGTTGCGGTTCACTAGCTTAGGTAAGTTTTCTGTAAATTTTTTCTAGGTCTGATTTTTGAGGTGTTACAATGAACAACAACAAAACATAGCATAACACAATTCTCACTACAATAAATCAACATCCAACCCTATAATTGTACCCTAATCTTTGAGAATTTAGCCACTTATTACAAAGTGTAAAGAAATTATACCTTGTATCAAAGCAGTCTTTGGTAGCATGAAAATAAAAAATTACAAGCAATACCCACTTAAATTTCAACTTCAATTTGTCAATTCAAAGAGCAAAGTTGAAAAACCCCGAACTAGAAAAGTGCTCCTCGCAAAATAAACGTGTTTCTCCTTCTAAGCTTCTCATTTCCAGAATATTTTACATCCCCAAAAACTTACTTTTTATGTCGACTCTGGCCTATTTAATATCTTCCTATAATTTGGTTCGAAACTCAATGTGTGACCCATTGGGAGACATTCGTCAGGCTCACCAATAACATTAGGACAATCACCAACTGCTCTCCAGCTCTGCCTTTTCTTGATTTAGGATAAATGTGTTTTAACTTCAATTAACGAGCTAATTTGAGTATGCCTCTCACATTTGGTGTTTTGTGAATAACACATTTGTTCGCTTTCCAAGCCTTCAATTTTTCTTCAGATAATGTCCCCTTCGGCGATAGTCCTCATGTTCGCTCTTTGCATTTGGCGAGTCACCTTTCCTCTCTATGTCTACCTGCCTGCCTCATCTAATTTAACCTTTTTACGCTTTCAACTTAAGCGAGGTTAGGCGATCACCAATGTGGAGTTTACACTTCTTTTAATTTTTTTGTTCCTTGTTTCACTCATTTTTCATCGCCTTTTCCCTTGACCTTCATAGATGCAAATCATCAAAATATCCTTAGAATGATACATAAATAGGCATTGAGGACACATATTGTTGAGTTAAATAGTCCTCGAACGAGTGTAAATATACCAAGTATCAATACCCCCAATTTAAACTTCTATTTGTCCTCGATTAAACAAAGAACACAATAAGTTCAACAAGGGTGTCTACAACAGTTCTCAATGAGAAACAATCATAGACTAGACGGCCGCCTCAACTCGAGAAGCCTGTATATTAGCCGAATGGGCAATGTTGACCATTTTGTATATCATGTCCTGCGTCAATGGGGGACGGAAACTAGTAGCAGGAGCAGGTGTAGTAGAGCTAGATGGGCTAGGTATATCTATCGACACATTTGCTTGTATGGACTGAGTAGTGTCGGCCTCCATGGACTTGACATCGACAACCAGAGATATGTCTACCGGAGCCTTCTTCCTCCTCTCTACCCAATCCTTGATGTACTCAACTTCAATCCCCCGAGTATCAGTAGACGATGTCGGAGTAACCTCTGCATCCATCTTCGCCATAAAGCGCACACTAGCTCCGTGACACAAATAGCTGATAAGAACTTGATATGGCAATGCAGTTTTGTCTTTTTTGGCCCTCATTTACATCACTTGTGAAATGATAGGCCCGAGATTCAGCCGCTCCTTAGCAATAATACACCCCAGAAGTGCAGCCTTTGGATGCCGGATGATACACTCATTTTGTGAAGGCATCAAGTAACTTGAGATGAACCAAAATGAATAACGAGAAGCAATATTTAAATCCTTCTTCTCAATTAAAACCCTCATCCTCTATCCAAGAATGTATGATACCACTTAGAAATGGGGCCAACCACCCCTTCAAATCATCTAACATCTTGATTTTGACAATGTCAGCCAAAGAGTGAATAGTACAGACTATGCAATTTAGTTCATCATTAATATCAGTCTCGCTGCACTTGACTTGCTTACCTCGAACCTCAACAAAGTTGACCGATGCCATTGACCGAGCTTTCTTCTACACTTTCAGGTTCAAATTTTCATACCCGTCATAAAATGCTTGAACCCTTAAAGGTAAATACATATTTCGGGGTTTAGTGAACTATTGGAATTTTTGGAAATGCAACGTCTATGTCACACCCTGAAGCTACCCCTGGATGCGGACACGTGACTTAGGATAACGAGTGACCCCAAGCTAATCCTGCTAGAATAATCATAAGAATACTAAAGATAAACTGAGCATTAAAACTGTGCGGAAGCTAAATCATATGAAAGTCTGAAATGAGGGGGAATACCAATATATTGTTTGAAATGAAAATGGAGAGTTTAAGTACAAATTAGAAATCAAATTCCAAGACTAAAACTAAACTAGTTATGTCTGAAATAAATCCTGTAGTGACTAGAAATGTTGGGACATGCCCTAGCTAGATCTAGTAAAACTGAAATTAAAGCTAAAAGGGAAAAAATAATCATGTCACTAGTCTTCGAAGAATGAGGACTTACCACTAATGTTGTTGAACTGAAGATCGGGAACCGATCTATGCGTGAGCTAACTGCTGAGGACATCAACATACATCACAAGAATATGTAGCGTAGAGTATGCGTCAGTACTTGAAATGTACTGAGCATGTAGGATAGAATAAAACTGAATAATAACATAACTGAATCAAAGCATCTATCTGAGCAATGACATGAGATAAGCATGATGCAACTGAGAAAACTAAACATGAAATATTGAATGCAATTAAAAACTTTTTAACATTCTGAGACTGAATAGTGAACTATACTGATAACATGGTCAATGCAATAGAGTTTGACTGAATTGTAAAGGAGCTACTAATAACTGACATAAAACCACATTATCTAAATGTGGAGTCCGATGTATACGCCCCATCGAGAGGACCCAATATACCTTCCCAGAGGTATAGAGGCATGCTGGTGTGATCACTAAAATGATGCCCACAAGGGGGACTTATATCATACGGGGCATGTAGTTCTGGGACTTGAGGGTGATTAACCATAGTCCACTAGGTATTAGGCTTCCCATACGATTAAGTAATTAACACTTTATGATTGAGATGTTGTAATACTGGATAGCTCAAAATACTAACATGCGGACTAAGAATGCCACATTAATATATTGATAATAGTGCATTCGAAAAATAAGCATGTTAATATATATCTGAATTTATTGACCTAGAATGTGCAATTCATGAACTAAAAGAACTACATAGCTAGGGTTCTGAGATTATACATGAACCTGGGCAAAAAACAATACTATAACATGATAATACAATTTGGATCATTCTAACAACTAAAAACCCACCAATTCTAACATTCAAGAAACCCTAGGTCTATATAATATTGAGGGAATCAAGATTATGATTGAAATCTAGGGTCTAATTGGTGAAAGGAACCCACTAGTGAAATCTCACATACTTGGTGAAGAATTCCACGAAGAAATCTCTCGATTTCGAGGTTAGAATTGATGAAACCTTGTTGCGTGTTCGTGAGGAAAATTGGCGCCTCTTTCTCCCTCATTTGCTCTAAAATTTGAATTATTTAGGTGAATGCTTAATTAGGTTAGGTTCTAATTTAGTTACTAGTCTAACACTGACTAAAATGATGTAGTTTAGGGGTTAAGCGACATAGTTTAGGTGTCCAACGAATAGAGGAAAAAACTGAAATTACCCTACAAAAAAATCTAACGGAGCTGACCACTGCCACTTTCACTGACCTTGAAAAGGACCACGGACCGTGGGACCGGTCGTGGTCCTTGGCCAGTGGCTACTATTCCTAGGGGTCTTCTCCACAATCCCCTACCATGTCCTGTGTGAAGGACCACGGACCGTGAAGGTCCCCGTGGTCCTCAATTGGGCTGAGGTTTGAGGGTCTCCTGGGAGGTGTTCACGATCGCCCCCACAACGCATCGTCAGGACCACGGACTATGAAGGTCCCCGTGGTCCTTACTTGGGCTTTGGGGGTCTGAGGGCTAGGCTTTGGGGGCCTACTGGTTCAACACTATGGATGACACCACAGTCTATCGTCAAGACCACAGCCCGTGAAGGGTCCCGTGGTTTGACGTCTGGGCTTGGTCGAGTTAAATTGTAGACCACGGGCAGGTCAACGTACCGTGTACCCTATCACGAACTGTGAACCCTGCCTTGTTCACTGGTTCAGGTAAGTTTCTGCAATTTTTTTATTTGTCTGGTTTTTGAGGTGTACAATATCTCTCCATTGGGAACATTCGTCCTCGAATGAAGACTAAACTGGGTGAAATGGAGGGAAAGAGTTGCACACCCTACCACTAACTACTGCAAATTGATTTCTGACTAAACTAAGTTCCAAGAACATGCAAATACATTGAAAATGCAAGTACACATTGAAGGAACATGATACTAAGACTGAATTTACTCATAAATGAATGAGAAACTGAAGAGGAACTATTACCTTAAGCTGGAATGGAATCGGAAGGGAAGAGGTTAGGATACTTGGCCTTCATGGCTGGTTCTGCTTCCCAATTAGCTCCCTCTATGGACAGACTGTGATGTTTGCCGTAATCAATGACACAACTTCCAATTCAAGTGTCTACAATCGTGCAATAGTATAATAACCTAACCAAGGGTTGAGGTTATCCGAAGAGAGTGGTTTAGAGAATTTATAGAGAAATAAAATTAAGTTCTAACTAGTCGTAGCTAAAGACATTAACGAGTAAAAACATAGTAAATAAAAAGGGGTGAAACAAAGTGTCAAATGTCAAATGGGGGGTTTTGTCACAAATAAATAAAAACAACAAATTAACAATGAAATCTAAGCAATGAGAAGGGGATTCGAGGGATGTGACCGGAATACGGGTTAATCTAAACTATTGGGTACATGCTTTCGATAGAATAGTTATAGAGTAATAGTGAGTAGGCTACACTTTATGTGGAAATAAGTTTTCTCTCGCGAAACTTACCCCATTTCAAATGGGTTCCTCTCGGACACCCACTTGCCGGATTAAGGCCAGCCTACGCCTTACCCCACTTATTCTCTCGAGCTGAGTGCTAGGATATGGGACTAGGGCTCACCCTTCCATGTTGAACGTCATGTCAACCCACTCCTTAGGCCATCAATTTAGTGGTCTTTTTTTTACGACCTCTCTCTTTAGCAATCCGAAAATACACAAATAAACTTGTATTTGCAGCTACAAATTCATTTGATTCATACACAACGACTAAACAAAATCACAATTAAACTACAAATAAATTATTAGCAAGCAAGACCCAATAAATATCTTAACCCATATTCGCTAAATCACACCACAAGAATTGGGGTTTTTAGCCACATATCAAGATATAGAAATTTATACCTAAATGAGTCTGCATTCAAGTGGGTCTGAAACCCCTACAAAAAAAATAGAATAAAAAATGAAATAAAAAAAATTGTGTAATAAAGTACAAAAGAAATCGGGTTTCCAAGCAATCCATGGAGGTGGGATAGGCCAAAAAGCGGTATATGTCAAATTTGGCTCACATTCTTCAAGAGTTGCCTAAGATCGTTTCAAGAGCACACCTTACTAAATCAATCAGACTAATGGGGTAAATTTTAGGTTTATTCATGTAAGGTTCAAAGTAAGCTCATCACACAAGGCATTGACACTTAAGTCAAACAAGACCACACACTTTCGCTAGTGGGCAACGGTCATTAGAAGAGAATCAATTCGATAAATGGCTAATCACAACGAGATGCAAAGAGTTCACTTATTGTTTATACAACTTCATTTAGCCTCGTCGTAGTCGCACATTCATCTTTGTTCAATTGAGAGCACTATTCAAGTCATCGGTATTGATCGAAACCGAGACTCATTTTTTTGCAAAAGAACAACCACATTCAACTCACAAGGGGTGGCAAAAATTTACGATAAAATCAAAATTGTTCAGATGGGTCAAAATCATATTGCAATTAAAAATAAAAGGAGTCACAAGCTCAAATATATACAGAAAAAGCAGTATTAACACAATTTTAAAATAGAACAACCCAAATATACACAAAACACACTTATCAGCACAAAAGGTGTGGGCCTCACCACACCACAAATAAAAATCATTTGTCCTCAAATGCAAATGAAAGTAGCCAACAGTTAAAGTAAAGAAAGAACAGAGAAAAAGGTAAAGAGGGGATCCTCTCTACATGCTTGCTCCATCTGACGGGGCACTGTTTCCTGATGCATCAGCCTGAAATTTGACAATGGTTCCCGAATTGTCATTTTGGTTCTCACTGTGTTCATTTGCCTTAGCTTCTATAATGATGTTAGCACCATCATTTCTATCCACGTCATGGCTCACCAAAAAATAATTTATACGCGTGTAGACTCCACGTTTCCAAGAAGGAATGGTGGGATCAATAGGGACCTTTCTGTTGGATCTTGCTTTCATACTTTCTCTTCTTTCTTTTGCCAATTATGCTATCTTCTCGTCTCTTTTGAAATCTCGTGCTCTTACATATCAAGGGTGGCATGACTCTCCCTGCAAGCTTTGGTCTAGCCATTTCTGTAAAAGACTTCAAGACAAAGTTAGACAAATTTAAACAGGTGCAGCGGAGTCCTAGCTGTAGAGTCAGTTTGCCAAGCTAGTTAGCGAAGTGCTTCTCTAGCTAGGCTATTTGCTGAAAATGATGTACGAATGATATAAGGGCGCAGACAAAAGGTGAACAAAAGGGCATTCAGCGAGTCGCCGAGTGCGACTTGCGATTTAGGTTGATCGCCTAAAGACACAGATCACTCAATACTTACAGCATCTAATTAGCGGTAAAATGATGAAATTAGGCGAACCGCTGAGCGATTTGATGAGTTTTGTCTGTTTTGCCAAACAACTAAACACGTTTATTTTCAACCCATTTTTCTTAATGTTCACCCCGCAACCCAAATAAAGCAATTTAGGCTTAAATAAAACAATGTCAACGAAGACCAATAGAAGTTTTATATTATCCCCCGCGTAAAAACTCAACTCAAAGAACAGTTGAATAGGAGTCCCTCAAATCGCGTGACAGTTACTGAATTATAATCAATAATACATGCAATCCCAGTAATTTAGAGACTCAACAACGATTTTACACTATCAATCATTATGCAAATGAGTACAATGTTAATATATTAAACATTGGATTCGAGTTACCAACCTTTGATGCCAAATAGATAATAATGAAGTGCTAGGTAACAATGCAATCCAACTCCGAGCACAATTCAACAGCTAAAATACTCTAAAAGTACAAGAAATAAAAGGCTAGAGTGCAGGTGTGAGTTTGATAGGACGAAGAAATGAGAGAAAATGAATGAAATAGGACTTTTAAACCTGTGGCTTGCAAAAACCATCTAGTTTCTGCCCATTCGGCGATGTCAGTCAAGTTTGCCCATTCACTCGGCGAAGCGCCAAGTGTCCAATTTCTTCACCAACTGTGATAGGATCTGCAACTCGTGTGAGGATTCCAATGGACGGTCTACATTGAGATCCCCGACGTGGTCGGTGACACACAACTAATTTTCTACAGACCATCGAGTTTTAGAGGATCCAAGTTGACAATGCCTTGAGTATGATGGCGGAAAGAGTCGTGTTCGCCAATCTTGTCGGCGATCCGCCAACTGGACCTGGTGCTTGCCTCCATATACTATTTCAATCACCTCCCTTACTTTATGCGGTACAAACAACACACCATTATTCTACTATTAATTAGGAAATACTTAAAAGGTTTTGGGTTGCCTCCCAAAAAGCGCCTTAGTTAACGTCGTGGCACGACACAAGTCCACCTTCAGACCTCATTCTTGGGGTTAGCCATAGTATCACTAGCAAAACCCCTTGTTGTCTCGGATTGAGATGAGACGAGATGTGACCCATTTGGGTCTCTAACTGCTTGATTGAAATTGAATGAGTGACAGTCTGGCTGAGGGTAGACACGTCCTTTTTCATGGGTTTCAGCATTTTGTCTGACCCTTCAACTTTGTTTAGGATACATGAGAGCATATCCTCGGACCTACCACTTTCCGAATCGTTGGGTATCTGACACTCATTGGAAGGCATATATCTATCCTTCTCCCAATCCATCCTATTTGGATTACAGTCCCTCCATTTACAATCTTGATCCTTCCAGCCTTCGTCTTTAACCCATCCTTGGTTACCACCCTGCCTTGGGTAGTTTGAATGATAGCCCCCATCTTGGTTAGCTAGAAAATTTACTTCTTCGTCATACATGGCTTCAAACTTCATTTCCTCAGGATTCACACCCCCGACTCCCACAACATTAACACTACAGGCACTAGCCCCCATGACATTTTTGGATAAAATGTCAAGCTGCATCATGATCTTTGCCATGTTTTGGTCTCTCTCATTGTCCTTTTCAACCTGTCCTTAGATAGCTGAAATGTCACCGGTGAGACCTGGTCATCGCGGGTGTACCACGCCCTATTGATGTTTGTCATGCAATCGAGATGTTGAGCTACTACTGCATATGGTTGTTGCATTAATCCTCCGGGTGAGAGTTGGTCAACTACACATTTGTTTATCGAGTCTCGACTCCGATAGAAGTATTGAAGGAGCACATTATCAAGTAGACCATGGGTTGGACATTGTAGAACCAATTTCTTAAACCGGAGCCATGTTTCATGCAGAGGCTCTCTGTTTAGATGCTTAAAGCTTTGGATGCTATCCTGAATAGTCGTCAGCTTCGAGGGAGGGAAAAATTGCACATTAAATGTGGTGATCAACTCCTCCAACAAAGTGATCGAGATACGTGGAAACTCAGCTAGTCACTTGTACGTCTCCCCCATCAACGAAAAAGGGGATAGCCTTAATTGAACCGACTCCTGAGAGATGTTTTTGAATGAGAATGGTCCATACACATCTACAATGTTTTGAAGGTGCTCATGTGGGTCCTCATGATCTAATCCACTGAAGAGTCCCTTTAGTTGCA
Organism: Solanum verrucosum; assembly: GCF_900185275.1. Lineage (NCBI taxonomy): Eukaryota > Viridiplantae > Streptophyta > Magnoliopsida > Solanales > Solanaceae > Solanum > Solanum verrucosum. The sequence goes on from NW_026019924.1 coordinate 1,358,816, forward strand.
AGAGTTGCAACATGGTGGTCGTTATGTGGAACACCGCATTTTCATCTGCTGGAGGTAGACAAATGGCTCCAACACCTCCCATGAGATGTGGATCATTGATGTTGGACTCTTGGACATTGTTGAGGTTTTTGATGTTGTCTTGGTGGCCCACCTGGCTACCGTTGCTACCGTTAACACTCATGTTTTTTGAAATATTTACACATTCAACAGAACAAAACTAAAAATTAAATTAGTAAACTACAACTAAGAAAAAAAAAATTCTACTAATCTGAAAATTCTTAAATAACACCACTCTCCGGTAGCGGCGCCATTTCGATGTTTGCAGTAATCAATGACACAATTTCCAATTCTAGTGTTTACGATCGTGCAATAGTATTACAACCCAACAAAGGGTTGAGATCGTCCCAAGAGAGTGGTTTTGACAATTTATAGAAAAATAAAATTAAGTTCTAACTAGTCGTAGCTAAAGACATTAAAGAGTAAAAACATAGTAAATAAAAAGGGGGTGACACAAAGTGTCAAATATCAAATGGGGGATTTTGTCACAAATAAATAAAAAAAGCAAATTAACAATGGAATCTAAGAAATGAGAGGGGGATTCTTGGGATGTGACCGAAATATGGGTTAATCTAAAGTATTGGATACATGCTTTCGATAGAAAAGTTATAGAGTAATAGTGACTAGGCTAAGGTTTATGTGGAAATAAGTTCTCTCTCGAGCAACTTACCCTGTTTCAAATGGGTTCCTCTAGGACACCCACTTGCCACATGAAGGCCAACCTACGCCTTACTCCACTCACTCTCTTGAGTTGAGTGTTAGGATATGGGACTAGGGCTCACCCTCTCGGGCTGAACCTCATGTCGACCCACTCCTTAGGCCATCAATTTAGTGGTCTTAGTTTTACGACCTCTCTCTCGAGTAAGCCGATAACACATAAATAAACTCTTATTTGAAACTATAAATTCATTAGATTCATACACAACCACAAAAGGAAATCACAATTAAACTACAAATAAACTATCAGCAAGCAAGACCCAATAAATATCTTAACCCATATTCACTAAACCACACCCCAAGAATTGGGGTTTTTAGCCACACATCAAGAGATAGAAATTTATACCTAAATGATTTTGCATTCAAATGTGTATGAATATTTAAGTCTTGTTACAGGCTAAGAATGAAGAATCTAAGAGACCCAACTCCAAATCTTGAAGATGAAAACCTTCTTCTCCTTCAAGTCTCCAAAATCCTCTTACTTAGAGCAAAAAGTACTATTCTATTGTGAAAATTAAAATAAATGTTTGACTATCCTCAAAATTAATAAGAATTTAGTATTTATAGACTTCAGAAATTAGTGTTGGCGGATCGTTCAGCGAGGTTGGTCGGAATCCCCGATTAACTTGGTGATTCACTATTTCGTGTTGTTCATCGCTGCCTTGCACTAGCCTTCAGCATCGTCGTGGTGTGCATCATTTGGGCGATATAGTACTGCTTCACGAAACTATTCGGTGACATGCCGACTGCTCCTTTAATCACCTTTTTTACCCTACTCTTTCAGGGCTTTGTGTACTGGAGAAAGGGTGAAGTGCGTCCATTCGGTGAATCGCCAAGCGTGCTTGGCGATGCCCAGGCTTCAGCTTCTTCATTATTTTTAGCCTTTTTGTTCCTTTTTGTGCCTAAGTGTTTGTGCTTCCACTAAAACTTGAAATACCTGAAACTTAAAGGTTTTTATCAGATACTGAGATAAAATAAGCATTCGAGGACAAAATTTCTATTAAAATATAGCCCTAAATGAGTGCAATTTCTGGACTCATCAGACTTCTCCACAAAAACTTGACAGAAGCAACTTCTTTGTTTCTTGACCTTCGAACCTGACGATTGATGAGTCAATGATTGGGACTCATTTAGGGTTTTACTTAAATATATTTAGTGTCCTCAAACGCATATTTTGTGCCAATAACTGATTTAAATCCTTGATTTCAGGTATTTGGATTAAGGAACAAAGTATGGACACTAATGAGAAAAAGGGAACAAGGCAGTTGAAAGAATGAAGAAAAGACGGCCTAATGATCACCTAGCCCATTGGGCGAGTCGCCGAATGGCCATGATCTCGCCTAAATTTCAAGTGTGCCAACCCCTGAAGGAGAAAATCAAGTTTGCAATATCAACGATTCCACGATACAGTCCTAGATCTCCCAAAGTTATAGAACTTGTAGATGCTTAAGGACAAAGCAAAAAGGCGATAGAATCGACCAAAGGGAGGGTCGCCGAGTGGATCGGCAATCCCGACTTATTGCACCGAATTGTCATTCGCAACATATTTTGTGTGACGATATATACATTTTAAATTCTTAGTTTAGTAATCAGTTTTTAGAGTATCAGTTTGCAGTAAAGGTTTTCATAGTTTCTAATTTTATCAATCAGTTATAGAACTTTGAGTTTTGAGACAATATTTTTATTAAGTTTGAAGATTTGAAGATTTCCATTTTTCAGAAATTGGAAGTGGGTCTTTGAGACACTTTAACCTTTACCTTTGTAAAGATGAAATTAATTGTACCTAGTTGATGGAAATACAATTCAATAACGATTTCTATCTTTTTATGATGTCTAGCTAAAACCCCAAATCATGGGGTCTGATTATGTGATTATGGGTTGAATTAGCTGCTGGGTATTCTTAATTGATAGTATTAATAATGTTTAAAAGTGATTTCAATCAGTAATTGTGGTTTAATTTAAAGGGTTGTATTTGCAAATGCAACTATAACTTCGTGTTTTTGGCTTGCTCGATAGAGAGGTTTTAAAAACAAGATTACTGATTTGATGGTCTGTGGGTATTGGGTGGTCATGGGTTCAGCTCGAGAGAGTGAATCCTAATTCCTTTTCCACACATTCAACTCGAAAGAGTGAATGGGCTAAAGTGAAAGTTGTTCTTAATTGCTGCTTATTGGTGTTCGAGAGAAACCTATTTTATTCGGGGTAAATTGTTTGACAAAAAATTTATACCCACTAAAGTCTAGCTTATTCACTGATTTACAGCTATTTACTATCAATTGCAATTACCCGTTTGCCTACCTTAGCCTATAATCCAAACACATCCCAAGAACTCGTCTCCTTACTTGTTAATTAGTGTTATTTGTTGTTGTTGTAGTTGCTAATTACAATCAAAACCCCTTATTTTTGTCATTTGTGTCACCGTTAATTTGAAATATGCTTTTATTGGTAAATGTTTTTACCTAGGATTGGCCTGAACAAATTTTTACTTGGCTATTGAATCTTGAGCACGTACCACTCCATGTAGGATTCGACCCTAACTCACTTAGTTGGGTTATATTGCTAACTAACGATCGTTGGCACTTAGTGTGGAAAAAATGTCCTAATACGTGAAATAAACGATCAAGAATATCGACTGGGACCTCTTCATAAGTGAGACTATCCTTCAGAACCACACTTTCTAAAATTTTAATAGATGATGGGTCAACCAGACTCATTTTCTACAATGAAATGTGAAAAACCGGATACACTGCTGCTAGTTCTGTAAGCAACTCTAACTCATAAGCCACTTTACCAACCCTTTTCAAGATCTTGTAAGGGCATACATATCTAGGACTGAACTTCCCTTCTTGTCAAATCTCATCACCCATTTCATAGGCGACACTTTCAGGAAAACCCAATCATCAACTTAACTCTAGTTTCCTTCTCCTTACATCTGCACAGGATTACTGGCGACTCTGGGCTTTCTTAAGTTTATCTCTAATGATTTGCACTTTCTCCAAAGCATCATGAACTGAATATGGCCTTATCAAGGATGCTTTACCTACTTTAAACCAACTTACTGGAGATCTACATCTCCGCCCATACAATGCCTTATAAGGGACCATTTTAATGCTGGAATGGTAACTATTATTGTAGGTAAACTCTATAAGAGGGAGGTGATTATCCCAACTACCCTTGAAATCGATCACACAAGCTCTCAACATGTCCTCTAAGGTCTGAATGGTATGCTCGTCTTCACCATCCATCTCAGGATGAAATGTTATGCTAAGATTAACTTGAGTACCAAGATCCTTATAGAACGACTTGCAGAAATGAGAGGTAAACTGAGGACCTCTATCTGTTATGATAGACAAAGGAACCCCATGCAACCTAACTATCTCATTAATGTGAAGCTTCGTGTAGTCTTCCACCGAATCTGTAGTCTTGACAGCCAAAAATAGTGCAGACTTAGTAACTCTATGAACAATCACCCAAATGGAGTAATATTGTCTGCGACTGTGAGGTCAACCTGTGATCAAGTCCATGTTGATCACTTACCACTTCGAAGTAGGAATATCAATCTCTTGAGTCATAAATCCTGGTTTCTCATGTTCTACCTTGACCGGCTGATAATTGGGGCAGTTAGCCACAAAATCTACTATGTCCCTTTTAATACCATTCCTGCACAAGACTTCCCGTAGATCACGGTACATCCTAGTGGCACCTGGATTATTAGAATATCTGCAGTATGTGCTTCTACAAGAATCTATTGTCTCAACTCACCCACCTTAGGAACACATAATCATCCCTGATAGCGAAGCACATCATCTCCCCCTTGGGAGAAAACCTAAACTCTCTAATGATGGACAACACCCTTTAGTTGAAGTAATATCGGATTACTGTGTTGCTTCTCATTAACCTCCACTACCAATAAAGATTCTAACCAATTCTGAACTGTTACACCACCATCTGATATGCTCATAAGACGAACTACTAAGCGAGCAAGTCTATGAACATCCATTGCTAGCTCTTTTCTTTCTTCCTCAACATGTGTTATGCTACCCATAAATAGTCACCTAAGAGCGTCTGCTACTATGTTGGCCTTACCAAGATTGTAATGCACACTCATATCGTAATATTTAAGGAACTCTAGCCATCTCCTCTGGAAAAGATTCACCTTTTTTTGGGTTAATACATACTGAAGGCTTTTATGGTCTGTGAACACATCTACGTTAACACCATACAAATAATGTATCCAAATCTTGAGTGCAAACACCACTGCTGCAAACTTGAGGTCATGAGTTGGATAGTTCTTCTCATTTACCTTAAGTTGTCTACAAGCATAAGTTATAACCTTACCTCGTTGCATCAACACACAACCTAGACCGACTCTAGACGCATCACAATAGATCACATTACCGTGTGAACTCTCTGGTAGAGTCAAAACAGGAGGTGTAGTAAATCTACTTTGAAGTTCTGCAAAAGCCTTTCTCAGAATCATCTGACCACTGGAACTTGACTTTCTTCTGCGTCAACTTAGTCAATGGAGAGTCTATGGATGAAAATCCTTCCACCAACCTTCTGTAATAAAATGCTAGACCCAAGAAGCTTTTGATATCTATAGGAGAGGTAGGTATGGGCCATTGTTTCACTTCTTCTATTTTTTGATAATCCACTCGGATCCCTTTGATAGACAAAATGTGACCAACGAAAGCAACATATTGCAACCAAAACTCACATTTGCTAAACTTAGAGAATAACTGGTGATCTATGAGAGTTTGTAGCAAAACCCACAAATGATTCGCATATTCTTCCTCATTCCTAGAGTAAATGAGGATATCATCGATAAAGATGATATCGAACAAGTCCAAATACTGCTTGAAAACTCTGTTCATCAAGTCCATAAATGTTGCAGGAGCATTAGTTAGTCTAAATGACATGACTGCAAATTCATAATGACCATATCGATTTCTGAAGATTGTTTTCAGAATGTCACTATCTCTGACTCTAAGATGATGATAATTGGATCTATGGTCTATCTTTGAGAAATGACTAGCACCCTGAATTTGGTCAAACAAGTCATCAATCCTGGGGATGGAATACTTATTCTTGATTGCCAGTTTTTTCAACTGCCTCTAGTTAATGCACATTCTGAGAGACCCATCTTTCTTCTTCACGAACAATACCAGTGCACCCCATGGGGAAATACTAGGTCTGATGAAGGGATCTATAACCTCTTTAAACTCCAGTTTCAATTCATTAAACTTTTCTAGAGCCATTCTTTAAAGAGGAATAGAGATAGGCTAGGTATCTGGAAGGAGACTAATTAGAAAGTTGATTTCCCTTTCTGGAGGAACTCTGGAAGATCTTCTGGAAATACTTTAGGGAACTCATTGTCTACTTGAACTGAATCTTTAACCCAAACTACATAATAGAGATACCCCTTAGAAATCATCTTTTTAGCCTTAAGGTAAGGAATCAATCGACCCACAAGCGCCAAGTTACTACCCTTCAATTCTAGGATTGGTTCGTCTAGGAACTGAAAATGAACGATCCTAGTTCTTTAATTGATTGAGGCATAACATGAATGTAGCCAATCCATGCCTAGAATAACATCGAAGTCTACCATTTCTAACTCTACAAGATCTGCTGAGGTGACTTTCTCAGAGACTGTGACAAGTCAATTTCTATATACCCGTCTAGCTATAACTGGGTCACCGACAGGAGTAGAGATTGAGAAGGGTTCTTAGAACGTTTATTGTCTAACACTGAATTTGACTGCTATATAAGGAGTTACAAAAGAAAAAGTTGCCCTTGAATCTAACAATGCATAAATATCAAGGTCAAAGACTAGTAACGCACCAGTGACTAGATCAGGAGAATCTTCCTGATCCGGTGAGCCTAGAGAGCATACAACGTCCTTTTGCACTGATCTCCACCTATACCAGATGAGTTACCTTACTGAGTTGGGCAGCCAGCTTATGTTGTTGAAGTTGTGGACGAAGCTCTACCATTATTACCTCCTTGACCATGTTTAGAAGGACAATTCTTCAACCTGTGACCAGACTGACCACATCCAAAACATATTTTCTTTCCTTCTAGACACTCGCCTGAATGGTTCTTACCACATTTCAGACAAGTTGGGTAGGTTCTGGTGCTTGAAACAGTACCTTGAGTCTTAGAGCTAGATACCCTACCTTTCTGATCATTACAGAACTTGAAGGATTGAACACAAGATGATAAAGGTCCTGGAGCTGAAGACATGTACTGAAACTGCGAGTGATTTCCACCACCCAAGTTCTGTTGAGAATAGTCATAGTTACCAATACTAGCTTTCTTATTATCCTTGGCCTATTCCCTAAGCTTAACACCCTCAACCTGTTGAGCATGAGTCATGAGCCTAAAGATGTTCATAACTTCAAGTTACATGGCATTCATACACTCTGTTTTCACAAGATCGGATACCCCATACATGAACTTATTCATTTAAGCCCTGGAGTCAGCAACTATGTGAGGAGCTGATTACACGTATCAGGACACTTAATCCAATTCTAAGGGTCAACGTTCGTTAGTCAGTAATATAACCCAATCAAGTGAGTTGGGGTCAAATCCCACATGGAGTTGTACATGGTTAAGAATCAATAGCATTGTACAAATATGCTTAAGTCAATCATAGGAATAGATATTTACGAATACAAACATAAATCAAATTAGGTGTGACACAAGTGTCAAATAAGGGGGTTTTGGTTTTAACTATCAGCTACAATTACATCAAACAACACCAATTAACAAGTATTGAGACGGGTTCTTGGGATGTAATCGGATTATAGGCTAATATAGACAAATGGGTAATCGCAATTGTTAGTAAGTAGCTGTAAATCAGTGAATAAGCTAGACTTTGGTGGGGATAAACTTTCTCTCGAACAATTTACCCCGAATCAAGTTGGTTTCTGTCGAACACCAAAAAGCAAGCAATTAAGAACAACTTATGCTTTATTCCATTCACTCACTCAAGCTAAATGTGTGGCAAAGAATTTAGGATTCACTCTCTTGAGCTGAACCCATAACAACCCAATACCCATAGACCATCAATTCATTAATCTTGGTTTTCAAACCTCTCTCTTGAGCAAGCCAAAAAATCGAAGGTAGTGTTGCATTTGCAACTGCAACCTTTTAAATTAAACCACAATTACTGAATGAAATCACTTCTAAACATCATTTAAACTAACAATTAGTAATACCCACAAGCTAAATCAACTCATCATCACAAAATCACACCCCAAGAATTATAGTTTTAGGTAGACATTATAAAAAGATAGAAATTGTTACCAAAATGTGTTTCTATCAACTGGTAAGATCAATTTCATCTTTACAAAGGTCCTTTCAAATCTGTAACCTCAGAAGTTCCCCCCTGTCTACTTTCATAAACCATGAATCTAGCAGTCAAATCATCAACAGATGCCCGAAGGGGGGGTCAGTGCATCTAAAATAGTAGCCTCAGTCATCATGGCAAAATAGCCTCCAATCTAGTAGCCCTCACTTCAGTTGAGTGGGATAAGTGTCCCATCTTCAGGAACATGGCCTGAGTAATCTTAGTGGGATGGGCTGAGGTAGAAACACCTAGAGTCTTTGAAGAAGAAGTAGAAGCAGATGTACCAGAAGGCCTGGAGGCTGGAGTAGGCAAATATGCCTCTGCATGTATCGAATTAATGTCCACCTCCGGGGATATATCAACCAGAGTTACTCTGCTCCTATCGGCTTTCTCTCATATGTATTCGTCTACTATAAGCCAGATATTTATAGATGAAGAGGGAGTGACCTCAATATCTCCCGTATCATCCAGGGGCACTCCAACACGCCGCCACAACTCCGTGATCAAGACGGGGAATGGTAGGTAGGTCTGTATGTGCTTGGCCCTCATGGACATCTCCTGCTCAATAAAGAGTCCCAGGTTGATGCTCCTCCAGGATATGATCAACCCAAGGCATGTCACCTTAGGGTGGCGTAGGATGGACTCATTCTGGAATGGCATCATTGTGCTGCTAATAAAGCAAAACTAGAACCGAGCAACAATACTCATATCCCTCTTCTCTATGGGGACTCCTTCCTAAATCCATCTCGAGCTGGTATCAGAAATCAATAGAGCAAGCCAGCCCTTCAAGTCACCCAAGGACGGAGTGGTAGCCAAGTCCTCATATGCCACTGTAACTCCTAGACCTCTGCAAAGTACATTTTTAACCTGTCTAAACTCACTGACATTCTTCTTACTTTTTGGAAGTAGATCACCATATGCAGAGTAAAACTCCCAGACCTATGTAGGAATGTAGGGGCCTCGAGGCCTGGTGAACTGCTCAAAACGGTGGAAATTGAGGGTATACCTCACCCCGGAGTATCTGCGCTCAAGGCCCTCTATATACAACAACTTCTCCTCGAGGATAGTTCGCAAACCATCATCTTTTAGCTTGTTAAGTAGAATGGAGAAGGGACCACTGGTTGAACTTGATCTACAGGAGGTGTCAGAGCTGGCACTAAATCTGCTGGGGTGGAAGCTGAAGGGACTCTGGCTGAGGCAGGGCGAGATCTAAAATGGATCTCAGTCCGTCGGGACTGTAAGGGTTGGTCGTCATCCAACTCAGAGAATGCTCCTTAGGATCCCTCACTATTGGAGTTGTGCTCCGGTGTCTCAGTAGTGGGCGTCTTACCCTTGTCTTGTCCTTCCTTTGGAGGCACTTGCCTTCCCTTTTTGGGAGGGTTGGCTCTTCCTTCTTTTATAGATATACCTGGTGCTCTTTTATAGGGTGGCATGTCAATGTTAGTCCTACCATATCAGAAAAAACATCAAAAAGAGTTAGAAACAATTCAAGCAAAACCACGGATATGTACTTGCAGACAGACTCGCCGAACCGTTTGGCGAGTCGCCGAATCTCTTTTGCAAGTCAGATAAGGCTCGCCTAAAGTATTGGCTAAAAAATTATCAAAAAAATAGCATGTCAGCGATGGGATGGACCTTTTGGTTAATCATCGACAGCATTCGGCGAGCAATGATTACTCCGCCGAAAGTTACAGTGCATTTAGGGGTTAGAAGCGCAGAAAAGGCGATCAAGGAAGACTTTCGGTGAGTCACCGAGCACTCAGGCTTCTCTCCAAAAATTACTAAACTTAACTCAAAATTAAGCATGAAATTAAAGGCGATAAGGGGGACTTTGGCAAACCGCTGAGTGTTTCGATCATCTCGAACCAGCTCGCCAAACGACCCAACGTGCCTACTTTCAAGACCATATTCCAAATTCAACCCCTTAGCCCCCGAAAACAAAATCAAAACATGCACTCCTCTAATTTAAATTAGACCCATTACACCCATGCCCCCTGGATAATCAAACTTCTCCTAGTTTGGCATAATTTGGCCATTTGATGACTTTTTCCCTTAAGAATGATGTCAACCGCTCCATCATTGGATAATTACGTCATTTGTCACAAATGCAAGTTACTTGGACTTCAGTCGACTAGACCCAAAAACATGCAAGTACAACCCTACAATTTTAATCACTTTTCAATTACGAACAACTAGGGAATTCAACAATATAAGTATTATGGGTGTGATACTCAAATTAAAATAGGCACACATATATACGAGTACGATCAAAGAGGCCCAACAGACTTCACTAAGATAAAATCACTTTCAAATGAATCAAAATTGCAATATAAGAATTATGGGTTCGAAAAACCAACCTCAGAAGCCGAATAGATACTTTGTAATGCTAGGCGGCAAAGAAATCCAACTCCAACAAAAACTTGACTAATAAAATGTGATAAAAACACAAAAATATAGAATACTACAGTGCGGGTGTGATTTTGGAATGTTGAAAAGTGACGGAAAGTGAAAGGGTTTTAAATTTTGAACCTTTGGACTTAAAAACTATCCAGTTCTCACCTATTCGGTGACATTAGTCTTTCTCGCCGAACCACTCAGCGACACGCCGAGTCGTTACTTACCTCACCAAGTTTAAAGGACCTCCAGCTAATATTGGGTTCCAAACAGTGGACAAAGTCTATATCACCGACCTGGTCGGCGATTTGCCAATCTCCTCCTCGGCTTGCCGAGTTTTCCAGACTCAAATCCTAATATTTCTTGAGACCAACGGCGGTACAAGTCGGGGTTGCAGACTACTTCAGCGAGTCACCAACCGGACTTTTAACTCGCCCATCTGCACTTTTTAAACACATGCCACACTTCAACCTACAAAATCAACACACGATTATTTCTAAACAAAAATAAAGTGATAAAATCTTGGGTTCCGTCCAAAGAACCACCTTAGTTAACGTCGTGGCACGATGCAAGTCCTCACTCAAACTTCATTCTTGGGGTTGACCGTAGTGTCACTAGGCAACCCCTCTTGTTGTCTTGGGTAGAGATGAGGCAATACATGACCCATGAGGGTCTCAATTAGATGGATATATTTCGAGTGAGATGTTGTCATTTGATTTAGCATTTCAACATTCTCGCTTATCTCCTCCAACACTCTATCATGCTCATTGACCTTTTGAAGAATGATTGAGAGCGTTTCTTCGACACGTCTACCCTCATTGTCCTTATAATTTCTTCATTCATGAGGAGGTATGTATCTATCTTTCATTTTGCACATCACCTCAAATTCCATGAAATTCTTATCTAAGAAATCCAGTTGAGTCAACAATGCGGCCAATTCTTGGTCTTTTTCTGTCTCCTTGTTCGTCTGAATCATGCCACCAAGGAGTTGGGCTACTGTTTCATAGGATTGTTGTATCAAACAACTTGAGAACAGTTGATCAGTTGTGCTTCTATTTTTGGGACCCAGACCTCTATAGAAGCATATTTTCTTGAATTCCATGAGTTGGGAACTCTTGCAAGAGACCCTTAAATTGTTGCCACTACTCGTAAAATGACTCACCCTTTAATTTACTGAAGCTCAGGATGTTATCCCTAAGCATCATCATCTACAAGATCTATTCCTTTATTCTGTGCTAAACAAGCAACATGAAAACCAAAACTTAAAGGCAAATAAGTTAAACTATAACTAAAAAGAACAAAATTCAACATAACTAAAAATTCTCAACCAACACCACTCCCTGGCAGCGGCGCCATTTTGATTTCATGTATCAAGACACTTCATCCAATTCTAAGTGTCAACAATTGTTAGTCAGTAATATAACCAAAATAAGTCAGTTGCGGTCAAATCCCATAGGGAGTGGTACGTGGTTAAGAATCAATAGCTAAGTACGAGTATGCTGAAGTCAATCATAGGAATAGATATTTACGAATACAAACATAATTCAAATTAGGGGTGACACATGTGTCAAATAAGGGGGTTTTTGTTTTAACTATAAGCTACAATAAAAACAAATAACACGAATTAACAAGTATTGATATGGATTCTTGGGATTTGATCGGATTATAGGCTAATATAGACAAATGGGTAATCAAATTTGTTAGTAAATAGTTGTAATTCAGTTAATAAACTAGACTTTAGTGGGGATAAACTTTCTCTCGAACAATTTACCCCGAATCAAGTTGGTTTCTCTCGAACACTAACAAGAAAGCAATTAAGAACAACCTACGCTTTAGTACATTCACTCTCTCGAGCTGAATCCATAACAACCCAATACCTACAGACCATCAATTCAGTAATCTTGGTTTTGAAACCTTTCTCTCGAGATAGCCAAAAACCCGAAGGGAGAATTGCATTTGAAACTACAACTCGTTAAATTAAATTACAATTGCTGAATGAAATCACTTCTAAATAGCATTTAAACTAACAAATAGTAATACCCACAAGCTAAATCAACTCATAATAACATAATCACACACCAATAATTGGGGTTTTAGCAAGACCTCATAAAAAGATAGAAATCGTTACCAAATTGTGTTTCCATCAACTGGGTAAGATTAATTTCGTCTTTACAAAAGTCCAAGCTGAAGAATCTCAAAGACCCACTTCCAATTTCTCAAAAATGGAAAACTTCAAATCTTCAAAGTTAAGGAAAATATTGTCTCAAAACTCAGAGTTTTAAAAATTGAAACTAAGATTATGATAAAAGGTAGATAGATTCTAAACATAATGTTTGAAAATATATTTATAATCGCCAAAAATAACATGTGATGTACCATTCGGCGCAGTAGGTCGGGATCGCCGATCAGTTCGGTGATACGTCTTTTGGTGAGTTCCACCACCTTCTTGCTTTGGCCTTCAGTATCCTCAAGTTCTGTAACTTTGGGCGATTCAATCACTGTATCGCGGAACCGTTTGGCGACAAGTCGACTGCTCCTTTCTCTCACTGACTTGATTTTCTCCTTTAAGGCTTGGCACACTGGAACTTTAGGTAAGGTAATAGCCACTCGGTGACTCGCCAAAGAGACTCGGTGATCACCAGGCCTTTATTTCTTCAGTTTTTCAGCTCCCTTCGTTCCTTTTTAGAAGTTAGTGTCCATTCTTTGCTCCTCGATCTAAATATCTGGAAATGAAGGGTTTTAGGTTAGTTTTTTGCATAAAACAAGCATTTGAGGATACATCAGGAGCATAGCTGGAGATTTGGGTGAATATGAGGCCATACTTTTGGATTGTCATAGAACCTTGCCTCAGATTCATAAACTCCTACGCTTTTTCCTCCCTCAACTCTCTTGGGAAAAACCTGCCCAGAAAGGTCTCACTAAGTAATCCAAAGTGTAAGGAGCTGCATATGTATCCCTGTTCTCCTTCCACTGAGTATACCAGTTATGAGCTACATCCTTAAGCTGGTAAAATACCAACTCAACCCGATCATTCCAAGTTACCTGCATCACTCCAAAGATCTTCTTCACCTCATCAATAAAGCTTTGGGGATCCTCACCAATCTACAATACCATGAACTCAGGCGGATTCATCCTAACAAAATCCCGAACTATAGTTGCAGCTGACACATCATTAGGAATTTCTAAAACTTGAACTTGTTCATGGTCACACTCTGAGATTATAACTGGATAGCATTCCAAAACTCAACATTCAAAACCTCCTGATCTGGGCTTTGAAGAGCTCCATTTGCATTCCTGGCATTCATATTCTTTGCGTAAGATCTACGAGGAGTCATGATCTGAAAGCGCATAATGAAGGATTATCACGAGATATTAGGTCATACCTTACGCATGATAAGAGTAACAAAGAAATTGAAGTTTCCCTAAATAACTCTGTAGCCTCCTTCTCATTAGATTTGGTGCACTTCACACCCATGAAAAAGACTCTACTTAGTGTGGCTTTTAAGACATCCAAGGACACTTAAACCTAGTTCTCTTATACAACATTTGTCACCCCCCGATGCTACATCCTGGACGCGGTCACAGGACCTATGATCACGAGTGACCCCAAGCTAACCCTTCTTGCATAATCATAAGCATACTAAAGATAAATGAGCAATAAAACTATGTGGAAGCTAAATCATATGAAAGTCTGAAATGAGGGGGAATACCCATATACTGTCTGAATAAATGAAAACTAAGAGTTTGAGTACAAATGAGAAATCAAACTCCAAGACTAAAGCTCAACTAACTATGTCTGAAATAAAGCCTTTATTGACTAGAAATGCTGGGACATGCCCAAGCTAGATCTAGAAAAATTGAAACTAAAGCTAAAAGCGAGAAAAAAATCATGTCACTAGTCCTCGAAGAATGATGACTCACCTATGATGTTGTTGAACTGAAGATCAGGAACCGATCTATGCATGATCTAACAGCTGAGGTGTTGAACCTACATCACGAGAAGATGTAGCCCAAAGTATGTGTCTATATTTGAATGATACTAAACATGTAGGATAGAATAAAACTGAAGAATAACATAACTGAATTAAAGCGTATATCTGAGTAATGACATGAGATGAACATGATGTAACTGAGCATACTGAACATGAAATACTAAATGAAATGACAAAGTTTATAACCTACTAAGACTGAATATTGTATTATACTGATAACATTGTCAATGCAATAGAGTATGACTGAACTGTAAGAGAGCTACTAATAACCGACATAAAACCGCATGATCTAAATGTGGAGTCCGATGTATACTCCCCGTCGAGAGGACCCAATATACCCTACCAGAGGTATAAAGGCATACTGGCGTGATCACCAAAATGATTCCCACAGAGGGAATTTACAACCTACGGGGCATGTAGTTCTGGGACTTGAGGGTGACTGACCCTAGTCCACTCGGTATTAAGCTTTCCATATGATTAAGTAATTAACACTTTACCACAGAAACATTGTAATACCGGATATCTCAAAATACTAATATTCAAATTGAGAATGAATCTTTAATATACTGATAATAATGCATTCGAAACTGTGGCATGTTAATATTTATCTTAATTTATATACCTACCATGTTCAATTCATGAACTAAAAGAACTACATAGCTAGGGTTTTAAGTTTATGCATGAACCTAGGCAAAAACAAAACAATAACATGATAATATGATTTGGGTCATTCTAACTGCTAAAATCCCAACAATTCTAACATTCAAGAAACCCTAGGTCTAGATAATATCGAAGGAATCAAGATTTTGACTGAAATCTAGGGACCTAATGGGTCTGGTGAAGAATTCCACGGAAAAATCTTCCGATTTTAGGGCTGGAATTAATGAAACGTTGTTCAGTGTTCTTGAGGAAAATTGGTGCCTCTTTCTCCGTTTTTTCTCCAAGTTTGAATGATTTAGGTGAATGGTTGATTAGGTTAGGTTGTAATTTAGTTACTAGGATAAAACTGACTAAATCAACGTAGTTTAGAGGTTCAATAACATAGTTTAGGTGTCCAACGAATAGGGGTAATGACCGAAATAACCTTATTTAAAAATCTTACGTGGCTAACCACGACCACTTTCAATGACCTTGAAAGGGACCACGGACCTTGGGACCGGTCGTGGTCCTTGGCCAGTGGCTACTATTCTTGGAGGTCTTCTCCACGAGACCCTACCACGGCCTTTGTGGACGACCACGAACCGTGAAGGTCCCCGTGGTGCCTACTTGGGCTGAGGTCTAGAGGCTTAGGTTTGAGGTTCTCCTGGGTAATATTCACGGAAGCCCCCACGACCCGTCGTCAGTACCACGGACCGTGAAGGTCCCTGTGGTCCTTACTTGGGCGAGGGGTTTGAGGGCTAGGCTTTGGGGGCCTACTGGTTGAGCACTATGAATGATACCACGGTCTGTAGTCAAAACCACGTCCCGTGAAGTGTCCAGTGGTCTGACGTCTGGGCCTAGTGGAGTTTAACTCCAGACTATGGGCAGGTCAATGAACAGTGGACTATATCACGGACCGTGAACCCTATCGTGGTTCACGGGTTCAACCAAGTTTCTGCAATTTTTTGCTAGGTCTTCTGGTTTTCATGGTGTTATAGTGTCCCACACAACTGGATACCTTTTCACCACACCATCCGTAGACAAAGACTTCTCCTATAAAATATTTTGCAAGACAATGGCTTTCAATCGATTCATAGACCACGGTGGGTGTGCTGGAGCCAGGAGTACTTGAGATGCATGAGAGACTAGAGGTGTTAGAGGTGTTACAAGTGCTAGAAGTCTAGCTAATGGATCATGAACTACTTTAGATTGCAATTCTAAGTGTTTCCGTTTGAGAAACTCTCCCTCTGTGTCGGTATATGTATTGGAGTCCTAGACTCTGCATCTTCCTCTCTCTTAGACTTAGAGAAGGTGAGATGGGTGGAGTTGATGTTTATACTATCCGATGAGCTAGGATTCGAACTAGTGACTACCCACTTCTTACTGTTGCCCATACCACTCACTTGAGGAGGTTTTCGGTGAGTCCTTAGGGAAGGCTAAACATCCGCTACTATTACAACCCTTTCGACTTCGTCCTGGGGGCTAGACCTCGTACGGGAAGCTTTTGTCTAGCCATATCTGTAGAACAACACAAATGAAATGCAGGAAATTGCAAACGATTATTGAAACAACATTTTCAACAAGTTGCAGGAAAACTCGTTGACACGTTCGGCGAGTCGCCAAACCCATTGAGTGGGTAAAGGGGAACTCACCGAATGTTATAGAAAGATTCAATACAAATTCAACACAAAAGGGCGAGATGAAGGACCATTCAGTGAGATGTCGACTTCACTCGGTGATCAGAGAGTGCCTCACCGAATGTTATAGAAATAAAAAGCAAAAATGGAAGTAAGAAAGGTTAGACCAAAGCTATTCTAAGAGTCGCTGATTCTACTTGCCGAGCACATGCATATCACCGAAAGTTACAAAAAACATTTCAATAATTAATGTCAACAAGGTGATAAAAGGGGTTATTAGGTGACTCACCGAGTCACTCGGCGAGCTCGACCCATCTCGCCAAATGGCCCAACCTGTTGCCTTCTCAACTCAATTTTCAATTTAATCCTAACAACCTATGACAAACCATTTCAAGTACAATTCTAGCCTACCCACCATGTATTGCTAGACCGGGGTACTCAAAATCCCCCTATTGACTAAAATTCGACCAAACGATGATTTTTCCCTTAAGAAAGACGTCACCCAATCCATAATCGGGAAATTTGAAGTATTTTAGTCAAATTTAGGCTACTCAAACATCACCCATACACTACATAACATGCACACCCATAATTTTAACAATTCAAATGCGAAACTCAAACAAATTAGGCCCAAAAAAGTTATCTAACATGCTTGATTTCAAACTAAAGTTCAACGAGTGATTAGGCACACAAAACATTTGTTAACTACCCATAAGCATGCTCAGCAAGAATTTTGAAATTAAAACAAATTTAGAAAATCAACCTCAGATGCAGAAAGGTAAACATTTGGGCAAAAGGGGAAGGATGGACAACACTTTAGCATCCAACCACAAACAAGGACACCCATGAAATTTAAGCTAAAAAAAATCTAGTGTTTGATTGAAAGAGTGCAAGAGTCTAAAAGTTCAAAATAAGATGAAGATTTTAATTTAAAATGGTTGAAGGGTTTGTTACCTTATAGTTTGCGCCTTGATTGGCGAGATCTACTAAAGTTGTCGATCCACTCACCGAGTCACTTAGTGGATCTTAGTCTGCCGAATTTACCAGAACACCAGCCCTTCAATTGGCTCAAACGGAGAGTTGCATCAGGCTCCCCGAGCCACTTGGCGAGTCGCCAAGTGAGCTATGTGCTCGCCGAATTTCCTTTTTCGCCAAATTTCAAATTTCAACCTGCACATCAAACAAATGTTATTGAAATAACAAGAAGTAAAACTTGGGTAGCTTCCAGTGAAGTTCCTTATTAAACGTCATGGCACGGCGTGGTGATGCATTAAAACCTCATTCTTCGGGTTGATTAAGTTATCACTAGGAAGACGCTCTTTCGGACTTAGATATTTTGTGCTGAGATTTGATCCATTTGAATCTCAAGTTACTTTATGGAGACCGAGTGCGAGGTCACCATTTAATTTAAGGACGAGACATCATTCTTCATCTCATTGAGTACCATATCGGTTCCTTCCACCTTGTGTAGGATGCGGGTCGGGGTTAGACTTTGGTTCCTTCGGGTTTGGAAATTCATGAGGAGATACATAACGTTCTTTCTTACCATATGTTTCTCTTCAATTCACACCCCAATCACGCCAATCCCGATCCTGATCTCTCCAACCATTATCAAGATCTTTGTTCCAACAATGATTCCCTCAAGACCTTGATAGCTTGGACGAGAACCCACTGTTTAGTTTGATAAGAATTGTACCTCTACGTTGTACATGGCCTCAAATTGTGCGTAATCCGTATTCACACCCCTATTAGAACCAAACGCGTTCATATCTTTGTAACCCTCTCCCATGACATGTTTTGTCAATAAGTCCATTTGGGTCATTATCTTTGCCATGTTTTCATCACATTCTTGATTCTTTTCCAATTGTTCTTTCGTTAGCCCAATATTCATAGAAGACACCTGATCTTCCCTTGTGTACCATGCACGATTAATTTTGTTCATCTCATCAAGCAAAGTTAAGACAATGTCAAGTGGTTGTCTCATAATTCCACCCCGAATGACTTGCTCGGCAACACCGTTGTTGACGGTGTCCAGACTCTTATTAAAATATTTCAATAGCACATTGTCTGGCAACCAATGAGAAGGACATTGAAGAAGCAACTTTCAGAACATCAATCACGTTTCATGGATGGTCTCACCATCAATCCGCTTGAAGTTCAGGATATTATCTATCAACTTAACCATCTTCGAGGCAGGGAAGAATACTTCATATGACACTTCTGTGAGCTCCTCCCAAGAAGTGATAGACCACATTGGTAGTTCGTTCAACCACTTTGTTGCTTCCCACATTAGAGAAAAGGAAAACTAACAGTGTTGGACTGACTCTTGAGTTATGTTCTTTAAGGAAAAGGGTCTAAACACATACACAAAATTATGGATGTGATCATGAGGGTCCTTATGAGAAAGTACCCCAAAGAGACCTGTCATTTGCAACACTTGCAACATAGTACTGGTCACATGAAAAAGTGCATCAACCACAGTTTGAGGCAATTGACTAGGACCAGCACTTCCCAATTGATCCTTATTAACATCATGCAAGTTTTCGATGTAATCATTCTTCCGAAGTTTACTTATATTACTCCCACTAACACTCATATCTTCAAATGTTTAGAGCAATCAACAAAGAAACACAAATAAGAAATTCTAGTATGACAAAATGAGTTCACTAAAACACGTCAATAAAAGAGTTCTAAACACCACTCCCCAACAGCGACGCTATTTTTTGTAACGCTCAACTACACTTCTTCCGATTCAAAGTGTAAGTGGTCGCTAACAAGTATAAGCCCAACGATTAGTTGGGGTCGATCCCAGAAAGAGTTATACAAGAAAGAATTGAAGTATGAAGCGAAGATGTATTCTAATCTTCTTTAGAGTAAAACAGATACATAACATAAAATAAATCATGAAGTTTCAGTTATTAATAGCAACAGGTGGAATTTTAGTAACCAAGTTCTAACAAAAACAAGTAACATAAGATTAGAACGATTAGATAGAGGACTTAGGATCGTGAGCAATTGAATAGACAGAGTCTACTTAAACTCGGTGATGCGCTGAATCGATTTCGGGGTGCTAAGAAAAAAATGCGATAAGTTAAAGTTCAAAGTTAAAAATAATGGGCATAAAGGGTGATGTCCACTCCAAATAGGTGATACACCGAATGTGTTTCAGCGGACAAAGAAAAGTCAGCCAAATGGAACAATGGAAAGGCTGCATATTAAAGCAAGGAACGCGATCTACGTCATGTTCAGCAATTCTCTTAACTGCCTTGGCGAGCTAAGACAAGTTCGCCGAATCGGCAATGTGTAGCCCAATGCCTATTTTTTGACTTTAATCACAATACGCAACAATACCTTGTTCCCAAACAACTTTATACTCTACGCACATCCTTTTCTACCAATGGGTACTCAATATTTTCCCTAAATATCACAAAGTATTGCACAAATTTATGATTTTCCCTTAAGGAAGTAGTCATTATATCTATCATTGCGCAAAATTATGCAATCAGATCAATACTGGATAACCTAAATTCACAAGTACACAATTCAACCAACACCTAGGAAATATCAAGACTCAATTTCAACAATTAACTAACATAATTAATTTTTGTTATTTTAAGTTGTGTTTTAATATCTAACTTATGGGCACATGTAAAAACCAACAATATTGCACTACCCAATAAAATCAACTAACTTCATGAATTAAATGGCCTATAGACCATATAGAAAAGCACAATTTGAACCTCAAATATTAAAATAGAAATCAAACACCAACCTCAAAGAGAACTAGACAGAAGAGAATGAGGGAGATTAGGGTTTGGGTTGACCAAGTACACAAGATAACGCACTACTAATACTCGCAAAACATACCAAAGAGCCACTCATACACTACAATATGACTTTGTATACTTAGGTAAGAAAAGAATCTCAAAGATAGCAAAGGCATTTCTTTTTGAAAATGAAAAGACCCTTTGCCTTTTTATACCAAGCATGTTTGGTGGTCACTACAACCATCACTTAGTATATTCGGTGAATCACTAAATGGAGTTCAAGCTTGCTGAAGATCCTTAACGTGTACCAATCCTAAAGGTTGATTCAACGAACTAGGTGCAATCCACATAGTGTACTTTGTCAATTGCCATTTCAATCTCTGCTCACCTAAATTGAAAATACACTTTTTCACATATTCTAGCTTAGAAGGGTACCAGAATTGAGTATTGACAATGCCTTCGGTGGATCACCATTGACATTTTGGCATTATCTAATGTGTCCTTCACAACACTTTGACTTCATTTTAACCTGCACTCACAATACTCTTTATTGAAAGAAATAAAAAAAAGGTAAAAATTTGGGCTTCCTCCCAAGATGTGCCTTATTTAACATCGTGACACAACATAGTTCTTCTCATCATTTATTTTTTGGATTTGGGACGGTTTAACTAGGCAATGTTCCCTTTTGACTTGGATTATGATTGGTAGAGATCTGGCACATTTGAGTGTCCAGTTGTTTGATAGACGCCAAATGTAAGGTCACTATTTGAGATAATTTCAGAACCCAAGGGTACCCGCTAGATGTAACAAGGCGTATGAGATCCCGAGAGGCCTCATACAATCCCCTTAGCATATCACAACTTAAGAAAACAGAAATGAGCAGAGATTTATAACATTTTTCGTAACATCAATGACTAATAAAATGAAGCGGAAGTCTATTACACTTCTCTCAAATCATCGAAAACATGAATATCTTTAGGACATAGCCCATACAATAGTTCTCAACATAAACACAAAGACATAAAGACATGGTGGTCAACCCCTCGAATGCTATGAGGACTCACCAAAACATCTCTTCTTGCTCTACTACGAACCTAGCTACGAGGATGGAAGGCAATATCTCTGGACTCTACATGTGATGGGTATGTAGGAAAAAGTATGTGTTAGTACAAACAGGTACTAAATATGATGACGAGCATAAATCATCAACATAAGCATGATGTAGGCATTTGTCGACATGAGACATATACCATAATCATAAGCGATGATGAACATAAGGCATATACTGTAGACATAATAAACAATAACATATTCATAGGCATAATCAATGCATTTAGATCAACATAATATAAGAGAAACACTTCATAAATAACTAATGTTTAAGGACGTAATCAACTCACACTATTTCGGTTCAAGTGTCATACGATTGCGTGTACTGATATTACCTAACCAAGGGTTGGGATCGTTCCCACAAGGAGTGGTTTTGAGAATTAATAGAAAAATAAAATCTAGTTCTAATTAGTCATAGCTATAAAAATTATCTAAAATAAACATATTAAATATAATGGGGTGATGCAAGCGTCAATTATCAATGGGGGTTTGTATTAATTAACAACTAAAAATAGGAAAAATATAAGGAAACGAGATATGGAGACGGGATTTTTGGGAAGTTATAGGAATATGGGATAAACTAGACTATCGGCTACTTGTTTTTGATGGTATATTGTTGAACATTTGTGATTAGGCTAGACTATAGTGGGGGTAAATTCTTTCTTGAGCAACTTACCCCGAATCAACTCGGTTTCTCTCAAACACCGAGTTGTCGTATTAAGCACAGCTTCCGCCTTAGCCCATTCATTCTCTCGAGCTGAATGTGTGGGAAAAGGACTAGCATTCACTCTCTCGAGTTGAACCCATGTAGACCCAATACCACCAGCTATTAATTTAGTAGTCTTAGTTTTACGACCTCTCTCTCGAGCAAGCCAAAATCACTAAGTTCAAATCATATTTGCAACTACAATCCCATTAAGTTCATACACGACTACTAAACAAAATCACATTTAAGAAACAAATTAACCATCAAAAAGCAAGACCCAACAGATAATCTAACCCATATTTACAAAATCACACCCCATGAATTGGGGTTTTAGCTAGACATGTAAAAGACGTAAAAATCAATAGTAATATCAGTTTCCATCAACTGGGTATGAAAAATTAAGTCTTAAAACACATCAATAGTAAAGAATCTTAGAGACCCACGTCTAATTTCTTTTAGTTGAAACCCTTTGAATCATCAAGGTCTTAGAACTAATTCACCAAAACCCTCTAAAACTTGGAGTTGAAAATATTCTAAGTCAGAATAATAATTGTCTATGTGTTGCAGCGGATCACTCGGAGTATTTACTCAAGTTCGCTGATACACTCGTCTATCCGCCTTTTGATCAATTTCATCGCCTTTTTTGCTTTTGCCTTCATCATCTTCATGCTTTGACTCGTTGGGAGATATAGTGCTGCTTCACGTAACTACTCGGTGACACGCCGACTACTCCATTTCATCACCAACTAGATATTTCCCTTATGGGCTCAGCATAATGGAACAAAAGGCGATCTTCAGGCCGATCGGCGACTTGCCAACTGGGCTTGGTGATCTTTAGGCCATCATTTCGACACCGTGTTCCTTCTTGCCAATAGTGTCCATGATTTACCTCAAACTCTAAATACCTGAAACTTAAGGGTTTTCATATGATATTGAGACAAAATATGCATTTCAAGACACTATTTCTATGAGAATATAGCCCTAAATGAGTCCAATTTGGGGACTCATCAATACCCCCAACTTAAACTTTTGCTTTTCCACAAGTAAAACTCAACTTCAACCGTTCAAAAAGGATGTTTCAAACAGTGCTACATAAGACTCGATCATGAATGTACATAACAAGACTCAATTTACTCATTCAAGGATCAATTGTGTACCCAAAGATTCAAGTTGTAAGACACCATTACCAAAGCTTCTCAAACTCGCAATACTTGCTTCAAATGCAAGCTCAAGCTCAACAAAAGTATTTGAATGCCCTCACACAGAGAATGATTCCATATTCACACACAAAGGTTTAATCATTTGAAGCTTCGAAATCAAATGCAACGCTCACACTTAAAAAAAAGAAAACACAATGCATCATTTCACCCATAGGTTTGCCCGTATTTTCTAATCAACATTTTGTTTCAGCTCACTCAAGATCAAAAAGGTCTTTTCAAGGCTTGTAACGGGGCTGAGTGCAAATGTATGGTAATTTAGGCTTAGTGACTTTTATCCTCGTGAAATGAGGTGCTCACAACACTTCCGTCCCTCTTACTTCATCATTTTCATTAGTGCTCATAAGTCATCCTATTATTAACTTTCCATGGATTATTCGAGAAACCCATTTCTTTTATATTTTATTCCACAACATTTCTTTTTCATTCTTTTCTTCTCCTTTTCTCTTCTTTTTTTGTATGGAGGGGTTCCATTTTTCTCAACACCATGGGTTAAAGGAGACTTTCCTTGCATTTCTTCACTTGCCTTTATCTTTTCACCACACCCCAACTTAGTCTTTTGGCCAAAGTTGGCTATTCAATCAACCACAAATCAAGAGGATTATAGATAACAGATTAAGAGAGGTCTAGTTTTCATCAAATGTCTTCTAATGAAAGATAAGGCTCAAGGGGTGTTAAAAAGAGGTCCACACACTCACAAGATAGGTCATAAAAGAGATATTTGTCAAATTGGCTCACACTCTTCGAAGTTCCCTAAGATAATATCAAGAGATAGCCTTACTTAGTCGATCGGACCAATGGGGCAAATTCTAGGTGTTGTCATGTATGGTTCACAGTAAGCTCATCACACAAGGCATCGACACTAAAGTCAAACAAGACTCCACACTTTCACTAGTGTGTAACGTTCATTGCAAGAGAATCAAATTGATAATTGGCTAGTCACAACGAGATGCAAAGAGTTCACATCTTGTCTATGCGCCTTTATTTGGCCTTATCGTAGCCGCACATCCATGTTCATTCGATTATGAGCACTATTCAAGTCATCGGTATTGATTGAAACCGAGACTCAAATTTTCCAAGGAAAAGCCACATTCAAGTACATACAAGAGGTGGTGAAAATTTTTGAAGGGTCAAAATAATTTGAAATAAAAACAGAAGGAGCCACATGCTCAAACGTCCACAAAAAGCAGTATAAAATGACATTGAACGCATAACGACCCAAATGTATCAACAAAACATCAGACAATAATAGTCATACACAAGGTGGGCCTCACCCCACCACAAATAAAAACATTTGTCGTTAAATCCAAATTATATTATATTCAGAATTTAAAATAAAGAAAGACAAAGAGGGAGGTTAAGAGGGGATCATGTCTACTCAGTCGCTCCGTCTGTCTTGGCATTATTGCCCAATGTCTCACCCTAATTGCGGGCATCAGTGCCCGAGGTCACCTCAGGGGGAACAGACGTGCCAGAGTCACCAAGGTTTGTTGAGTGTGAGTTTGCCAGAAAAACATGCATCGCTCTGCAAAGTCCCCTGACCCATGAAGGAATATTAGGGTCCAGGGTAATAGATTTCCTTGAAGAAGCGGATTTCTTGCCCTTGACTTTCCCAATAGTTGTAGGTACTTTCGAAGCTTTTCCTTTCGACGTAACTGCATCCTCCTTTATCATAATCCCTTTGGGCTTCTCTTGAGCTGGCGTTATTCTTTCGGCAGCTTAAGATTTAGTCATGTTTGTAAAGTCTTGAAGAGAAAATAGGAAAACTTAAATAAAAGCAAAGCTGAACATTTGTAGACAAGCTAGCAAAACCAGATGGCGAATCACCGAATTTCTTAGGCGAGCTAGATCTATCTCGCCAAATAAATTAGCTCGAAAACTGCAGCAAAATGTGATAGGGGAACTACTTCGGCGGGTCGCCAATAGCTTTCGGCGAACAAGGATAGGTTCGCCGAAAGTTCTAGTGCACAAAAGCTAAAGGGCGAAAGAGAAGACTTTGGGTGAGTCGCCAAATGCTTTTGGTGACATCAAGCTTCTCGCCGAAAGTTGCAAAATTAAACATTAAATAAATCACGAAATCAAATGAGAGATGGGGACATAAGACGTACAACCACGTGGCTCGATGATCTCGACCTGACTCGCCAAACTGCCCAAAGTGCCTATTTTTCAACACAACGTCTTGAATCTAACCCCGTAACCCCCGGAAACAAAATCAAATTATGCACTACTTAAATTAAGGTAGCACCCATAACACCCAAACACAACCCTTCGAATTTCAATCCAGTTTAAGGCTTACAATTATGGGAATTCAACAGTCACAACTACTAGGGTAAGATTCTCAAATTAAATCAGGCATCTAATTATCTATGCTTATTAGAGAAGCCTAGCACACAACAACTCAATAAGATCAATTGCAAATGAGTATAATCTTTGATAAAATAAACTCGGGGCATAGAAAATTTACCTTTTGTGTTGACTGCGAGAAGAATGAAACGCGAGGCGGCAAAGCAATCCAATCCAGAGCACAAATCAGCACTAAAAAATACTCTAAAAATGTAAAAATATAAAAACTAGCGTGCAGGTGTGAGTTTGGGGAGATAAAAAGTGCAAAGTGAATGAGGTTGAAACTTTTAAAACTTTGGTCTGAAAAATCGTCCAGTTTTTGCCCATTCGGCGACATTAGACGCGTCCGCCAATCCACTCGCCGACGCGCCGAATTGTCACTTTCCCCTCCGATTTCTACAAGACCTTCATTTTCTTGTGTGTTAGGACAGCGGTCTTAATTGTGGTCGCTAACCGGGTCGGCGATTCGCTGAATGGAATTTTAGTTTGCCAAATGTATTTTCGACACACTCTCTACACTTTGACCTGCACAATCAACACACCATTATTTCTAAAAAAAAACAAAGAATTTAAGACCTTGGGTTGCCTCCCAAGAAGCGTCTTAGTTAACGTCGTGGCTCGACGCAAGTCTTTCCTCACTCTCTATTATTGGGGTTGGCCCTAGTGCTACCAGGTAACCCCAATAGTTCTTTCTAGTGGAGAGGAGGCAATGAATAACTCATGAGTGTCTTGATCAGCTGGATAGATCTAGAATGAGAGCCAATCATATGATTCAACACTTCAATATTCTCCTTCATCTCTTCCAGCACTCGATCTTGTTCGGTGATCTTTTGGAGAATGATTTGTAGTGTGTCCTCGACACTAATGTTCTTCTCATCTCTAGAACTTTTCTCTCATGAGGGGGTATATACCTCCCTAGACTTTTGCACTGGTCTTCCACCTCTGATATTTTGGTGGCCAAATCATTCAGCTGAGTTACCAGTGCGGTTAATTTGAAGTCCCTCTCGACTTCTTGATTCATCTCAGCCAATTTTCTACCCTTTCCCTAAGCCATTCTCAGAGTCTCTACCTACAACAACAAATCAAAGAAAATCAAAACTAAAAATAAAGTTAGTAAACTACGACTGACAAGAACAAAAGAATTTTACCAAACTATGATTTACAAAAAACATCACTCATCGGCAGCGACGCCATATTGATGTTTAAGGACGTAATCAACTCACACTATTTTGGCTCAAGTGCCATACGATCACGTGTAGTGATATAACCCAACCAAGGGTTAGAATCGCTCCCACAGAGAGTTGTTTTGAGAATTAATAGAAAAATAAAATCTAGTTCTAATTAGTCATAGCTATAAACATTATCGAATATAAACATATTAAATCTAATGGGGTGACGCAAGCGTCAATTATCAAAGGGGGTTTGTATTAATTAACAACTAAAAATAGCAAAAATATAAGGAAACGAGATATGGAGACGGGATTCTTGCGATGTGATAGGAATATGGGATAAACTAGACTATCGGGTACATGCTTTTGATGTTAGATTGTTGAACATTTGTGACCAGGCTAGACTATAGTGGGGGTAAATTCTCTCTCGAGCAACTTACCCCGAACCAACTAGCTTTCTCTCGAACACCAAGTTGCCGCATTAGGCACAACCGCCACCTTAGCCCATTCACTCTTTTAAGCTGAATGATTGGGAAACGGACTAGGATTCACTCTGTCGAGCTGAACATTTGTCGACCCAATACAACCCAAAAACACTAAGATGAAATCGTATTTGTAACTACAATCCCATTAAGTTCATACACAACTACTAAAAGAAATCACATTTAAGCAACAAATAAACCATCAACAACCAAGAGCCAACATATAATCTAACCCATATTCACAAAATCATACCCCAAGAATTGGGCTTTTAGCTAAACATGTAAACGAGGTAAAAATCAATACCAATATTAGTTTCCATCAACTAGGCATGAAGAATTAAGTCTTAAAACACGGCAACAGTGAAGAATTTTAGAGACCCATTTCCAATTTCTTGGAGTTGAAACCCTTTGAATCTTCAAGGTCATAGAACAAACTCTCTAAAACCCTCTAAAACATGGAACTGAAAATATTCTAAGTCAGAATAATAATTGTCTATCACTTGATACTATGTTAACAATTTAAACAAGTATTTATAGTGTTTGAAAATATGTGTTGCAGCGGATCACTCCGCGCAGTTAGTCGGGATCGCCGATATACTCGGCGATCTACCTTTTTGTTAATTTCATCGCCATTTTGATTTAGCCTTCAACATATTCGCGCTTCGAGTCGTTGGGTGATATAGTGCTACTTCGTGGAACTACTCGGCGACACACCGACTGCTCCATTTCATCGCCAACTTGATCTTTCCATTTAGAGCTCAGAACACTGGAACAAAAGGCGATCTCCAGGCTGATCGGCAACTCAGCAACTGGGCTCAGCGATGTTCAGGCCTTCATTTCTTCATTCTTTTCAGCCGCCTTGTTCCTCCTTGGCAAGTAGTGTCCATGCTTTGCCTCAAACTCCAAATACCTTAAACATAAGGGTTTTCATCAGATATTGAGACAAAATATGCATTTGAGGACACTAATTCTATAAAAATATACCCTAAACGATTCTAATTGATGGACTCATCAGTAACCTCAAAGCATTCTTGTGCAATGCATGGATAAGACCCCATAAATCTCACCCATGCTAAGAAAACCTCTTTAGGCCATCATTCTAACACATGATCAGTCATTCTCATCTTTAACTTATCTTTTATAAATATGGGGATTCACCTCCTGTCATACATTCTAAGGAAGGCCATTCTAGTAACAACGCAAATATTTCATTCATCATGACATTATTCACATTGCTCTTGCTTTACTCTCAAGACATGGTGACTCATCTCTCTATGTCTATTATAAAGGCTAATGGGTACTCACCTCTTGCGTTACATGTATAGTCATAGGTATTCGCTTCCATGATCACGTTAGCGAATCATAGGTATTCGCCTCCATGCCCCACAATTATATGATATACGTATTCACCTCCACATCATTTTACAAGGATCATAGGTATTCCCCTCCATGTCCTACTTGATATAATATAGGTATTCGCCTCCACATCATTTAATAAAGATCATAGGTATTTGCCTCCATGATCAACAATAAAGGCAAATGGGTGATCGCATCTTGCCTTTCTTCAGGTAGTCACCTCACACTCCTTATCACATGAGATGGGTAATCACCTCATGTTTATCATCTCTTGTTTGCTAACATAGGAATAGGGGAACTCACCTCACATCCTTCTTATATGAATGTCTGGGGGAATCACCTCAAGCCTCATGTTTTTTTATAGTCCTTTGACTTAGATTGGTTCTATGTGACCAAGCCTTTCAACCTAGAACCATTCTATGTTACAAAACCTTCCACATCAAGCTCCTTATGTGTTCATGAGAATAGTCCTTCAATCACCACAACAACAATATCATAGTCATTAACACTTCACTCTCAAAAGTTCTCTCAAAGAAACTACACAAATATCATTAAAACATGCATAATCTCATAAATTAATAACACGAATCACGTGGGTAAATTCATCCACGAAAATCCTATCTACAATTCAACAGTTGTAATGTAAGTTTTACTCTCAAATCCCTAGTCAACATAGTTCATCATGCAATCTTTACTCTACAAGCTCTACAAATCATCATTTATCATACATGCCTTAATCTCAAGACAATCCTATTCTCAAAGGCTACAAGTCATACCTCATTACATATACTTCATCTGAAGCAATTCACATCTATATGATTTCATCTTAAGCAATTGCTTCATACTTCATTATATTACCCACACTCTCAAGCACTACTAATCATGATTCATTATACATGCATTAATGACATTCAATTCATGTCTATATGCTTAATAATCAAGAGGTCTACAATATACTTCATCAATTCTAGAAGATTGCATCTAAATCCTCAATTTCCCCTTTCATGGCATAAAACCCAATTACATCAATTTCATCTTCCTTGCAAAGTGTTAGGAATAGGTACATGTAAAATCATCTTAAAACATATAATTCCATCAACTCAATCATAAAAAACCATAATCCACTCAATTGGATAAATACCCATAACATTAGAAGAAACCCTAACTAGAATTGGGGAATTCTTCTTCTAAATTGGAGAAAACATCGGGGCCTCGTGGATGAAAGGAATCCATGAATGAATAAGAATAATATCTTGATTACAAGTCCTACCAAGCTTGGAATAATGTAGACTTGACTTGACCTAGTTTGAACCCTCTTCTTCTTGTTCAAGGTTCTAGAAAGAGGATATTTGAGAGGATGAACTTTGGGATTCTTTTGGGGCTTTTGAAACAATTACTTAATTGGTGAGGTTAAAGGGTTAAAATAGCTTATATAGGTGTACAAAGTTTAAGCAAAATGGCCAGCCCCAATACCCAATAAAAGAGGAATTTCCCAAAATGCCCTTAATTGGGTTGTTTAGTGCTAGGCACCACGGCAGGCTCCATTAGCCTTGTTCTTCACCACTAGCCATGGTCCTTCCCGTGGTACTTCATCCATTGACTAGGACACCAAGTCTTGTCCTCCAATAGTCTAAGGCATCTTCACAGTCTTTCCCACGAGTTGTGGTCTTCACTAGTGGCCGTGAAGTGGCTAGTGAAGATGAGCCTTCTTGGGTAGCCTCAAGGTAGCTACTGCTTTAGTCACCACAGACCACTCCACGAGTCGTGGTCCTCACCACTAGCCACGGTGGGGGTCGTGAAGAGGAGGCAGTGCTTGGCAAGTTTGGGGCAGCCTTGGCCCATGGCTTGGTCCTTGCCCCTTTGCCTTGGCTCTTGCCCCTTTTTCCTTGGATCTTGTTATCCTCATGCTTAGCCCTTGATGGCCTACTAGACTACGGGGTGTTACAATATATCCCCCTTGGGGACAATCGTCTTCGAATGAAGATCTTGACACCTCTTTAAAGGAAACGACTCTAGACTAGCAGCCCATCATGCATGCAACACATCTAAATGCACACAACCAAGGAGGAAAACATCCACTCCAAGCTAAACATAGTCACTGCATCATATGGAAGGTAGGAACTACATCTAACAACCTATTATGCATAAAATCCATAACTAATCATGTCCAGGGAGGAACTACAAACTCTGAGCTAGAAGCACGCTCAACACACTTTCATGGAGCCTATATACAATCTATACTCATAGCATGCTTCCAATGAGGAATCTCTCATCTCAAAGTTAAGGCATGTTAATCAATTCATCTCATGAAGTCTATAGGCAACTCATCTATGCACTACAACATGAAAGGATAAATCATTGAAACTCATTTTCTTCCTAGACACAAGTATTCATTAACATGCATAACATAAGGAAATCATTGGAACATCTAAAACACACATGATTTCACACGTGGTACAAATCATGAGGAAATTTTCATCTCAAGCTAAAGGAGGAGCAGAAGGAAAAATGATGAGGACGTCGGGACATCTCATTGGCCCTAGGCCTTCCAAGTTGCACCCTCAACTAAAAACCTCATTAAAAGATCACTCCCTAACACTTTCACGGGAGCAACTTCCTTTCCCTTCTACTTCCTAAATTTGCCAGTCAAAAAATCACATAAGGACTTACAAAACGGGGACTAACCTTCCCAAACTTATTATACCATTAAAGGGTGAGAAATTCTAGTAAACCCAAATAATAAACATCAATAACACCCACTGACCTTGTTTACTAAGCACATTATTTCCCACTTGGGAGCAAGCTTACACGGACTTTCTAAGCACCATTCCTTTTAATTCTATTAAGGTTGGATCAAGACATCACTAGACCTTCACATCAATCACCCAAGATGATTCTAAACCGAGGAACATACCCTAAATTCATAATGACCATATCGGGTTCTACCATCAATACACGTAACACTAATTCAGCCCATTCATACTAAAGATAACATCAAGGTCTATCAAGCCAAATAAGACAAAGCTACACCAAAATCTAATAAAACATATAACACATACCGGTAGGCATATCTGAAGGATACTCTTGTTCACCTCTAGCTTGGAGAGCATAGCACCTATTTGGAGCATTCGCACCCGAAAAAATTGGACCGGATTAAGGGTAGGGTTTGGACCTACAATGACTATCTCCTTAATTTCTAGCAACGGTAGGTAAATGCCTTATTTTGTGGCCCAACTCACCACACCCAAAACAAACATTAGATCCCTCTAGGCAGTCACCCACATGTCTTCTATCACACTTATCACACCCTGGCAATCGAACCCCTCTACCATCTCCTTAAGACATTGGAATAGACACCCTTTATTGGTTGAACTTAGGAGTGTTTGAGGAACCTTGCCAAGGAAACTATATTCTATATCTTAGGCGACCATGTCAACTGACCTTGCATGAGAGGGATAATAATCCTCTATTCTATACCTTTTTTTCTCCCTAGACTCTTCCTTGAGTTTCCCCTCCTCAATTTGTTGAGCGTACACCATAAGACGTGAGATATCCATATCATGGAGGAGCATTGCCGTACGTCATTCTTTTTCTACCATGCTGACACGCCCGACATAAACCTAGTTATCTTAGCCCTTGAGTCTTCCACCATATATGGAGCATACTTGGAGAGTTGGGGTAACATTAGAGAATACTCCTTAACACTCATACTTCCTTGACGAAGGTTAATGAACTCTTGAATCTTAGCTTCCCTCAATTAAAGGGGAAAGAACTATCAAAAAACATGAATTTAAACATTTCCCACCCTATGGAACCCACTCCTACCGGCCTAGCCTCTTTCCATTGATCTTACCATATTTGTGAAAAATCCCTCAATTGGTAAGCACCTAACTCCGCCTTCTCCTCCAGAGTCACCCCCATAATAACAAGTACCTTATAGACCTCGTCAAAAACCTGTAAGGATCCTCCTACACTTTGGAGCCATAAAATTCTAGAGGGTTCATTCTCATAAAATCCCTCACTCTTAATGCGGTTGTACCCACAACTGGGTTCATCGGGGATACCACCTCTCTATTAATTTGTGTCGTGGCTACCACCTCTTGAGCCAAAACTTGGAATGCCGACCGAAACTTCGCGTTAGTCACATTCTCACCTATAGGGTCAATTGGAGCTTGAGAAGGAGCTTGGAGAGGAACTTCTTGCTCCCTATTGTCTTCCTCATTCTTTCTAGCTTTAGCGCTCCTAGTAGTCATATCCTGAAAACCATCGGGCACGGATTAGGAGAAAGACCTAATAAAGGCAAACTCTATGGAACGACTTAGAGAATGAAGAAGTTAATTTTCCTAAGAATCTACTAGCCTCTCACTCAAAAATGTGGTGCGCTTCACATTTATGAACAAGACTCTACTTGACGTGGTTTTGAAACATCTTAGAATAATTCTAAACCTTATGCTCTGAAAAACCAAGTTTGTCACGATCTAGGGAAATCCTCTAGATGTAAGAAGGTGTACAAGACCTCGAGAGGCCTCATACAAGCCCCTTACCATATCAAAACATAAGACAATAGAAATGAGCAAAAATTTAAAACATTTTTCATAACATAAAAGTTTAATAAAATGAAGCAGAAGTCTATTAAACTTGTCTCAAACCATCTAAAACGTGAATATGTTTAGGACATAGCCCATACAATAGTTCTCAACATTAAAAGAAAAAAATAAGGACATGGTGGTCAAGCCCCCAAATGCTATGAGGACTCAACAAAACTTCTCTTCTTGCTCTACTATGAACCAAGCCACGAGGATGGAAGTCAATATCGCCGGAACCTACATTTGATAAGAATGTAGGCAAAAGAATGTGTTAGTACAATGATGTACTAAATATGATGGATAGCATAAATTATCAGCATAAGCATAATGTAGGCATTAGTCAACATAAGATATATACCAAAATCATATAAGATAATCAACATAAGGCATAGTCTTAAAAAATAAGAGACAATAACATAGTCATAGGCATAATCAATGCATTTAGATCAACATAATATAAAACAAACACTTCATAAGTAACCTCAAAGCATGCATGTGCAATGCGTGGATAATACCCCATAAATCCCACCCATGCTAAGAAAATCTCGTTAGGTCCTCATTGAAACACATCATCAATTTCTCATCTTTAACATATCTTATAGACACAGGGATTCACCTCTAGTCATACATTCTCAAGGAAGGCCATTCTAGCAACAATACAAATATTTCATTCATTATGAGATAATTCACATTACTCTTGCTTTACTCTCAAGACATGCAGACTCATCTCTCTATGTCTATTATAAAGGCTAATGGGTACTCACCTCTTATCTTACATGTATAGACATAGGTATTTTCCTCCATGACCACTTTAGGGAATTATAGGTTTTCGTCTCCATTCCCCACCATTATATGATATAGGTATTCGCCTGATCATCATTTTACAAGGATCCTAGGTATCTGCCTACATGTCCAAGTTGATATGAAATAGGTATTCGCCTCCACATCATTTAATAAGGATCATAGGTATTCGCCTTCAAGATCAACAATAAAGGCTAATGGGTAATCACCTCTTGCCTTGTTGTAGGAGTTATAGATTAAGGGTAGTCACCTCACACTCCTTATCACATGACATGGGTAATCACCTCATGTTTATCATCTCTTGTTTACTAGCTTAGGAATAGGGGAACTCACCTCACATCATTGTCATATGAAGGTCTTGCGAAATCACCACAAGCCTAATATTTTTTTATAATCTTTTCACTTAGATTCATTCTAGGTGAGCAAGCCTTTCAACCTAGAATCATTTTATGAGAGACAACCTTTCAAATCAAATTCCTTATGTGTTCATGAGAATAGCCTTTCAATCAACACAACAACAATATCATAATCATTAACACTGAACTCTCAAAGTTCTCTTAAAGAATCTAAATAGATATCATTAAAACATGCATAATATCATACATTGATCATGTGGTTAAATCCTTCCACAACAATCCTACCTACAATTCAACATTTATAATGCAAGCTTTACTCTCAAAGCCTTAATCATCATAGTTCATCATGCAAGCTTTATTCTACAGGATCTACAAATCATCATTTATCATACATGCCTTAATCTAAAGACAATCCTATTCTAAAAGACTACAAGTTATACCTCATTACATATACTTAATCCTAAGTAATTTACATCTATATGCTTTCATCTTAAGCAATCAATTCATACTTCATCATATTACCCCTACTCTCAAGCACTAGCAATCATGATTAATCTCACATGCATTAATCACATTCAATTCATGTCTATATGATCAACTATCAACAGGTCTACAATCTACTTCATTAGTTCTAGAAGATTTCATCTAGATCCTTAATTTCCCCATTCATGGCATAAAACCCAATTACATCAATTTCAACTTCCTAGCAAAGGGTTAGGCATGGGTACATGTAACATAATATTAAAAAATATAATTCCATCAACTAAATCATAACCAACCGTAATAAACTCAATTGGATCAATACACATAACATTAGAAGAAACCCTAACTAGAATTCGGGAATTTTTCTTCTAAATTAGGAATAGATTGGGGGCTTCATGGATGAAAGGAATCCATGAATGAATAAGTCATCATAACTTGACTACAAAGCCTACCAAACTTGGAAGAATGGAGACTTGACTAGACCTAGCTTTAACCCTCTTCTTCTTCTTCAACTTTCTAGAGAGAGAATATTTGAGAGATAAATGTTGGGATTCTTTTGGGGTTTTGGAAATAATGACTTAGTTGGTGATGTTAAAGGGTTAAAATATCTTATATAGGTGTACAAAGTCTAAGAAAAATGACCTCACGCAATACCCACTTAAAGAGAAATTACCTAAAATGCCCTTAATTAGGCAGCGTAGTTCCAGGCACCACGACAGGCTCCACAAGCCATGGTCCTCACCACTGGTCGTGGTCCAGCTCGTGGTCCTTGTTCTAGTGGCTAGGTCACCAAATCTTGGCCTCCAAAAGTCTAAGGCATCTTCACTGGCCTTTCCATGATTCGTGGTCTTCACCACTGGCTGTGAAGTGGCTTGTTAAGATGTGCCTTCTTGGGTAGACTCAAGGTAGCTCCTACCTTAGTCACCACGGACCGCTCCACGAGTCGTGTCCTCACCACTAGCCGTGGTTGTGGTTGTGAAGATGAGGCAGTGCTTGGCAAGTTTAGGGTAGTCTTGCCCCTTGCCCCTTGGTCTTAGTTCTTTCCCCTTTTCGCTTGGATCTTGTTACCCTCATGCTTAGCCCTAGTTGGCCTACTAGACTCCGGGTATTTACAAATAAGGTGGAGATTTCATTTTTCGATTCCTTCAACAACTTATCGTATCC
Source organism: Solanum verrucosum (assembly GCF_900185275.1). Classification (NCBI taxonomy): domain Eukaryota; kingdom Viridiplantae; phylum Streptophyta; class Magnoliopsida; order Solanales; family Solanaceae; genus Solanum; species Solanum verrucosum. The sequence goes on from NW_026019924.1 coordinate 1,395,143, forward strand.
TTAAACCTTGTTGAAGATCATTGTATTAATTTCCTTGATTTGGTTTTCCTTTCACACAAGTTAGCTCCTCTGGTTTTGGACGATTATGGGGAGGAATATATCTATTCTTATCAACCTCCGTATCCCTCCAATTTTGACCTCTGCAATATTTGTAACCATTATTTGATTCCTTATTCCAACCTTGGATCCCACTTTTTCTTTGGTAGTTTGGGTGAGAACCCATCATTTTGTTCCCCAAATTTTGAACTTCTTCATTTTATAACTCCTCAAATTTAGCATCCTCTAGGCACTTCCCACTCCTTGTTCCAACTGCACTCACTAATTTCAATCAACCTCCCATTACATGATTGGAAAACAAATCGATGTGACTCATCATTTTGGCCATTTTTTCATCTCGCTCATACTCTTTCTCAATTTGTTCCGTACTCATGGTCAGTTGAAAGGAAGTCACTTGGTCCTCTCTAGTATGCCATGCTCGGTTCACTTTGGTCATGTCATCAAGCAACAACGATGCTACCTCATATAGTTGTTGCATCATCCCACCTTGGACAAATTGATCAACTACATGTTTGTTGATTAAATCAGGCTACAATAGAAGTATTGCAGCAGAAAAAGGTCCAAAATAGCATGTGTTGGACATTGCAAGAGTAATTTCTGGAACTGCAACCATGTCTCATATATAGTTTCACCTCCAATCCTTGTGAAATAATTGATTTTGTTCCCAAGTTTAACCATTTTTAAAGGGGAAAGAATCTATCAAAGAAGACTTCGGTAAACTCCTCATATGGAGTGATAGAATTATTTGGAAATTCCGCCAACCACCTAGTAGTTTCACCCCTCAAAGAGAACGGGAATAACCTCAACCTTATAGACACTTCTAATATGTTTTTTAACAGAAATAGCCCACACATATCTACAAAATTCCTAAAGAGTTTGCGAGAATCTTCATGAGCTAAACCCTCAAACATTCCTTTTAGTTGGAGCAATTGTGCATGTCATTCAAATAATCCATATTTTCAGTTTGACAGTATTGACTATCGTTGTAACTAACTTGGTTACTCATATTTGTAAGCGTGCAAATCATCAACCAGCTACACCAGGCAACAATTTCACTACAACTAAGCAAATTTATAAACTAATTTATCAAATGAAATTCTCAAACATCATTCCCTTGCAGCGGTGCCATTTTTTATAATGCTCAAGCTACTCTCTTAAACCAATCCAAAGAGTAAGCGGTCTTCATAAATAAAAATACCAAACTACTAGTCGGAGTTGAATTCCAAAGAAAATGATATAGTACGAATAATTTTATCAAGAAATTTGTAATTTAAATACATTTATTTGTAGTATTGAGAACAAGTGGATTGATGATTCCATAAAATTTACTAAAACAGTTTGGCTATCAATAATCTCAATGAAATTAAAATTTAAAATAAGAAACAAGTAATCTAAGGGTGGGATATTGGAAATCGATATCACGTAGGGGTAATTGCTTTGCTATATAGTGATGAACATTCATCGATAGGTTTGGTCATCTTTAATTACACTAATCTTCATTTGATCTTATAGTATTAGTTTATAGAATCTCTTTACGGTCTCCTATATGCTAATGAATCAAATACCTTAAGCTTGTCTCTCTTTCGATGGAGAAATAGGGCAAATAGATTTGACCCATAATATCTATATTCAGGAAAATTACAAACATCAAACCTAAGTTGCATGTATCGAACTAATTACCCACTCCAATTAATCTCTTTTGATCATCAATAGGAGATCAGAAGTAGGAATTATGTTTGCAACCTTAACCCATAAATTAACCCCATTCCAATTAGCCAAAATCCATGTATGAAGAGCAATAAAAAAAGAGCATAACATAATAATCACTACATTAAATCAACACCCAACCTAATAATTGCACACCTAGACTTTGTGGTTTTAGCTACCCATCACCAAGTGTTAAGAAATTATACCTTGAATGAAAGCAGTCATAGGTAACATGAAATTAAGTAACTACAAGCAATACCTGCTTAAATTTCAACTTCAAGTTTTAAATTTCAAGAGCAAAGTTTAAAAACCCAAAAACTACAAAAGTGTTCTTCACAGAATGAAAGTATTTCTCTCTCTAACAACTTTCTTACTTCTGGAAAATTTTACTTCTTGAAAAACATTATTTTTTCTCTCCTTTGGGCTATTTATAATTTACACACAATCTAGCCCAAAAATCAATATGTGACTCATCAGGTGAAATTAGTGGGGCTCACCAATCATATTATGTGAACCACCAACTGATCTTCAGCTTAACTTTCTCTTGATTTAGGTTTAAGGTGTTTAAACCTCAGTCGTCGAGCTCGTTTGAGTCTCGATCATACATTCGACATATTAGCGAGTGGTACATTTGTTCACCTTTCTAACATTCAATTTTTCTCTAAGTTGTATCACCTTCAGCGATGGTCACCTTATTCAGATCCTTCAATCTTACTGAGGATCCTTGTGAGCATTTCCTCAGTTCGCTTTCTTTCTAGACTAGCTGGTACTTTGGGTGGTAGATGATCATGGGAGCGACATACATATCCTTGTCGTCAGCCCTATCTTTCTAATCTTTCCAATCGCTATCTCACTCCTTCTTCCAACCTTCATTCCCACCTTGTTTATAATAATTTGGGTGAGAACCTATCACAATCTGAGCCTACACCCTGGACGTTGCCGGCACTCGAGAACCATTGTTGGTCCCCAAGCGAACCCTCATCATAGCTGACTACAAGCGGAACACTAAGTCAAGCTTACAAAAGCTTAAAAATTGAATAAAAATCATAAAACTGAAACACAAGCTTTAACTCAAAAGAAAACTTTGAATATAAAAATAATATTCAACTCGCCATAAAATAGGAAACTTAAGTCTTTAAAACATTTAATAAAATGAGTAATACAGACTTCTCAACTATACTAACTATCTATGAAGCCTCTAACTGATAAATATGGAAGTCGGGACAAGATCCAGGACATCCTGACTAAAATGAAAAGTAAATGAAATCCTTCGGATACAAGGAGGCTCACCATAGCTAACTCGAACTCCAGGATGTATCAACGAATCTTCTATAGATAATCTTGAACACTTGTGTCTACATCATGAAAAGATGTAGGCGAAAAGGCTCAGTACGTGCAATGTATTAGCATATAAAAGGAATTCTAAAACATAAACATAAGCTTGAAACTTTATAAAAAGGAAACATACTTACCTCTTCTCAAACTTACTCAACTCAAGGAATACTCAAGGATATTCAAAAGTACTCAAACTTATTCAACTAAGAAGTACTCAAGGATACGATACCGTACATGAAATACACAACTCTGGACACTCAACTCATGAATACTTAACTAAACTCATTTCATTATAATGCAGTTTAGAACAAGTGCATTATAAAGAAAAGGAAAATTGTTTAAAACATGATGTCAACTCATAAAAGACATACAATGCTCCCTCTCAAAGTCTACTTGTGCAATGCATGAATGAAGTCCCATACCCCCATTCATACGAAGCAGAACCCCTTGAGGAACCATGCAATTACTATTGTAGGAGTTTCTCTAACCGACAACCATCACTTAAGAGCTATAGTAATGATACATCGATCTACCTCACGCTGCCAGCACATCCTATACCCGGCCAAAGGTATAGGACCTGAACTACTAAGTGGATCCACTAGTCTACGCAAAAAGGATTCATCTAAAAAGTATGACCCTTTTCTACCCATGATGGCTACATTGTTTATGGGGGCTGATAGTTGTATGAACTATTCCCCATATCGGTGCTCAATACTACTCTCAAAATATACTAGCTCTTTACGGTTTGAAATCACATTCTTTCTGTGGTTTGAGATTAGTGCTAAGAAACTTAGCTCAAAGGATATCTTGGAAATCAAGGTTTTCCTTTCTTTTTCAAAACTCTTTTGGAAATCTCAGTTTCCTCTCATCTTAAATGTGAAAACATTTACTCTTGGAAATACTTAGTTCCCATTTATCATTTTAAAGAAAATGAACTTTATTCTTACTCTTTAATCAACTTTGAAGCTTAAGTCTTGAAACAAAGTTTAAACATTTGTAAAAGACTTCTTAAAATATGGTTGATGCCGAAATATTAACTAGAACGACTCAATGCAAGGTTTTCATGGGTAACATGTAATAGTCTCATGATTAAAAATATAATCTCAAAGGGGATTTGGAACTCAATACTCAAGACTTAGAACTTTAAGATACTACTCCTCTCAAAGGTACTCAACTGATGGAGTTAATGCGGAAGTTATGGGCATGAACGACTCGACTCAAGGGTCTACATAATAATATGGAACTCGTGAATACAAATCTTCTCATTATCATACTTACTTTCTCATAACCTAGTTCAGATCGATAGTTGATCTCAAAGGATTCACAATTGAACTCAAAGCTTTTCTTGAACTCTACTCTTAACTTTCTCTTGAATGTAAATTATGAATTCAAGACTTATGGTTCATGATATGAAGGATCTCTTGATGAAAAAGTAGACTCGTGAATACATTCTCCTCACTATCATGCTCACTTACTTGAGTCTTGGAACAAGTTACTAGAAGTTGTAGAAGAATCCACAAAAGGACTCAAAGGGACTCTCTTAGAATGTTCGAAAGAATTTTCAAAACTTAACTCTCAACTAAACCTTGATTTTTGAATTATGAATTCAATGTTATGATCATGTTAGGAATGATTTTAGGTGTTTAGAAGTAGCTTAGAGTATTTATAATCGAAAGGGAGTAAAGGTGCACTTTAAACGAACTAAAACGGAGCAACCATAGACAAACTGGATGGGGCAGGCGACCCTAACGCTCTGAGTGGCACGAGGTGCCAGACCCTTAACTTCAAAGGAAGGTTTGGGGCGCTCTGGAGGCCCCAACCCAGAAAATTCAATGAAATTCTTTGCTCGTTTTCTCCCCCTAACTCACCTTGAATCGAACGGTTTCTTCCCCAATCACTTAGAATCAATTACTAAACATAAGTACACTCTAATCTACTCAATACAGCCGTTAAAACACTTACTTTGATATAAAGAAATCATCAAAAACCCAACACAACAAGATTTAGAAAGAACTTAAAGTACACCTATCAAGAACTTAAATCCTTCAACTTTTTGAGAATGAAACTTCGCTAAAAATAATATGTTTGGCGTGTGGGTGACTAAACCCAGCACTATGGAAGCTTAAGTACCTCTTAGGAATTAAACCCATGGCGAAAATCCGCAACAAGACGCAAGAATCTCGGCGAACGCTTGATCCTCTCCTATTTTCTCCTCTTTTCCCCTCTTTTCTCTTCTTTTCGATTCTTCAACTGTCAACTAAAACCCTAGGCATATTTTAGGATTATAAAACTGAACCTAATAGGATTAGACCCTTAAAAATATTACTAAAAATGAATTAAATCAGATTGGGTAAATGAAAGACCAAAATACCCCTTACTATTTTCGGCTAACTTTCCTTAACTGGACAACCTAACTTCAAAAGGCCACTACAAGCAAATCAACTTTTACTGATGAACTAAATCCGTCGCTAATCTCTGATATTCCGTTGCTAAACAGGATTAGCTACGTATTATTGACTGTTACTATATCGCTCGTTCATAATCTCTTAGTGACGAAAAATGTATTCCGTCATAAATTTAGCGACGGACTAATCCATCGTTATAATTATAAATTTATTGCTAATTTCACAATTCATTCCGTCATTTTTAATAAATTTGTGACAGATTTTTTGTCGCTATCCGTCGCAACATATTCCGTCGTTTGAGCCAGCATATTTGGCGCAAAACAAGTTCGTCGCTGGTCCGTCGCCATATTTGTTGCTAATTTTTTTCTTGTAAATTTGATTTATTTTGTTTTCAATATGCTGCTGATATAATTCAAATTAAATTGCTAAATACCCCAAAAATAATAAACATATAAAATAATATCATAGATGGTTCAAAATATATAGAATATCGAAATCTCATATTTTCGATTCAAAACGTCCAAAACAATATATCAATTGTTCTTAAAAGAACCTACATTCATCAAATATTGTTACTGCAAAATTTGTACTTTCCAAAAAAGTAGACAATATAACAAAAAGGGATACGATTGTCACGTGAAACTCATTAGGGATCAACCTCGTCCTCATTAGTAGTAGATGAAGGAGGCACTAAGGGTGTCACTATTGATGGGTTGTCAATGGGAGTACTCCCTTCTTGTACCCTCCCCATAACAATGGGAAGAAAGTGATTAGTAAGTGCAGGAAGCATTTGCTTTACAAACTCATCGATATTTGTTATTGGTGTTGATTGAGAAATTGAAGGAAGTACTGATGATGAGGCAGAAAGTTTCTGCCCGTAGTAACTTTTTGCTTCAGAACCAAGATCGTATATTCTATTCTTCTTTTCTCCCCACACAGCTTGATCAAAATCCTTCACATTGATCAATATCAGCTTGAGACACTATTTTTTCCCGCAATATTTCTTCATATTTTTCTTGTATTAAGTAGAGGAAAAATGAAAGCATTAAACATTGGGAATAATATATATTTTGAAGGCAAATACAAAAACATGCATAACCTTTTAAGCATTAGCATTAATCTACAAGTTGGTCCTTCAAATTTCAAGCTATGAAATTTAACAAACTATGGGATCTAATATATTCCAATTGGATCAAGTGAGCATATTAAGAGAGACCATGAGGACACTTATTTGCTAAATATGGCAACAACTAGACAGCTGAAGAACAAATCCTCTATAAAGTGCAAGATCCTAATAGGAATGTGTTTTGCCCTGCCTGCTGTCAAGAAATGGATCAACAGCCCAATTTGGAGAACAAGAATTCATTTATTGTTCATAAACAAATGCATTATCAATAAAGAATGATCAACTTCATATGAACGTACCAACATTTCATCGAAATAAACAAACAGAAGGAAGAATCAGACGACAGATCCACAGAAGTTTCATTTCATGTATATGAACCTTATGATCCCAACTAAGAAAACAACTCATTTCATACCTAAACAAAAGTAATACACATTATAAATATCAATATTTTCTGTTTTGATCTTTCACTGATCAATTATTAGTATTCAACACAAATTTCTTAAGCCTTTCAATATCACTAAAGAATAGAGTTTTCAAAAGCTCCTTAGCAGTTGGCCTGTCGTCTGGAGTCTCTCTAAGACAAGAAAGAGCAGTCTCCTCAAACTCCTGTGAAAACACCCTTTTCGTTCGTTTAGCAAAATCCATCACTTTCTTGAGTTTCTTATCCCTCTTGATAATCATCTTTTTAAGTGATTTTGGAAATTTCTTCATAACTACATAAGAAGCTTCTACAATATAATAATAGAGTTTTTGGCCAAAACATCCTTACACTACGTATAATTTAAGTTGCATCCTTGAACTATGTTTGTTAACAAAAGGCATCCTTAAAGTGTAAAAAATTTGGCAGTTTTCATCCTGCTGTTAAGCTCCGGCAATAAACTAACAGCATCTACCCTTTGGCTACAATTCACATGAATTTTTGATCCTAAAATACCCAAATTACACAAAAAGAAGGTCGAGAAGAGAATGCTAAACAAGAAAGGAAACCCCCCTATACAGAATTGGAGGCCAAAATACAAGTTGACGATCAAGTAGGAAAGACAACTGTAGAATGTGTATCCTGTTCAGCTAACACATCAGGTTTAAATAGAGGAACAAATAAAATTGAGAGTCTTATTGGAAATATTTCGGTAACTAACAAGGTTAATAGATTGATTGATATAAGCTAATACTCAAATGTCCTCAAACTTTCATGCCCAAATATTCTTTCTCAAGTGTCTCTGATTCTATGCAGTGTTTAGTTTCAGTTTTTACTCTTTCTGACCAATACCATTATATCTACATTGGGTGATAAACATCAATCATCAATGGAGCAATAAACTATGCAAAAATCTTGAGCATCAGCAACAGTTTTTCATGTCTCAATGTCCATAAGAAGACGAATAGAAAACAAGATCCTGATTGAAATTCAAGTGAGTTGCACTTTGTAGTGGGTAGAGAGTCGTTAGTTTCTTTCATTGTTTAATTGGTTCATATTCTTACTCATTGATGACATTCTAGCATAAAGCCACTCACTAGAGTTAGTGTTTAAAACCTTGAGTGACCATTCTCTTTTTGCTAAGAAGCTTTATGGATACTGCATATTCAGTTGTGACAGCAGTAAATTAAACAGTGTTGAGATGTCCACAACTTACACATGAGCAACAACTGAATTTATGCAGCCTCATTACAGAACAAGAAATTGAGTGATACAAGCAGTGCATATATTCTTTGAGACATGAAGACTTTATAGAGAAATCAATTGTACAACAGTCATACTCATACCAACAACGAACAAATAATAGCTATCATAAAACTTATATAGTTAAGGAAATGGCATGTAACTGTGTCTTTCCATTTTCAACCAAGTTCCCTATTTTCAAGATTTTGGACTTACATGGACAATTCGAGAACACTCATCAACAAAAGATTTTCCATCATGACCATGCGTATGGACGTGTAAATGTAACTCCCCTAGTGTTAGATCTCGACCCTTTTCAATAGCCTATACAAAAGAAAATCAATTTATAGATACAATCATATTTGTTGCGTAATATGTTTAGATACAAGCATATTTATATTCCTATTATAAATTGACAAAACAATTAGTACCACAGTTGCTAGAATTGTAATCAGTGATCAACCAGAACACACATTTTTTCATTAGCAGGATATTTAACAGTATAAGAATGATGATTTTGTTAATGATCTTATCCGAGTTACTTTATGCACTTCCTTTTTTGGGTCCCAGTAGATTAGATCCATTTTCTTTAATTAAATTTTTTTTTATTTCCATGAAGTCAAACTAGAGCGTGGAAGATGAATCAACAACAGGGAAAAGAGATACAACAAAGATGAATCTTATGGGTTTTAGGCCTGCTCCAGTAGAGATTTTGGACAATGTAAAAATCAATATTGAACCTGCTAAACCTATCTTGACTTTGAAAAATATGATCAAGGCTTCAAAATCCAACTTATCATTCAGCAAAGACGAGCTCGAAGAGCTGAAGAACAAATCTGACTTTTGTTGAGTTTTATCAAAACCTTAGACTTCTAAAAAACTACAGGTAATGTTGCACTGTTGTTCCTCCCAAATGATGAATTATATAGTTGTTTGTTGTGTTCAATTCACTAACTATTTGCTACTTAATTCTGTAGTTTCTTAAATGTGTTGGCATTTTCTAAGATCATTAAAAAGTATGATAAGGTACTATTACTAAAGTGATCACTATTCAGCAATAGGAAGTGCTTCTATATAGTTTGGCATCTAACCTTGCAATTTATTGATACAGATCACCTCAAGGAAAGCTTCTAAATCATACTTGGAGATAATTGATAAATCTTATCTTGGTAGCTCACATGAGGTGCATTTTCTTTCACTTTCAAAAACTATTTCCCTCTCAGCATCATTGTTGTTGCAGCTATAGCTTGAAACTCTCATCGATCGTTGCGTTTTTAGGTTGCTAAGCTCATTGAAATAGTGGAGGCCACATTCATAAAGCATTTTTTCAATGGCAATCAAAGAAAAGGAATGAAGTCTTTAAGACCACAAGCTAAAAGGGACACACATAGAGTAACATTTTTCATGGGTAAGCATACATCCTTGTTAGTATCAACTTCCTCTTCCTATGTAATCAGAGGTCAAATGTGTTGTATAACAATTTTTTTGAGACATCTAGATTGTCCTGTCATCTCACTTGCATAAGGACCGTATGTTCATTTTACTGACTGATATACTTTTAACCTACATGTATGTTCTTTGGCTTCTCAATTGCATTAGTGGTAGTTATTGTTGTAGCAATACGTGCAGGAAACCTTCTAGAGCATAAGGATCGTGGACAATATATGGATAAGATATTTCCACTCTATAGGTGAACTAAACCATCAGTCTTTTACAAAGTCATATTGATTCTTTCCCTTTGTCTGTCTGCAAGCCAGACCATATCATAAGCAATACTTACGAGTAATAAGCTCTATCTTTGCAGCCTATTCGAATACATTGTCCTTACCCATTCATGTAAATGATTTTAATATGGTATATCTTGGATGAGTTGCATAACATTTAGCATGACTTAGTCATAGAGTCATAGTTAAAGTCAGCTCGAATTTCTTAATCTTTATGCTAAGCGAACAAGCTCATCTACAATGTGGAGTGTGTATTGTTCTTTTGTAAATCTCCTTGTCGGGCAGATCGATCTGAGCACTGTTGGCAAGCTACAGAGTGCTCAAAATAAGAAACCACTCACGAACCCACCCCTGCCCTGCCCTATTAATTCTTTTAAAATATTAGCTATGTCCCGGCCTGCCCTGCCCTACCCCACGCTGCCCCGTTTAAGTATTGGCCCACCCTGCCCGTTAAACCTTTACCCTACCCTGCCCTGCTCTTGACCTTCCCCATTGCCATCCCTAGTAATGTAACATTATTTATTACCAGAAAAACTTATCGAACCAAAATTATAAACAGAAAAATTAAACCAACACATTTTTCTGGAGGAAAAAAACCTATTGTGGGGCTAAGGGAGGGGGAGAAAAAGAGTGATACCTTTTAATGAAGTGAATCAGGTCGACAACCTGTAGTCACAAACAAAAAAAAACCTATCTGCATTATCAAATAAAACATAAATCAGTGTTCAATTTACTTCGCAAAAAAAAAATAATGTAAATCAGTGTTGAAATAAGACATCAACACTAAGCACGCTGCTGCAGAATTGGATTTGTTACATTAAAGTAACACTTGGTTATAAATGCAAGAGAGTAACTACATTCTGCAAATTTGTTTCTCGTAAGATTGATGTTCCGAGGCACACTCTTAATGTAGAAAGAGCAGGCAGACTAAAACAAACTTATTTCTTGGTTATCTCCAAAAGATATGAAGGTTGCTTTCTTTTCGTGTTCAGTTATCCTATTATGCGCTCTAGTAGTAACAAACAGGTACGTTGAAAATCAGAGGTGTCCATGTCTCGAAATATCTTGCTAGTGCACTAGAAACAGACATACATAAGTGGTGACACTAGTAAGTTTGAGTTAGCAACAACCAAGGATGTTATATTAGATGTTGAGAAAAATGATAGAGGAAAGGGGGCAAATGGTGGTGGAAGTATTGCTTGTCAGCCACGTACTCAAACACTACACAAAATCATTAAGCTGAAATGCTAAAGCAGCCCTCTATCTCAAATGTTTCAGTTTTCATCAAGTCTCTAGAGAAGAAAACTGGAACCTCAAGCACTGCACAAAATTATTGAATCTTTTCTTAAAAAACCTTATTTTCAGTACACCCAAACTTCTAAGCTCCTATTTTCAAAAAAATTCAACTTTACTTACCCAAAAACTGGAACCTCATGAAACCCCATTTCCTCAAAACTGGAACCTCAAATACTGCACATAAATCGGGTTTGATTTTGCACAACAACTATTGTCCCCAAACAAAATACAATACAATACTAAACTAAACAATTAATTGATTGAACTAAAAGAGTACATACTTGTTAATGGAAGATTTACTTTAAACTTTGAAGGCAGATAGAGCTATTGAAGATAGAGGAAAAAAATGTTAAAAAGAGAGTTCATCGATTGAAGATGGAGATATGAAGAAGAATGTGCTCACTTCATCAATCGGAGATGGAGAGGTTGAGAGCTCACTTCTCAGATGAAAGTTCCGTTGAAGAGTTTGACAACTCACTTTCTTCAGATGAGAGCGTAAATGTCGAAAAGATAATTCAAAGTTCTTCTCTAATGTATCTTGTAGCACACCTAACTCATCCTGAGCTAGGAGTTATGATTGTTTGAAGTCATCCCAAAACTCATACATAGCTTAACTTGTAAAATTTTGGATTTTTGCTATGTCCAATTTACTTCTTTTAGAACTCAAGGTGCTACATCTAGTGACCTGACCTTAATACTTAAGAAATTTTTAAATCCTTGGCAAAAAAACTTACTCACTACGAAGGATTGTTCAAGTCTAAGCTCAAAAAAATTCTGGGGTGTTACAGAACCCCCCATTTGGTTTCCCAAGTATTGATCTTCTTCATTGTGTAATGCCTCAAACTTCACATCATTTGGGAACTGCCTAACGCTTGTTACAATTGCATTTATAAATTTAATTTCTCCTCCTATGATATGTTTAGACAAAAAAATGTTTTGGGTCATTATTTTGCCCATATTTTCATCTCGTTCAGTTACTTTTCTATTTGTTATTTTCATAGTTGTAGAGTAGACTCTTGGTCTTTTCCAGTATGTCATCCTCGGTTAACCTTTTTCATGTCATCTAGCAACAACATTGCTATTTTTTATGATTGTCGCATAAGTCCCTCTTAGACCAACTGATCAGTCAAATCTATATTGATTAATCAAGGTTGCAATAGAAGTATTGCAGTAGAAAATTGTCTGGCACACCATGTGTTGTACATTGCAAGAGTAATTTTTTGAACTGTAACCAAGTCTTATGTACAGGTTCACGTCCAACTCTTTTAACATTTTGGACTTGGGTTTGAAGTTTAAGTATCTTCGAGAGGGGGGGGGGGAATATCTCCAATAAAGCTTCATTCAACTACTCCCAATAAGTGATAGAGTCATTTCGCAATTTCGCCTGCAATCTTTTAACTTCACCCGTCAAAGAGAATGGGAATAACCTAAACCTTAAGGACTCTTGTGAGATGTTTTAGAACACAAATGACTCGTGAACTAAAACCCCAAATATTCCTTGTAATTGTAGTATTGTTCCCTTTACATGAAAACTGCTCTCCCAACTGTGGGAGGTATCCGGATGGCTCACGTGGGTTAAATGATGTTCACATGCATATTATTTAAATGGAAAAGGGTCAAAATTGCCCCCGAACTATATGAAATAGACCATTTATACACTTCGTTACATTTTGGGATAAAAAATGCCCCTGTTGTTATCCTACCAGACCACAAATACCCTCAAAAGTTAACACCCCAAATTTTTGTTGGCGTGGCAAGCCACGTGGAACTAATCCTTCCACCTTAGCGTTGCCAACTAGGATTCACTACAAAAGAACTAGACCTTTAGCGGCAACAACAGTCGCCACAAAAGCTCAGAAAATCGTCACTAAAAGTTTTTAACATTAAATTCTAATTTTGTGTTTTTTTCTTCATTGTTTTTAAAAAACCAAATATGATATCGATTAAGTAGTAGTTTGAAGACACTATATGTTTTATTTTTATGTCATATGTAAATGTATAAAATGTACAATGATGCATTATATATATATATATAGTAGGAGATTTGAATCGAGAAGTAATTTTTATTATTTTTCGTAATAATATTGGTTGTTTTTAATATGGATATTGCAAGTTATTTATTTTAGAAAATTAGGTCACAATCGAAAATTAATTATCTTATTTTTTTGTTGAAAAAATAGGTTTTACTAGCGAATGGTTGTTGGATCCTTAGTCGCCACTAAAAATCACTCATAACCTTTAGTGGCAATATTTTGGGATTTTGTGGCGACTTTGTCGCCACTAAAAGTCAAGTTCTTTTGTAGTGAATCTTAGTTGGCAATGCTTAGGTGGAGGGATTAGTCCCATGTGGCTTGCCACGTCACTAAAAAATTGGGGTGTTAACTCTTGAGGGTATTTGTGGTCTCCTAGGATAACTACGGGGGTATTTTTTATCCCAAAATGTAACGGAGGGTATAAGTCGTCTATTTCTCATAGTTCAGGGCCAATTTTGACGCTTTTCCGTTATTTAAATTACTCATGTTGTCGTGTTTCCTGTAGTGACTGTCGTTGTCACTCATTTTCTAAAACAGAAAATCATCACATCACAACACCAAACAACAATCTACTATAACTAAACAAATTTACAAGCTTATTTCTCAAATGGAACCTTTAGCCGTCATTCCGCAGTAACAACGCCATTTTTCTATTACTCAAAGTACTGTTCAAAACTAATTAATAAGTAAGTGGTTGTTCTCAATAAATACTCAACTAAGAGACGGAGTCAAATCCCACAGAGAATGATACAAGGCAAGGAATTCTATCAAAAAATTGGAATATAAATTTAGTCATTTGCAGCAATGAAACAAGTAGGTGGATGATTTCATGAAATTTTTTTTAAAAATATTTGTTATCAAAAGTCACAATCAAGCTAAAATTTCAGAAATTCAATAGGTAACAAGTAATCTAGGGGTTTGGGGATTTGGAATTGATGTCATATCAGGGTAATTTTGTTGCTCTATAGTACTGAAAGTTTATTGATAGGCTAGGTCATCGTCAGTGACACTAATCTTCTTTTGATCCCATAGCATCATTTCATAGAATCTCCTTTCAGTCTTCTATGTGCTATATTAAACAACCCAATACCTTACTCTATTCTATCTTTCGATTCAACAATAGCACAAATAGATCTAACCCATAACCTATATTTTAAAACAAGTTACATACGTCAAACCTAAATTGCAAGTATGAAACTAATTACCATCTCCAATCAATCTCTTTCGAGCATCAATCGGAGATTGGCAATAGGAATTAAGTTTACAACCTAACCCGTAAGTTAATTCAATGCTAAATAGACCAAATCCATGTATGAAAAAACAAAAAATAGAGCATAACATAATGCACACTACATTAAATCAACACCCACCACATAATTGCATTTCTAGATCATGGAATTTTAGCCACACATTAAAAAGAGTAAACAAATTATATTTTTTATGAATGCAGCCATGTGAAACATGGAATTATGCAATTACAAGCAAAAACACTATGAATTCAACATGAATTCATCAATTTTAAGAGAAAAGTTGGAAAACCCCCAAAAACTAAAAGTGTTCTTCACAAAGTAAAGTGGTTCACTCTCTAAGAATAGATTAAGAATTCTCTACTATTTTTCAGGACTTAGAATTTCTGAACTCTTAATTTCTCCCTTCTTTGGACTATTTATAATTTCCCTAAAATTTGGCCCAAAACTCAATGTGTGATTCATGGAAAGTTTAATTGGGCTCAACGATCATATTAGGTGAATTGCCAATTGGAAAGCTTCAGGTGTTTGAACATCAATCGATGAGCTTGTTCGAGTTTTCCTTTCACATTTGGTGTATCACCGAGTACCACCTTTGTTCGCCTTCAAATTTGTTTCATGTCTTTTTCCTTTCGGTTATGGTCATAATTTTCTCCTATATAATTTTGAAGTTGAGATTCCCCTTTTTATTTATTTTTCTTTCCCAATTAATTCAAGTGTTATGCACGGTATATTTTGCCGAGGTCATACCCATTTGGCGATCCACCATTCTTTCTAGTTGATCAACAATGTAGAGTTTACACTTCTTTTTATATTTTTGGTCATCCTTTCGAACATTCATCATTTCATTGTTCTTTAGCCTTCGTAAATGCAAATAATCAAAACATAATTAGAATAGGACATAATTAGGCATTGAGGATACTATTTTTCAGTCTTACTTTATTCCATCTGTAGTTGAGCTTCAACAGGGTCGAAGGCATGTCTTAAGGAGCCTACGGGCAGCCATCAAGGAGTCGAGACATTTTACTTTTTTTCACTAGCCACATATGTGTTGAACCATCCCATAATTCATGAGATTTTGTGAAATGAATACATGAAGAGCGATTTTTCTTACGATTATCATGTTCCCAATTTTTTTTGTCAGTTCAATTATCTAGTATAGTTTTGGATTTATTGTTATTACTATCATGCTTCTTTTATTACACAATGTCTACTTATCTCGGTCTTCCATGATGCCTACTTCGTACCTCGTATTTTGGTACTCATACTACACTTCTACATCTTTTTCTAACGCAATGCCTAGTACAAGTCATCCTTGTGGATCTTCTCTAATTCAAGGCCCCATTGTTCTTCCTTGTATTGAGCTATTGGCATCTTGATGCTTGATTCTTTTCCTTTTGTATATTTTTGTATATATTTTGTATTTCGTTAGAAAATTATATTTTGTATAGTCTTTTCCTCGTACTCTACATGCTCTTGTACCTGTAAAACCAGGTTTGTGGTATGGTGCTTGTGTATATTCATCTTTCTCAATCTATTTTGGGCCCATCTTTTGTTTTTATACTGTTTGTATATGTCTACGCTAAGGCTCCTTTCTAATCTAATTATTTCTTCCACTTAAGTTATTTCTAGTTTAATTTAGTATATGTTATCTTGGGTCTGTCTTGCCTATTAGGGTTTATGGTAGCTACTCTCATGATCAATTTTTGAGTCTTTACAATGAAACTCGATTATCTCTCTACTTGATTTATAACTGAGTAGGAAAAATAAAATATTTATTATAGAACATGCTAATTTGAAATAATAAACAAACCACGAATTAAAAACTCCACATAATTCTGAAAAAGTAACCCACATGATCATTTGAATCCTCTTCTTTATCTAGGATAAAATTAGTTTCATACAAATGGACGTTGGAGTCTTCCATTCAATCAAATATATTTTTTTCGTTTTTTATTAACTAGATGCACATTATGGAATAAAATAAGGTATGCGCTTCTCATCTATCTTGATTCTAGTAGACTTCCTTGTCCTAACATTTAAATCATGTTGTTTACTCCATTACTTTTTCATTGCGATAACTTATTCCATTAACTCCATAAATATTTACAAGGTCGCTTCTTAGAGGTTCAAATTGTATTCCTAAAGTTATAGTCTTTTGGTTGATCTATTAGGGGTCTAGTTAGATATTTTTGGACCTTCTGTTGTCATCAACACTATAGGGTTCTGTCAAAGTTCTAATTAGAGTTTTATTCAAAGACTAAAAGTATATATGTATAATTTATATATGTATAGGAAAAACTTTACTATTATCAAATACGGATAAAATTTAATAAATAGATTATTTTGTAGATTTAAAGGTTCTCAATGTTATAACTAACATTTAAGGAAGTATAATTATATTTTACATCCAATGCTACCAAATTGAAAATGATTTAAATAATGTAATTGATACTGTATAATGGTATGATTTCTTACATATTTCAAATAAGGAAGTAAGTAGTATACAAATATTTAGTTTATTTCATAGTTCTACATACAAGGAAATAAGAATATGACTATTATGTCTAGTGTGAAATCTATTTTAAAGGGTAAAAGTGGTAAATAACATTTTGTTGAAAACCCTACAATATGTAGATTAACACCTCATTTTTTTCCAATTGGTCTAACCTGAAGCAACCTAGATTATATCATCATAAACTGAAAGGAGCCGCCAACCTCACAAAACTTCAATTGAAGGTTTTACTTCATCTAATTGCACTAAATAATCATGGTGGAAGGATACCAACATAGTGATTTACCGGATTTAATCTTAATCCACAACCTTAATGTTTTCACAAGCAAAACAAGTAGCGAGAAGTTGGGTAATATCTAGGCGATGGAGGTTTCTTTCAAAGTACGTTGAGGTATCACTCAATTTTGAATCCTTTTATTAAGCCCATTCTACTGAGAAAAAACATTAATGTCTAGATTTCGTAACTTTCAGTCAAAAAATCTTCATTACTGGATATCTTTCTAGAAATTTAAGTTTGATTTTCTGTATTTTCTAGTAGAAATTTCTTAAAGATATTAATTTATTGATATATTTTACTACAAAACCTGCTATTTTTGAAGAATTTACTCTAAACTTTTTACTTAGAGATACATATGAATTTCCTCAATTTGAATAAAAGAATACATTGTTGAAACATTTAGTTTTAGAGTATTGCAAATTGAACCCTTCCACTAATATGAACTGGAGTGGTCTTGTTCCTCTTTAATAGATTCATGTATTTGATGGAAAATGTATTATTTGATTAACATAACTTGGAGAGCTTTGAATTAGATCAATTTGGGGTATTTCAACATATGGAAATCAACAATGTGAAATTAAGAAAATTGACCATAGACAACATAAATTTAAATGAATGTGATGTATGGCTTGAAATATTAGCCATGTCACTCCCCGAGGCTACCCCCTGAAGTAAACACGGGACCTAGGATCACAAGTGACCACAAGCTAACCTTGCTGGCATATGATAAGCATACTCAAAGATAATTGTATCGAGAAAGTACTGTGCGGAAGATTAAATCATCATAAAGCTGAAATGATGGGGAATACCCATTACTATCTAAATAAATAATCTTTGAGTTTAATTCAACTGAAATATCAAACTCCAAAGCTAAAACTGAATCTAACTATGTCTGAAATAAAGCCTCTAACTGACTAGAGATGTTGGGACATGCCCCAGCTAAATCTAGCAAAAACTGAAACTAAAGACCAAAAAATAGAAACAGAATCATGTCAATTGTCCTCAAATAATGAGGAGTCACCATTGATGTTGTTGCACTGGAGATCGGGAACCGATCTATGCGTGATCTGGATGCTGAGGACATGAACCTACATCACGAGAAGATGTAGGGAAGAGTATGCGTCAATACTTGAAAGGTGATGAACATGAAGGATAGAATAAAGTTGAACACTATACATAACTGAACAAAGCATATAACTGAGTAATGATATATGATGAGAATGATACTATACTAAACATACTCAATATGAACTAACTGAATGCAATGACCAAGTTTATAGCATATTGAAACTGAATACTGAAATGTGACTGATAACCTAGTCAATGCACTAGAATCTGACTGTGGGAGCTACTAACAACCGACATAAAACTACATGAGGTAAATGTGGAGTCTGATGTATATGCCCAATCAAGAGGACCCAATATACCCTACCAGAGGTATAGAGGCATGACTGGCGTGATGACTAAACTGATGCCCACAGAGGGGACTTATAACCTACGGGGGAACGTAGTTTTGGGACTTGAGGGTGACTTACCCTAGTCCAACTTAGTATAAGGCCTACCACTAACTGAATATGTGAAATTAATAACACACTGAAGTAAAATGGATAGCTTGATAATCTGACATGCAAATATGAAAATGCAACATATATATCAGATAATGACACATTAAAAAATTGAGGCACGTCTATTTATTTATTTGTCCTAGCTAATGTAATTCATGAACTAAAATAACTACATAACTAGGGTTTTGAGTTTATGAATGAATATGCGCATAAACAATACTACTACATGATAATTTGATTAGGAACATTAAAATAACTAATTCATAATAATCTGTTGGAATACTAGAAACCCTAGGTCTAGATAATGGTGGGAATCAAGAAGAATTCTAGGGAGATAATGGGTGAAAGGAACCCACTAGTGAAATCCCACATACCCGGTGACGAAATTCAAGGAGAAATCTTTTGATTTAGGGGCTGGAACTGAAAAGGCCTTGCTACATTTTTCTTGGAGGGCTGCTCGACTTTTTCTTTTTTTTTGCTCTAACTTTTCAATGATTTTGGTGAATGATTTATTAGGGTGAGTTCAAATTAATTTACTAGGATAAACCTGAAAAAAACCACGTAGTTTAGGGGTTAAATGTCGTAGTTTAGGGGTCCAACATATAAGGAAAGATAAAACGATCCCTGACTTAAAATATGTTGAAGCCACCGACGGGCCTGATTGACAGACCGTCGATTGACTGATGACCCGTCATGTCTTTCCATCAATCAGCTTCAGAGAATGGGTTCTGAACCATGACCTGGACCACAGATCGTGGTCTGACGTACGGTCCGTATTTCCTGCCGTAGGTTAGGACTTGGAATAATTTTTTGGGATTTTTTGGGGAAGGCTACAATTGGCCATTCAGGAACCACACATATGGTCCGTGGGTCACCCTATGGTCCATGGGTGGTGCCCGTCGCTGGCCCCTACAACTTTTCATTTCTGCAATGTCGTCTATCTAGGATACATGGTGTTACATTATCTCTCCCTTGGAAACATTCGCCGTCGTATGAAGACTTAACTAGCTTAATATGGAGGGGAAGAGTTGTAATCCTACCACTAAATACTGGAAACTTATTTCTGACAGAACTAAGTTCCAAGAAGATGCAAATACGCTGAAAATGCAAGTATAAACTGGAGGAACAAGATACTAACACTGAATCTACGAATGAATGACTGAAGAACTAAAGAGGAACTATTACCTCAAGATGAATTGTAATGGGAAGGAAATAGATGAGGATACTTTGCATTCATGGCTGCTTTTGCTTCCTAAGTAGCTCCCTCTACGGACTGGCTCCTCCACAAAACCTTAACTGAAGCAACTTATTTGTTTCTCAGCCTTCCAACCTGACGATCAAGAATCTCAACTGGTACCTCCTCATAAGTGAGACTATCCTTCACAACCTCACTTTCTAAAGGTACAATAGATGTGGGTCACCTACAAACTTCTTCAACAACGAAATGTGAAAGACCAGATGCAGTGTTGCTAGTTCTACTGGCAATTCTAACACATAAGACACTTTACCAACTCTTTTCAAAATCTTGTAATGGCCTACATATCGAGGACTAAGGTTCCCATTCTTGCCAAATCTCATCACCCCCTTCATAGCTGACACTTCCAGATAAATCCAATCAACAACTTGGAACTCCAAGTCCCTTCTTTTTATATCTACATAGGACTTCTGGGGACTCTAGGCTATCTTAAGTTTATCTCGAATAAGCTGAACTATCTCCATAGCATCATGAACTGAATTTGGCCCTATCAAGGCTACTTCACCTACTTAAAACAAATCAACTGGAGATCTACATCTAAGACTATAAAATGCCTCATAAAGGGCTATCTGAATGTTGAATGGTAACTATTATTGTAGGTGATCTATATAAGAGGAAGATGATCATCCCAACTACCATTGAAGTCGATCACAAAAGCTCTCAACATGTCCTCTAAAGTCTAAATGGTATGCTCTACCTGACCATCCGTCTTTGGATGAAATGTTGTGCTAAGATTAAGTTGAGTACCAAGACCTTTTTGAAATGACCTCCAGAAATTAGCGGTAAACTGAGGACCTCTATCTCAAATGATAGACAAAGGAATTCCATCCCACCTGACTATATTATTAATGTAAAGTTGGGCGTAGTCCTTCGCTGAATCTATAGTCTCAATGTCACGATCCGGGATCACCCCCTAGTCGTTACCGACGTACTCGACCTCGAAGAGGTCTAATACAAGCCTCTTAGCAATTCATTCATCGCATAGACACTAAAACCACAAGGAATTAAAAACTTTCTTTACCAAGAAAACATTTCATAAAAAAGAAACAATAGCAAGCGGAAGACTTTATACATGATGTCTCAAAACCTTCTAATACTTTAGAGTACAAAATTCGGGACCAATCCCATACACAACTTAAAAAATACTAAAAAGACATAAAAGAACATATAGGGTATTGTCCTCGAATATATGAGGACTCACCAAGTCTTCATCTTCAACACTTAGAAACCTATCGAATAGCCATGACATATCATCATCTCCAAATCCCTACACTTTAGTCCAAAAAGGGAAAGAAAGGGGTTAGCACAATTAAGTATTAAGTATGGAGACCATGCAAAAACATGCCAAAAAGGACTTTTGCAAGGAAGTAATGCTTTCATATCATTTGATAAAACCATTCCTTTACAAGTATAAGAGACATAATACAAGTCAACATTAACATATAAGACCATAGCCAACCATACATATACTCAACATATGTCCATATACAACCCATGCATAACTTTAAAAGAACACATGTCATTTCATTACCATAGGACCTCTACCTAATATATTCTTAAGACACACTTGAGTGAGACAAGAAGTGACCGCCCATACAACCTCTTCAAGCACACTTAAGTGTTCCCCAAGATTACCTTAGATAAGGACATTTCCTTTACAACATAACATCAATAGACCAGCATTCTTTAAGAAACCATTTTGGAGATATTCAAGAACATAATGGGACTTTCACATAATAGTCGTTAGACTTAGGGAACTCACTTTAGTATCTTCAAAGCCTACTTGTGTCATGTGTAGATAGCATCCCATACTACTACCTACACGTTGTAGAACCTATCCAATAACTAGAGTGCACATCCCACATGATGGGAATAGACATTAATCGACATAGACCATGCGAGCTAGACATGGAATCCAATGTCATAAACCCTACACCGTGGAAGGTGTTCCACTTGCCAAGGGTAGAACTAGGACACATCCCATGTAGGCACATGGTTTAGGGGATATCCAAAGATGTTCATTGTACTCTTGCCTCATACTCGGGAGAGCTACCATCTTAACCATATCCACTCGGTGCTTAGCCTTAGTTCCCATAAAGTAATTTCATTCATATGTTTGTGCTAGAGAGGGCACCATCATTAGGTCTACCGACCCATAGCACATCTACCAAGAAGGGCACCACAGGGATCTACCGATCAAGGTTCATTAAGGATAGCTCATTAAATCCCCCTGGAAGGGTGCCTTAGGCCTACCGATTTTTCATTAAGGGTGTCTTAAGCCTACCGGTCCAAGGTTCATCATTTCACACATGAGAAGGGCTACCACCATTAGGTCTACCGATTTCATGGTTTTACATTTACTTAGGAAAGCTAGACTTATGAAAGGGCACCATTTCTTAGTTTTGCCGATTCAAGTCTTGGCCTAGAATTCCTCTTTTAGCATTTATAGAAAGGGCACCATTTCTTAGTTCTAGCCCACTTCACACATTCATGCATTCAAGACTTTAAGTAACAATGAGAGACACTTTAGTCTATCAACCAAGTCACATCAATATCATCTAAGGATACTTCATAATCCAACATCATTTCATATATACATCATGAGAAGTCATACTTTAACTCACAATGCTATCCACTTTACATAGGATCATCACAAGATCACATAAAACTCATTCACACCATACCTTCACATATAGCTCCACATACAACTCATTCACATCATACCTTCACATATAACTTCACATAAAACTCATTCACATCATACCTTCACATATAGCTTCACATAAAACTTTACATATAGCTTCATATAGGACATTACATATAGCCTCATATGTGTATAATAATACAACAATATAATAACATTCACATAATGCCCTTCATGCCCTCAATTCACAATAATACAACAAATAACTACCTCCACCGAAGGTGGATCAAACCAACCAATAACAATTATATTAATACTAAGAGATCAAGCCATCTTACCACCCTTTTCAAAGGCCATAAGCCACAATACTCAATTCCATGCCAATTATACAATATTTATCAAGTTTGATCAACTTACCCTCTTTCCATGGCTATCTTCATCATCCTCATATTCCAACAATTAACAATATAATAACAATGATAATAACAACATTCAACTATACAAGCTAAGTTAAGCATAAGCCAATAATCAACATGAAGACCAATTCACAATTTTGTCCATTCAAGGCTAACATCCCACATCCTTCAATTCACTACCAATTCTTAACAATTCCGCATAGATAAATACATATATGAACAGTCCACAACAATCTACACAATATTTGTCCATCAATTACACAAAATCAATACACCCACTTTAGGACAAATTTAGAGAATTTGAGAAGTCATGGGTTCATGGGAATTTCTTTTTAAAAACCATTAATAATCATTAATAACCATATAAATCATCATTTAACACCTTTTTATGCAAGAACCCATGCTAGAATCGAAATAGGTTTTTGTGTGTATTTGAAAAACCTTGAAAACCTTTTGATTGGATTCCTTGAAAGAAAGAATAATCAAGGATAAGGATCCCCATACCTCTAAGTTGAAAACCCACGAAAATTGAAGAAGAAGCACTCGAAATCTTCAACCCTAGCTCCAACTCCTCTTCTTCCTTGAACTTGAAAGAAATATATGAAAGGAGATGGGTTTCTTTTTAATTCTAAGAGGAGTGACTTAAATGAAAGGAATTAAGTCATAAAAAGGTCTTATAGTTGCTAGGAAAAGAATAAAATAACATAGGGTCAATTTTGGAAAAGGACTAAGGACCCATAAAGTCTTAACTTAAAAATTCTACCCCTTCCCGTCTTAGTTCGCCCTTTTTTTTTCCAGCCTGACAGTGCTTCAATATTTCGGGCATAACTTTTTACTCCAAGGTTTGAAATGGGCAAACTCGGTGGCGTTGGAAAGAGGACTCAAAGACCTTTAATTGGATAGGTAAAGGTCCACCTAATTCATTTTGAGCTAAAAGATATGACCATTTAAAGTTGACCCTTACAACTCACTAGTTCAAATGACTAGTTTCCGGACGTCACGGTTATTTCTCATCATTTCATCAAGTTCTCAACTCCAAACTCACATGTCAGGCTCTAGTTTCACTAGTTCATTTTTAGGGTCGTTACACTTAACAACCAAAAAGTACACAGACTTAGTAATTCCGTCAACTATCACCCAAATTGAATCATGTTGAGTGCGAGTATAAGGTTAACATGTAATAAAGTCCATGTTGATAAGTTCCCACTTCCAAGTAGGAATGTTTATCTCTTGAGTCATACCTCATGTTTTCTGATTTTCTACCTTGACCTGCTGACAATTAGGGCACTTTGCCACAAAATCTGCTATATCCCTTTACATACCATTCCGTCAAAAGACTTCCCTTAGATCACGTTACATATTAGTGGCCCCTAGATAAATAGAATACCTGAAGTTATGGGCTTCTGAAAGAATCTGTTGTCTCAACTCACCTACCTTAGGATCACATAATCGACCCTGATAGCGCAACACACCATCTCCCCATTGGGAGAAAACCTCAACTCTCTATTGATGGACTCTACCCTTAAGTTGAAGCAATATAGGATCACTATCTTGATTTTCCTTAACCTCTACTACTAATGATGATTCTGACCCATTCTGAACTGTTACACCACCATCTGATATGCTCATAAGGAGAACTCCCAAGCTAGCAAGCCTTTGAACATCCTTTGCTAGCTCTTTTTTGATAACAGCAAGGTTAAGGGAGATCACAAATAGAGAATTAAATATTAGAATGCGGAAGCACAAAGAAAAGAAACAAAAAAACTAAATAAAGATATGGGAAATTCGAAGGAAAGATCCACGAATTTCCAAAGATTAGATGTTCTAAGGCCTTGAAAAGATCCAAGTAACAACGTATAGATTTATGGAAGAAATCTAACGCCTTTACTTGAGAAAACGAATCAAAACGATAGATTTGGACCTTGACCGCTTTATGAGTAACTAAAGACAATAATTAGTATGTAGAAACTAATCACCTTCTAAAGAATACCAAAAAGAAACCAAAGATATCACAAGAAGAAGTTACTTTATACCTTAAACTATGAAACTAGTAAAGATTTAAAGATAAATTCTCAAAGAACAAGTCACAAAGGTTCAAAGAACTCTCTCAAATATTATTAATATCCATCTAAATTGTCTTTAATGAATGAAAAGGACTCCTATATATAGGAGAAGGGAAAAACGTCCAAGAAGCCAAACCCTAAAAAAACAATTACAAGGAATCCTACTCTAGAAAGGAAATAAAGTAACCTAACTAGGAACAAATTTAGTACTTCTAGGAAAGCATTAAATGGTACTTAGGAGACCATAAATAGACTAAGGAAAATATTAATAACCTATATATAAATAAATAAATAAGGTAAATCCCAACTAGGAAAAGAATCTTGACAATCTTGGAAAGTTTGACTAGTCTTCTCTCAAAACTTGGGCAGAAAGCAACTCTTGTTGTGGCTGATTCTTGGACTCTTCTTGACCTTTTTTGCACGAAATTGGACCTTAAAATTCCTCATCTTGGGCTTGAATTTGGGCCACCAAATAATTGTAGCATTTGGACAATTCCTCTCCCTTGGGCTTGAGCTCTTCTTCCCCAATAAGAAACCTTTGGATCAGCGATTGAAGCCCATTGAGCTTATCATTGAACTCCTTGGTTTGAGATCTTGTTATGGGCCTCCTTGGAGTTTCTAAAGCGTCATCCTTGTCCTTTAATGGAGTAGAGCTTCCTTGGATGCTATCATTCCCCTTTTCTTGAAGAGAATTCGTCCTCGAATTCAAATCTGCATCAAAATGGGAAAGATCAGAAACATTAAAAGTAGCACTAACTTGGAACTCACCAGGAAGATCAAGTTTATAAGCATTGTCTCCAATCCTTTCAAGGACTTTGTATGGCCCACTTCCTCTAGGA
The DNA here is from genome assembly GCF_900185275.1 of Solanum verrucosum. Classification (NCBI taxonomy): domain Eukaryota; kingdom Viridiplantae; phylum Streptophyta; class Magnoliopsida; order Solanales; family Solanaceae; genus Solanum; species Solanum verrucosum. The sequence continues at coordinate 1,421,310 of NW_026019924.1, forward strand.
TCTAGTTTGGTCTTTCTTTTGGAAGGAAATCTTTCCTTTCGCATATGCACCCAAACCAAGTCACCAGGTTTAAAAACAACATATTTTCTGCCCTTATTCCTTCGCAATGCAACTTCCTTGTTTTTCTTTTCAATTGCAAGCCTTGTTTGTTCATGAATTTTCTTCATCATATCAGCCTTCTTCTTACCATCAAGATTAGCAAAATCATTAGTAGGCAAAGGCAATAAATCAAGGGGGGTAAGGGGGTTGAATCCATATACAACTTCAAAAGGAGTCTTACCAGTAGAAGAATGGAAGGTCCTATTATAAGCAAATTCTACAATAGGTAAGTAATCTTCCCAAGAAGTCAACTTACCTTTCAAAATAGCCCTCAACATGTTCCCTAAAGTTCTATTAACCACTTCCATTTGCCCGTCCGTTTGTGGGTGACAAGATGTAGAAAATAGCAATTTAGTTCCCAACTTTCCCCAAAGAATTCTCCAAAAGTGACTTAAGAACTTGGCATCCCTATCACTAACAATAGTTCTAGGTATTCCATGCAATTTAACCACTTCCTTTACAAACAAGTCAGCCACATGAGATGCATCATTAGTCTTTTTACATGGGATAAAACGAGCCATTTTAGAAAATCTATCTACTATCACAAATATACTATCCTTACCATACTTAGTCCTTGGCAGCCCCAATATGAAATCCATAGAAATATCAATCCAAGGGGAATTAGAAACAGGTAAAGGAGTATAAAGACCATGCGGCAATGTTCTAGACTTAGCCTGTTTACATTCAAGACAATAAGAACACACTTTTTCAACATCCTTTCTCATGCTAGGCCAATAAAAATGTTCAGAAAGTATTTCCAGTGTTTTGGGTACACCAAAATGTCCCATTAGCCCTCCACAATGTGCTTCCCTAACAAATAGTTCACGCAACGAGCAGTTAGGAACACATAATTTATTTTCCTTGAATAGAAATTCATCTTGAAGATTAAATTTCTCAAAAGGACCTAACGTACATTCAGCAAAAATCTCACCAAAATCAGAATCATTAGCATAGAGGAACTTGATTTGGTCAAAACCCAATAACTTTGAAGTAAGAGTAGAGATCAAAACATACCTTCTTGAGAGTGCATCAGCAACCACATTCTCCTTTCCTTGTTTGTAAGCAATTACATAAGGAAAAGTTTCAATAAACTCTACCCATTTAGCATGCCTACGACTAAGTTTACCTTGGCTCTTCAAGTATTTTAATGACTCATGATCAGTCTTGACCACAAATTCTCGAGGCCACAAGTAGTGCTGCCATGTAGCTAACGCCCTCACCAAGGCATATAGCTCCTTATCATAAGTTGAGTAGTTCAATGTTGCTCCACTTAGATTTTCACTAAAGTAGGCAATTGGCTTGGAGTCTTGCATCAAAACTGAACCTATGCCCTTACCAGAGGCATCACACTCAACTTCAAAAGACTTAGAAAAATAAGGCAATTGCAAAAGAGGCGCAGAACACAATTTATCCTTCAGCAAGTTAAATGCATCATCTTGTTCCTTTCCCCATGTAAAAACCTTATCTTTTTTAATAACTTCAGTTAAAGGAGCAGCAATGGTGCTAAAGTCTCGCACAAACCTCCTATAAAAACTAGCAAGTCCATGAAAACTCCTAACTTCAGTTACACTATTAGGTTTAGGCCATTCTTTTATTGCCTTGATTTTCTCATCATCTACTTCAACTCCCTTAGAACTGACCACAAAACCTAAGAAAACCACACGATCCACACAGAAAGTACACTTTTTGAGATTAGCAATAAGCGCTGATTTCTAAGAACTTCAAAAACTTGTTTTAAGTGCTCTAGGTGTTCATCCAGATTTTGAGAAAAGATCAAGATGTCATCAAAATACACCACAATAAATTTTCCATGGAAATCTTTAAAAACATGATTCATTAGTCTCATAAAAGTGCTTGGTGCATTAGTCAAGCCAAAGGGCATAACTAACCACTCATAAAGTCCATATTTGGTCTTAAAAACAGTTTTCCATTCATCTCCAGGATTCATACGAATCTGATGGTAACCACTCTTTAGATCAATTTTAGAAAAGATTTTGGAACCATACAGTTGGTCCAACATGTCATCAAGACGAGGGATAGGATGGCGATACTTTACCGTTATCTTGTTGATGGCTCGACAATCTACACACATCCTCCATGTTCCATCCTTTTTGGGGACCAATAGGACTGGAACAGAGCATGGGCTCATACTCTCTCGAACAAATCCCTTTACAAGCAATTCTTCAACTTGCCGTTGTAATTCTTTGGTCTCTTCAGGATTGCTCCTATAGGCAGGCCTATTAGGAAGTTGAGACCCAGGCACAAAGTCTATTTGGTGCTCAATCCCTCTCAAAGGTGGCAATCCCTTTGGAGTGTCATCAGGAAAAACATCTTCAAAATTCTGCAAAAGAGAAGAAACACTATTTGGCAAAGGAGTTAGTTGTTCAAAATTAATCAATACTTCTTTGTAAGTAAGTAGTATTATGGGCAGTCCCTCTCTCCTAGCATTCAAACACTCTTTGGCTTTTATTTAAAGGCTCTCATTTTTCTTTTCCTTAGCCTCTTTCCTCTCACCAAAACATTTTATTTTTTTACTCACACCCTCTTTTACCTCTTTACTTAGATCGCTGCCCTCTCTCTCTTTCTCTCGGCCATCTCTCTTTTTTTCTATCTCTTGGCCTTTTTCTTTTCCCTCAAGCTCACTTTTTACCTCTCCCTTTTGTTTTCCCATTGTTTCCCTCAATCGTTTTTGATCTTCAAACACTTGAGAAGGAGATAATGGTGCAAGAGTATACTTCTTACCATTATGCAGAAGACTATACCTATTCTTTCTCCCATGATGAGTAGTATCCCTATCATACTGCCAAGGTCGGCCAAGTAAAACATGACATGCTTGCATTGGAACTACATCACAAAGAATCTCATCTTCATACCTACCAACATTGAATGAAATCATGCATTGTTTGTTTACTTTTACTTCTCCACAATCATTCAACCATTGGAGCCTATATGGGGTAGAGCACTTCATGCATGCAATTCCTAGTTTATCCACCAAGTATGAACTCACCACATTTGCACAACTTCCCCCATCAATAATCATAGAATAAGTCTTCCCTTTTATCCCACACCTAGTATGAAACAAATTCTCTCTCTGTCCTTCATCAACACTACCCAAATTGATAGTCATAATTCTCCTAACCACCCCAATTATACCATCATTAGGCAGTTCCAAATCATCTTCCTCACTTACACCTTCTCCCTCTTCTTCTTCCCCCTCACTTTTTTCACTCTCATATTCTCCATTCTCTCTAAGTAGGATGTTTCTTCTACTTGGACATTCATGCATCATATGCCCCCTTCCATGACATTTGTGACATTGAATAGAACTTGAAGGTTTAGAAGATTTAGGATTAAAGGTTTTACCTCCCTCCTCAACCTTACCTTTACCTCTATCATCTTGAGGTTTGGAAGGAGCTTTCCCCTCTTGAGTTGACCATGGCTTCTTAGAGATAGTGTTTGGTCGACTTCTCCATGAGTTATTTTGCTGCTTTTTCTCAATTTGTTTTTCAACTTTTACAGACAAATCAACTAACTCATCTAAAGTTACATATTGTTGTATCTCTACTACATTAGCTATTTCTGTATTTAAACCATTTAAAAATCTAGCTATTGTAGCCTCTTTTTCCTCCATGCAGTTAGCTTGGATCATAGCCATATCCATGCTTTTGAAGTACTCATCCACCGACATGGAGCCTTGCTTCAAGCGTTGAAGGCGAGATTGTAGATCTCTTTGGAAGTATGATGGAATAAATCGCTTCCTCATTACCCTCTTCATCTCTGCCCACGTAGCAATAGGTGGTAACTCCTCTTGCAATCTGTCCCTAGCAAGCTTTTTCCACCAAGAAGCAGCATAATCAGAAAACTCAACAACAACAAGTTTAACTTTCTTACCCTCAGAGTAGTTATGGCAATCAAAGATGGCTTCAACTCGTCTCTCCCAATCAAGGTACAAGTCTGGATCCCTTGTCCCCTTGAAAGATGGCATCTTCATCTTTATACTATTTATATTATCATCTTCTACTCTACCTCTTTGTCCCCTCCTATCTCTTCTTTCTAGATTAAATTCAACATCAAAATCATCATTATCATATTCAGGATTTACAAAAGGGATATGGGGTACATTCCTTCTAACTTGGGGTCTAACATTATTTGGGGGTACAACATTATTCTCCCTCCTAATTGCAGCTATGGTGTCATTCTGCTCGATAATCATATCCCTCATCTCTTGAAATTGAAGGGTCCATCTCTCAAATTGTTGGTGCATAGCTTGAAGGGTGAAGTCGTTCCTTCCTTTGACCTTGGCTTCTAAACGAGCCCTTTCCTCATCACCACCTGAATTAGACATCTAAAAAAAAAAAGAATAAATGATCAAGTATCACACTTTTAATATGGCTTTTACCCTCTTTTAAAACTCACCCACACTTGCCTTTTTCCACTCAAAATCACCTTTGAACGAAAATACTTTGTAGATTTATAATTAAACCAAAACGTGTATCAAGTTCGTAGTAATAAAGTATGGAATCTTGGGGTACAAAAGAAAGTAAAGAACTAGTCCTAGAACAAGTAGGATTTAGTTGAAACAAAACGCGAATAAAAAGGAACTTATTTTAGAATTATAAGAACAAGAAAAAAAAATTCCTCTTATTCTTAAAGGTCTAGAATCCCCTCTTCTTGGTACCTTCTTGCTTGGAAACAAATTAATGCAAAACTTGGAGAGCAAGTAATAAGTTTACTTGGAGAGCAAGTAATAAGATTTCTTGAATAGCAAGTAATAAGCTTTCTTGGGTATCAAGTAATCAAATTTCTTGGAGGACAAGTAATCAGATTTCTTAGAGAGCAAGTTATAACTTTTTTTTCTGTTCACGCAACTGTAATAATTTATTTTTTTTTTTTTTTTCACGACGCTACTGTTCACGCTATTTTTTTATTTTTTTTTTGTTGCTCTAAGAAGAAATCCCAAGATTTATCAAGAACGGAATCTTGATAGAACCGCTTTGATACCACTTGATAACAGCAAGGTTAAGGGAGATCACAAATAGAGAATTAAATATTAGAATGCGGAAGCACAAAGAAAAGAAACAAAAAAACTAAATAAAGATATGGGAAATTCGAAGGAAAGATCCACGAATTTCCAAAGATTAGATGTTCTAAGGCCTTGAAAAGATCCAAGTAACAACGTATAGATTTATGGAAGAAATCTAACGCCTTTACTTGAGAAAACGAATCAAAACGATAGATTTGGACCTTGACCGCTTTATGAGTAACTAAAGACAATAATTAGTATGTAGAAACTAATCACCTTCTAAAGAATACCAAAAAGAAACCAAAGATATCACAAGAAGAAGTTACTTTATACCTTAAACTATGAAACTAGTAAAGGTTTAAAGATAAATTCTCAAAGAACAAGTCACAAAGGTTCAAAGAACTCTCTCAAATATTATTAATATCCATCTAAATTGTCTTTAATGAATGAAAAGGACTCCTATATATAGGAGAAGGGAAAAACGTCCAAGAAGCCAAACCCTAAAAAAACAATTACAAGGAATCCTACTCTAGAAAGGAAATAAAGTAACCTAACTAGGAACAAATTTAGTACTTCTAGGAAAGCATTAAATGGTACTTAGGAGACCATAAATAGACTAAGGAAAATATTAATAACCTATATATAAATAAATAAATAAGGTAAATCCCAACTAGGAAAAGAATCTTGACAATCTTGGAAAGTTTGACTAGTCTTCTCTCAAAACTTGGGCAGAAAGCAACTCTTGTTGTGGCTGATTCTTGGACTCTTCTTGACCTTTTTTGCACGAAATTGGACCTTAAAATTCCTCATCTTGGGCTTGAATTTGGGCCACCAAATAATTGTAGCATTTGGACAATTCCTCTCCCTTGGGCTTGAGCTCTTCTTCCCCAATAAGAAACCTTTGGATCAGCGATTGAAGCCCATTGAGCTTATCATTGAACTCCTTGGTTTGAGATCTTGTTATGGGCCTCCTTGGAGTTTCTAAAGCGTCATCCTTGTCCCTCAATGGAGTAGAGCTTCCTTGGATGCTATCATTCTTTTTGCTACACTACCAATAGTTAGTCTTCTGAGGGCATGTGCTACTACATTGGCCTTACCAAGATGGTAATACTCACTCATATCGTAATCTTTGAGGACTTCAAGCCACCTCCTCTGGCAAAGATTCAACTATTTTTGGGTGAACGCATACTACAGGCTCTTATGGTTTGTGAACACCATACAAGTAATGTCTCAAAATCACAAGTGCAAACATCACTGCTGCAGGCTCCAGGTAATGAGTCTAACAATTCTTCTCATGCACCTTATGTTTTCTAGAAGAATAAGCTATAACTTTACCTCGCTGCATCACCACACAACCTATGCGGACTCTGGATACATCAGAATAGATCACATAACCGTCGGAACCCTCTAGCAGAGTCAAAACAGGAGCTTTGGTCCACATAGTTTTCAGTTCTGCGAAGCTTTTCTCACAATTATTTGACATCTAAAACTTGACATTTTTCTAGGTCAACTTATTCAATGGAGGGGCTATGGATGAAAATCCTTCCACGAACCTTCTACAATAACCAGCCAGAACCAAGAAGCTTTTGATATGTGTTGGAGATGTAGGTCTAGGCCATTGATTCACTACTTCTATATTCTGAAAATCCAATAAGATCCCTTCACTAGACACTATATGACCGAGGAAAGCAACAGATTGCAAGAAAAACTCATATTTACTAAACATAGCGAATAACTGGCGATCTTTGTTAGTTTGGAGGACAACCCTCAAATGATTCACATGTTCTTCCACATTCCTAGAGTAAGTGAGGACAATATCAATAAAGACGATAACGAACAGGTCCAAATCCTTCTTGAACACTCTGTTCATCAAGTCCATGAAAGTTGTAGGAGCATTGGTTAGTCCAAATAACATAACTACAAATTCATAATGACCATACCGAGTTCTGAAGGTTATCTTCGAGATGTCAATAACTATGACTTTGACATGATGATAAACGGATTAGAGGTCTATCTTTGATAAATGACTAGCACCCCGTAGTTTCTCAAACAAGTCATCAATCCTGGGGTTAGGATACTTATTATTGACTGTGAATTTGTTCAACTACCTATAGTCAATGCACATTCTGAGAGAACCATCTTTCTTCTTCACGAACAACACTGGTGCACCCCATGAGGAAATACTAGAGCTGATAAAGCCCTTATCCAGAAGGTCTTTCAGTAGGTCTCTCAATTCCTTAATCTTAGTTGGAGCAATTTGGTAAGGAGGAATAGAAATAGGTTGGGTATCTGGAAGGAGATCAATTCCAAAGTTGATTTCCCCTTTTGGGAGGAACTTGATTAACGTTTAAAGGACATTTCATTGAATTATATGTGTGAACGATCGCTACTCAGTGAGTTGGGGTCGAATCCCACAGGGAGCGATACGTGTTCAAGATTCAATAGCAAAGTCTGAACATGGTCAAATCAATCATAGGAATAGGTATTATCGAATGAAAACATAATTCAAATCAGGGGGTGACACGAATGTCAAATAATATGGGGGTTTTGGTTCTAATTATCAGCTACAACAACAACAAACAATATGAAAAAACAATAATGAGACAGGTTCTTGGGATATGATTCAATTATATGCTAATATAGACAATCAGGTAATTTCAACTCTTAGGAAATAACTGAATATTAGTGAGTAAGCTAAGCCATAGAGGGAATAAACTTTCTTTGGAGCAATTTACCCTGGATCAAGTCGGTTTCTCTTGAACACTAACAAGCAAGCAAAATAAGACTAACCTACACCTTAGTCTATTCACTCTCTCTAGCTGAATATGTGGGACTGAGTTTAGGATTCACTCTTTCGAGCTGAACACATGTCAACCCAGTACCTACTGACCATCAATCAATAACGTTGGTTTTAAAACCTCTCTCTCGCATGCCAAAAACACAAAGGTAGAACTGCATTTGCAAGTACAATTCTTAAATTAACGCGAAATTACTGATTAAATTCACTTCTAAACAACATTTAAACTAAAAATTAGCAATATCCATAAACTAAATCAGCCCATAATCACACCCCAAGAATTGGGGTTTTAGCTAGACATCCTAAAAAAATAAAAATCGTTACCAAATTGTGTTTCCATCAACTAGGTAAGATTAATTTCGTCCTTACAATGCTCCATGTTGAAGAATCTCAAAGACCCACTTCTAATTTTTTTAAAGTGAAAAACATCAATTCTCCAAAGCTTAGGAAAAACTAGTCTCAATACTAAGAATTTAATAATAAGTCTGAATATCCATAAACTAATAAAACATGATAAAATCAGATATTAAAATTAATGTTTGAAAATGAATTTATAGTCACCAAAAATATGTTGCGAATGACCATTCGGTGCAGTAGGTCAGGCTCGCCGATCTGCCCTTTGGTTATTAGTTCCATCGTCTTTCTGGTTTGGCCTTCAATATCCTCAACTTCTGTAACTTTGGGCGATCCAACACTGCATCGCGGAACCACTCATCGACTGCTCCTTTCTCTCGCCAACTTGGTTTTCCCCTTCGAGGCTTGGCACACTGGAACTTTAGGCGGTCCAATAGCAATTCGGTGACTCGCCATATGGACTTGGCAATCACCAAACTCTCTTTTCCTCGTTCTTTCAGTTGGCTTTGTTTCTTTTTGCAAATTAGTGTCAACACTTTGTTCCTCAGTCCATATACCTTGAAATAAAGGATTTTTCATCAGTTATTGGCACAAAATAAGAATTTGAGGATACTAAATCATTATAATTAAAGCCCTAAATGAGTCCAAATCTCGAACTCATCAACACTGCCAACTTAAAATTTTGTTTGTGCTCAAGTAAAACTCAAGTTAAATAGTTCAAAAAGGATGTCTCAAACAGTGCTATACAAGACTCAATCATGAATGCATACAACAAGACTCAACTTACTCATTCAAGGATCAACTGTGCACTCAAAGGTTCATGTTGTGACTCACCATTACCAAAGATTCTCAAGTCACAATACTTTCTTCAAATGCAAGTTTAAGCTCAACAAAAGTACTCAAATGCCTCACACAAAGAATGATTCCATATTCACACAATACTCTTCTACAATTTAAAGCTCCGCAATCACATACAACTCTCACACTCACAAAGATGACCACATGCATGACTTCACCCATAGGTTTGCCCTTATTACCCAACTAACAATTGTTTCAGCTCACTCATGATCAAAAAGGTCTTTTCAAGGCTTGTAACGGGGATGAGTGTAAAGATATGGTCATTTAGACTAACTGTCTGCTTTCCTCATGAAATGTGGTATGAACACTATTTTCTTGTCTTTTCTTTATCATTCTCATTCATGCTCAAAGCTCACCCTATTATTCATTTTCCATGAAACTTTGGAAACCTCATTTTTTTTGCAACTGTCACACTTTATTTCTCAACTTTTTTCATTATTTTGAGATTTGATCTCAAGACCTTTGCCTGCTCTGATATTTTTTTCACGAATAGCTCCTCTTATTTTTTATGGTGAGAATTATCAACTATGGGCTGTGGGAATGGAAACTTACTTGAAGTCTCTTGATCTTTGGGAAGCCGTGGAAGAGGATTATGAAATTAATCCGCTGCCAAATAATCCCACCGTGGCCCAGATCAAGAGTCACAAGGAAAAGAAAATCATAAAGTCGAAAGCAAAAGCAACATTGTTTGCTGCTATTTCGATAAGTGTTTTCACGAAAATCATGACTCTCACATCACCAAAAGATATTTAGAATTATCTGAATAAAGAATATGCTGGAGATGAAAGAATACGAGGAATGAAGGTATTAAATTTAATGAGGGAATTCGAACTGCAGAGAATGAAAGAGTCAGAAACAGTCAATGAATACTCTGATAGATTGTTTGGAATTGTCAATAAGGTAAGATTACTAGGCAACGAATTTAAAGAAACAAGAATTGTTGAAACAGTTCTTGTTACATTGCCCGAAAGATATGAAGCATGTATAACTACCTTGGAAAACACACAAGATCTGTCCAAAATATCCTTGGCAGAATTGTTAAATTCTTGGCAGGCTGACGAAGAAAGGAGACTTTTGAGGCAAGATCGCATGGTTGAAGGAGCTTTAGTAGCCAGCCACAAAACTCAAAGCAAGGGTAAAATTTTTAAAAATTACCAACCTTGTCAGCACTGTGGAAAAAATGGACATCATCCATATAAAAGTTGGAAAAGACCAGATGCACAGTGTAAGAACTCCAAACAACTTGGTCATGAAGCTGTGATTTGCAAAAGCAAATTTCAAAAAGATGAAACAGTTGCCCAAGTTACTACTGAAGAAGAAGAACAAGACCACTTATTTGTGGGAACTTGTTTTTCAACCAAAAAATATGATTTTTGGATGATTGATTGTGGTTGTACAAACCACATGACATATGAAAGAAATCTTTTTAAAGAGTTCATTCCTATGGAAAATAAGAAAGTCATAATTTGTTATGGTGATTGTATTCCTACAAAAGGAAAATTGTCTGTTTCAATTAAAACAAATTCAGGTACAAAAATAATTTCAGAGGTTCTTTATGTGCCTGATATTGATAAAAGTTTGTTTAGTGTTGGTCAGCTAACAGAAAAAGGATTTAAATTATTATTTGGAGACAAATATTGTCGAATTTTTTATTCTACTAAGCAAGAGTTTTTACAAGTTGAAATGAGAAGTAAGAGCTTCTCATTTAATCCAACAGAAGATGCACACAAGCCTTGCAAGACAGAGGATGAATTAGCAGATTTCTTCACAAGGTCAATTTCAGATGAGACTGCAATCTACAATTCCTGATCCAAGGAGTGTTGAGAATATGTCTGAGGATATTGCAAAAATAAAACAGTTAGCTATTTTTAGGACTTTTAAATTTTGTTATTAGAGTACTATTTGACTTATATTTAGGAGTTAGTTCTTTTTATTTGTTATTTGAATTAAGTTGATATGTAGTATCTTATTTTTCTATTTTTAGCTAGGAATTATATCTATAAATGCAAGTTTTTGAATTATTAATAAAATAATTCCCTTTGATAATACTGCAGTATTTTTTCTCTCAAAGTCTTTCTTTGTTATTTTCTTTATTTCTTTACTAAAAAACCAACAATTGGTATCTTTTTATTGTTCTTTTCTCATTTTTTTTGTATGTAGGGGTCCATCATTCTCAAAATCATGGATCAAGGGAGACTATATTTGCACTTCTTGATTTACCTTCTCTTTTCACCACACCCCCCAACTTAGGCTTTTGGCCTAAGTTGGCTATTCAAACAAACCACATTTCATGAGGATTATAGGTGAATGGATAAAGAGAGGGTTACAATTATATCAAGTTTCTTCCTAGTAAAAGTCTAAGGCTCAAAGGATGTTCAAGAAAAGTTCACACACTAACAAGGTTGGCCACAAAAGAGGTATAAAGTCAAATTGTTTCACTATTTAAAATTGTTGCTTAACATAATTTCAAGAGATTGCATCAGTTAGTGAACCGGACCAATGGGGAAAATTCTGTGTGTCATCACACATGGTTCATGGTAAGCTAATCACACAAGGCATTGGCACCAGTATCAAACAAGGCTCCACACTCTCGCTAGTGTGCAATGTTCATCAAAACAACCTCTATTCCATAACCGGCTAGTCACAACGACATTCAAAAAGTTCACATATTGCCTAAGCAACTTCACTTGGCCTCATCATATCCGCACATTCATTTTTGTTCGATTAAGACCAAAATTCAAGCTATCGGAATAGATCAAGACCGATACTCAAATTTGCACAAGAATAACCATAGTAACACAAAACCAAGAGGTGGCACAATTTTTTTCAAAAGGATCAAAAAACCATTTACAATAAAACAAGGAGCCAAAAGCTCAAACATCCGCAAATAGTGCCAAAATGAAATTTACATCACAAAACCCAATGTATAAACAAAATAATAATCAAAAGAGGTGGGTATGGAAATACCTCACCCCACCACAAAGAAAAAGTAATTTGTCCTCAAATGCAATAAAAACATCCAAAATTCAATAAAAGTTACAGAGAGGGAGGTAAAGAAAAGTTTTGTCTACATAGTCTCTCCATCAGTCGGGGCATCAGTGCCCGATGTAACATCAACAGTACTAGCACAACTAGGGTCAGCCAAGGGAGTGTCTCCCAAAGAGATATGCACAACTGACTTGACCTTGGCCTCCTCAATCTCTGTAAGTCCCTCATTAGAAGCCTCCTCATCAACACCCAGTTGTTCCTCATCGGTTTGAGCCTCGAACTCAACAACAACTACCTCATCATTGTGGACCTCATCTCCGATGGTAGCCAAAGGAATATCTGGATCAATTGGCACATCAGGGATCTCTATTGTCCCAAAAATCATTGACATGTCGGTGGACTTCAGCTGGTCCACATATCTCCTCAGCTCAGCAATAGCGACCTTCAAAGCCATCACCTAAATAGTTTTCCCTTGGCCTTGCTCACACACCGCTATACATGTCGCAGAGGCATCAATAGTCATACTTAGTGTTGTCACAACATTGGCAAGGGTCCTCTCGATCATACGAGGATGGTGGCCTCAAGTCTGGCGGTGTATCGATCAATAGAATGGGCTAGCTGGCCCATCCGTAGTAATGCCGCTTGGGTGAGCGAGGGCCGACCAACAGTAACAACAGTCGACCTAGGAGGCAAGGAGAATGCAGAGGAGCTAAGAGTAGGGTTTGAGTATTAACAATCGGGGAATAGTCCACCATGCCTGCCTTTTTTTTTTTGCTTCATCGTTCAAATACTCTACCTCAATCCTCTGAATGTTTGTACAGGATGTGGGAGTCACTTTCATATCCTTCTTCTCATCTCTAGGCACCCGAGCTTCCCTGCACAGCTTGGTGATCAACACTGAAAATGGGAGAGAAGTTTTGCATTGCTTGGCCCTCATGACCATCTCTTGTACAATAATCATCCCCATGTTCAACCTTGTCCTATCAATGATGCAACCAAGAAAGGCTGCTTTGGTGTGGTGGAAAATCGACTCATTCTGGGATGGCATGACGGTATTGCTAATGAAGCCAAACCAAAACCTTGCTACTAGATTTAGGTCCTTCTTCTCAATAGGTTCTTCAACCTCGAGCCACTTAGGAGTACCGTTTGATATCAGATGAGCCAACCACTTCTTCATGTCTTCTAACGTCTTTGTCCTGATCTTATATTGGCAATCATCCTCAATCAGTGTTGAAACCCCCATGATTGCATTGATAACATCAATATCACATTGCACCTTTTTACCCCTGACAACCACATAGTCAACCGGCTTGAATTTGGCTCTCAGCTTCTTTCCTTGTGGCATCAGGGCACTGTAGAAGTCTCTAACCCAATTTGGAATGTACGCGCCATGGGGCTTAGTGAAAAGCTGGAATTTGTGCGACCTCAGGTAGCTCATGATCTCTAGGTATCTGTCTGTTACGCCATCAGTAGAGAACCTCTTCTCCTCTATAATGGTCCTCAGCCCCTCCGTCTGTAGTCTATTCATTGTCCAAAAAGGACGACCCTATATCGGTAGTACTAAGACCACAGCTTGTGATGGAGCAGAAGAAGTAGTGGTGGCCTGGAGAGTCATTATCCTAGATGGATAATTCATCCTCTTGGATCGCATCTCCGCCCTTGGGCTGCTAGTATCTCATCATCCTCAAGCTCAAAATTAGTAGCCCAAGGATCTTCGTGCTCACCCTTACTCTCAGAAGTGGTGAGGTGAGTGGCATAGATCCCGTCACTATTGGAGCTTGCCTTAGGTAACGCAAGAGCATGTGTTATTCCTGTCCCTTTTCCCTTCCCACCTGTGGTGGGAAACTTGGTAGCCTTTGCCTTGGAGGCAGCAGCATCCTCGTTGATTGTAATTCCTTTGGCCCTCTTGCGGGGCGGCTTGTCTCTACCAACCACTTTTGGTCTAGCCAAATCTGCAAATACATCGTTGATAGTAAGAAATAGTTCAAACAAAGTTGCAGAAAAATAGTTGCAGACAGGCTCGCCGAACAAGTCAGCGAGTCACCGAATAACTTTGGCGAGCCAAGTCAGGCTCGCCAAGTCAGGCTCGGCAAAAGGATTTGCTCAAAATTTCTCAGAAAAATTTGCATGTCGTCGATCTAAGGGCCATTTCGATGAATCTCCAATAGCATTCGACAATCACGGACTAGCCCATCGAAAGTTATAGTGTATTTTAGGGGTTAGGGGCGCAGAACGGGAGCCCAAGAAAGACTTTTGATGAGTCGCTTAGTCCACTCGGTGAACTCAGGCTTCTCGCCAAAAGTTACATTACCCAAAATCTATTTTAGCATGAAATTAAAGGCGATAAGGGGGAATTCGGTGAACCACCGAGTGGTTCGGCGGGCCCGACCTAGCTCGCAAAACTACCCAGCGTGCCTACTTTCAACCCCAACTTCCAAATTCAACCCCGCAGCCACCAAAAACAAAATCAAACTACACACTAATACAATTAGACCAAGAACCATGCAACCCATGCCCCCAGGTTACTCAGACATCTCTAGATTTTGCCAAATTTGGCCATTTGACACATTTAGCCCTTAGGAAAGACGTCAACCACTCTATCATTGGGCGAAGTGCATCATTTGGAACAAATGCGGGTTACTTAGACTTCACCCAACTAGACCTAATATAATTTTAGCATAACCCAATAATTTTGATCAAGTTTAAAGCACACATTTCGAGAAATCAACAATACAAGCATTTTAGGCATGAAAATTAAATTAAAACGCGCACCCAAGCAAACAATTAAAGATATGAGAGGCGCAACACACATCATTAAGATTAAAACCCTTGAAAATGAGTAAAAATTGCGAAATACAAGTTCTGGGTTCAAAAAGGTAACCTTTAATGTCGAATAAATAAGTTGAAATGCTAGGTGACAAAGATGTCCAACTCACAACACAAGATTGATGACTAGGAAGTGGTTAAAACATGGATGAAGATTACGTTTATCAAGATCCCCGGTAAAATGGTGCCACTGCCGACATGCCATTTTTTATGAGAAATTTTGAGCCAATCCTTTCGGCGAGCCCAACATGGCTCGCCAAAGTGATTCGGTCAGTCTGTCTACAATTATTTTTCTACAACTTTGTTTGAACTATTTCATACTCTCTATGATGTATTTGTAGATATGGCTAGACCAAAAGTGGATGGTAGAGACATGCTTCCCCGCAAGAGGGCCAAATGAATTATAATCAATGAGGATGCAGTTGCGTCCAAGGCTAAGCCTACCAAGCTTCCCACCATATGTGGGAAGGGAAAAGGGAAAGGAAAAGCACATGATCCTGCATCACCTAAGGCCAGCTCTGATAGTGACAGGATCTATGCCACTTACCTCACCAATTCTGAGAGTGAGGGTGAGCACCAAGATACTCAGGCTACCAATTTTGTGCCTAAGGATGTTGAGATACTAGTAGCCCAGAGGGTGGAGCTATTATCCAAAAGGATGTATGATCCGTCTAAGATCAAGACACCCCAGGCCACCACTACCTCTTTTGCTTTAGCACAGTTTGTGGACCTAGCACTAGTGGTACAGGGTCCTCCTCCCAGGTCTATTAACAGAATGAAGACTGAGGTGTTGAGGACCATTATAGAGGAGAAGAGGTTGTCTATTAATGGCATAATAGACAGATTCCCAGAGATTATAAGTTGCATGAGGTTGTACAAATTCTAGTTATTCACTATGCCCCGTGGCCTGTACATTCCAAATTGGGTCACAGACCTCTATAGTGCCTACAGTGGCCTGGTGCCACAAGGGAAGAATCCGGCAGCAAAATTTAAGCCGATTGACTATGTGTTGTTACTACTGGCCGGCCCCTGCTCACCCAGGCGACATTACTATGGATGGGGCAGCTATCCCATTTTGCTGATAAACATGCCACCATATTTGAGGCCACCATTCTTGGCATGATCGAGAGGGCCCTTGGTGACGTTGTGGCACCCCTTAGTATTACTATTGATGCCATTGCGGAACGTATAGCGGTGTGTGAGCAAGGAAAATGAGCCATTGATGAGGTGACGACTCTACAGGCCGTTATTGCTTAGTTGAGGAGAGATGTGGACCAACTGAAGTCCACTGACATGTCAATGATTTTTGGGACAATAGATATCCCTGATTTTCCAGTTCATCCAGAAATGCCTCCGGCTACCACCGGAGATGAGGTCCGCATTGAAGAGGTATATTTTGTTAAGTTTGATGGTGAGAACGATGAGGAACAGTTGGGTGTTGATGAGGAGGATTCTTATGAGGGCTTTAAAGAGATTGAGGAGGCCATGGTCGAGTTAGCTGTGCAGATCTCTTTGGCAGAAACTCCCTTGGCTGACCCTAGTGGTGCTAGTATTGTTGATGTTGCATCGGGTGCTGATGCCCCGACAAATGGAGAGACTGTGTGGACATGACCTTTCTTTACCTCCCTCTCTGTCACTTTTTTTTATATTTTTGGATGTTTTTATTGCATTTGAGAACAAATTGGTTTTTCTTCATGGTGGGGTGACGCATTTCCCTACCTACTTCTTGTGATTATTATTTTGTGTATAGATTGGGTTTTGTGATGTGAATTGTGTGTGGTACTTTTTTGCGGATGTTTGAGCATGTGACTCCTTGTTTAATTGTAAATGGTTTTTTCACCCTTTTGCAAAAATTTGTGCCACCTCTTGGTTTTATGTGACTATGGTTGTTCTTGTTCAAATATGAGTGTCGGTCCAGATCAATACTGATGACTTGAATAGTGCCCTCAATCAAACGAAAGTGAATGTGCGGCTACGATGAGGCCAAGTGAAGTTGCATAAGCAATATGTGAACTTTTTGAATCTCGTTGTGACTTGCCGGTTATCGAATAAAGGCTCTTGTGATAAACATTGCACACTAGAAAAGTGTGGAGTCTTGTTTGATATTGGTGCCAATGTCTAATGTGATAAGCTTAGCGTGAACCATGTGTGATGACACCTAGACCATGTACCGTTGGTCCGGTTGGCTAAGTGATGCAAGCTCTTGAAATGATCTTATTTAACAATTTTAATGAGTGAAACAATTTGACTTTATACCTCTTTTCTGGCCAACCTTGTGAGTGTGTGAACTTTGCTTTAACATCCTTTGAGCCGTAGCCTTTTACTTGGAAGAAACTTGATACAATTGTAACCCTCTCTTTATCAATTCACCTATAATCCTCATGAAATATGGTTTGTTTGAATAGCCAACTTAGGCCAAAAGCCTAGGTTGGGGGTGTGGTGAAAAGATAAGGCAAATCAAGAAGTGCAAAGAGATCTCCCTTCATCTATGGTTTTGAGCATGATGGAACCCTTCCATACAAAAAAAATAAAAGAAAAAGGTTGAGAAATAAAGTGTGAAAGTTGAAAAAAATGGGGTGTCCAAAGGTCCATGGAAAATAAAAAACAGGGTGAGCTTGGAGCATAAATGAGAATGATGAATAAAAGGGAAGAAAGTGTTGTTCATACCATATTTAATGAAGAGAGTAGCCATTGCGTCAAAATGACCATACCTTTACACTCAGCCCTGTTACAAGATTTGAAAATACCTTTTTGATCTTGAGTGAGCTGAAATAATTGTTGGTTGGAAAATAAGCGCAAACCTATGGGTGAAGTCATGCATGTGTTCATCTTTGAGAGTGTGATAATTGTATGTGATTCCGGAGCTTTAAATTGTTGAAGAGTATTGTGTGATTAAGGAATCATTCTTTGTGTGAGGGCATTTGAGTACCTTTGTTGAGATTGAACTTGCATTTGAAGCAAGTATTGTGAACTTGAGAATCTTTGGTAATGGTGAGTCACAACTTGAACCTTTGAGTGCACAGTTGATCCTTGCATGAGTAAGTTGAGTCTTGTTGTGTGCATTCATAATTGAGTCTTGTATAGACTGGTTGACAAATCCTTTTTGAAACTGGAAGAAACTGTTGTTCATACCACATGTCATGAGTAAAGCAGAGCCTAAATCACCATACCTTTATACTTAGCCCCGTTACAAGCCTTGGAAAAACCTTTTTGATCTTGAGTGAGCTGAAACAATTGTTGATTTGAAAATAATGGCAAATCTAAGGGTGATTTCATCTTTGCGATTGTGAGTCTTGTATAAAAGTGTTTGAGACATCATTTTTGAACTGCTAAACTTGAGTACTTGAGGACAAGCTAAAGTTTAAGTTGGGGGTGTTGATGAATCCAAGATTTGGACTAAATAGGGCTTTATTTACAATGATGTACAGTCCTCTAATGCTTATTTTGTGCCAATAATTGATGAAAAACCCTTGATTTCCAGGTAGATGGACTGAGGAACAAAGCATTGACACTAATTTTCAAAAAGGAACGAAGCGAACTGAAAGAACAAAGAAAAGAGAGCCTTTTGATCGTTAAGTCAACTTGGCGAGTCACTGAATGTCTATTTGACCGCCTAAACTTCCAGTGTGCCAAGACTTGAAGGAGAAAACCATGTTAGCGAGAGAAAGGAGCAGTCAGTGAGTCGCCGAGTTGTTCCGCGATGCAGTGTTGGATTGCCGAAAGTTACAAAACTTGAGGATCCTGAAGGCCAAAGCAGAAAGGCGATGAAACTGACTAAAGGGCGGATCGCCGAGCCCGACATACTGTGTTGAATGGTCATTCACAATATATTTTTGGCGACATTAAATACGTTTTCAAACTTTAAATCTAGTATTAGATTTTATCATATTTTATCAGTTTATAAATATTCAGACTTATTATTGAATATCTTAGTATTGAAACTAGTTTTTCCTAAGCTTTGGAGAATTGAAGTTTTTCACTTTCAAGAAATTGGAAGTGGGTCTTTAAGATTCTTCAAGTTGTAGCATTGTAAGGACGAAATTAATCCTACCCAGTTGATGGAAAACACAATTTGGTAACGATTTTTATGTTTTCGTGATGTCTAGCTAAAACCCCAATTCTTGGGTGTGATTATGTGATTATGGGCTAATTTAGTTTATGGGTATTGCTAATTGTTAGTTTAAATGTTGTTTTGAACTGAGTTTAATCAGTAATTGTGGTTTAATTGAAGAATTGTAGTTGCAAATGTAGTTCTACATTTGTGTTTTTGGCTTGCACGAGAGAGAGCTTTTAAAACCAAGGTTATTGATTGATGGTCATTAGGTATTGGGTTGACATGGGTTCAGCTTGAGAGAGTGAATCCTAAACTCAGTCCCACATATTCAGCTCGAGAGAGTGAATAAATTAAGGTGTAGGTTGGTTTTATTTTGCTTGCTTGTTGGTGTTCGAGAGAAAGTTTATTCGTTCTATGGCTTAGCTTACTCACTAATATTCAGCTATTTTCTAACAGTTTAAATTACCCGTTCGTATATATTAGCCTATAATCAAATCACATCCTAAGAACCTGTCTCATTATTGTTATTTCGTATTGTTTGTTGATGCTGTATTTGATAATTAGAACCAAAACACCCCATTAATTTGACATTCGTGTCACCCCGTGATTTGAATTATGTTTTGATTCGATAATGTCTATTCCGATGAGTGATTTGACCATGTTCAAACTTTTCTATTAAATCTTAAACACGTACCGCTTCCTGTGGAATTCGATGCCAACTCATTTAGTTGGGTTTTATACTGACTAGCGATCGTTGACACTTAGAATTGGATGAAGTGTCCTTGGAACATTAATCAAAATGGCGATGCTGAGAGTGAGGGTTAGAACCAAGATCCTTGGGCAACCAATTCTATGCATGAGGATGATAAGATACTAGGACCCCAGATGGCGGAGCTGCGACCCAAGAGGATGAATGATCCTTCTAGGATCAGGACTACCCAGGCCACAACTATTTCTTCTGCTCCAGCACAGACTTTGGTCCTAGCACAACTAGTACAGGGTCCTCCTTCAAGTTCTATGAATAGGCTGAAGTCTAAGGGGCTGAGGATTATTAAAGAGGAGAGGAGGTTGTCTACTGATGGCGTAATAGACAAGTACCCAGAGATCATGAGCTACCTGAGGTCGTATAAATTCCAGATATTCACTAAGCCCTGTGGCTTGTACAATCCAAATTTGGTCAGAGAGTTCTACAGTGCCTACACTGCCTAGGTGCCACAAGGGAAGAAGCCGACAGCCAATTTCAAGCCGGTTTACTATGTGCATGTCCGGGGTAAAAAGGTGAAATGTGATACTGATGCTATCAATGTAGTCCCGGGGGTTTCAACACGAATTGAGGATGATTGCCAATATAGGATCCGAACAAAGACGTTATAAGACGTAAATAAGTGGTTGGCTTCTCTGATATGAGACAATACTCCCAAGTGGCTCGAGGTTGGAGCACGCATTGAGAAAAATGACCTAAATATAATAGCAAGGTCTTTATTGGCTTAATTAATAGTACCATCATGCCATCCCAAAATGAGCCAATTCTCCACCACGCCAAAGTAGCCTTTCTTGGTTGCATCATTGATGGGGATGATTATTGCACAAGAGATGGTCATGCGGGCCAAGAAGCGCCAAACTTGCCTCCCCTTTCTGCTGTTGATCACTAAACTGTGCAGGCAAGCTCGGGTGGCTAGATATGACAAGAGGATATGGAAGTGACTCCCACATCCTATACAAACATCTAGAGGATTGAGGCGGAGTATTTGAAGGATGAAGTAGAAAAGAAGAAAGGTAACCCCGATGAAATCTTCCCCAGTTGTTGATACTCTGACCCTACCTGCAGAGGCAGTATTGCCTACTCTGGCCCCTGGGCTTCAGGTACATCTAGTGTTGTCCCTTATGTTACTCTGAGTAACTCTGCAACACCCTTGTCTCCTAGGTCGACTGTTGTTACTGTTGGTCGGCCCCCGCTCACCTAGGCGGTATTACTACGGATGGGGCAGCTAACCTATTCTGTTGATCAACGCACCTCCAGTATTAAGGCCACAATTCCTGGCTTAATCTAGAGGGCCCTTGCAGATGCTGTGACACCTCTTAGTATGACTATTGATGCCCTTACGGCACATATAGCAGTGTGTGAGCAAGGCCAAGGGGTCACTATTGAGGTGACGGCTCTGAAGGTCACGATTGCTGAGCTGAGAAGAGATGTGGACCAACTGAAGTCCACCGACATTTCATTGATTTTCAAGACAATAGAGTTCTGTGATGTGCCAATTGAACCAGATATGCCTCTGGCTACCACCGGAGATGAGATCAACATTGAGGAGGTAATTCCTGCTGAGTCTAAAGCTAAGACCGATGAGGAGCAGTTTGGTGTTGATGATGAGGCTTCTTATGAGGGCCATATAGAGATTGAAGATGCCATGGTCGAGCCAGCTTTGCATATCTCTTTGGTAGACACTCCCTTGGCTGACCCTAGTAGTGCTAGTACTGCTGATGTGACACTGAGCACTGATGCCCCGACATATGGAGAGAATGTGTAGACATGACTTTTCTTTACCTCCCTCTCTGTCACTTTTATTGATTTTTGGATGGTTTTATTACATTTGAGGACAAATTGCTTCTTCTCTGTGGTAGGGTGAGGTATTTCCATACATACCTCTTGTGATTATTATTTTGTTTATTCATTGGGTTTTTTTATGTAAATTGTGTTTTGGCACTGTTTTGCAGATGTTTGAGCTTGTGGCTTGTTGTTTAATTATAAATGGTTTTTGACGCTTTTGAAAAAACTTGTGCCACCTCTTGGTTTTGGGTGACTATGGTTGTTCTTCTGCAAATTTGAGTATCGGTCTTGATCAATACTGATGACTTGAGTAGTGCTCTTAATAGAACAAAAATGAATGTGAGGCTACGATGAGGCCAAGTGAAGGTGCATAGACAATATGTGAACTCTTTGATTCTCGTTGTGACTAGTTGGTTATCGAATGGAGGCTCTTGTGATGAACATTGCACACTAGCGAATGTGTGGAGTCTTGTTTGATATTGGTGCCAATGCCTTGTGTGATGAACTTACCGTGAACCATGTGTGATGACACCTAGCATTTGCCCTGTTGGTCCGGTTGACTAAGTGATGCAAGCTCTTGAAATGATCGTAGGCAACAATTTTAAAGATTGAAACAATTTGACTTTATTCTTCTTTTGTGGCCAACCTTGTGAGTGTGTGAACTTTGCTTGAACATCCTTTGAACCTTAGCCTTTTTTTGGATGAAACTTTCTACAATTGTAACCCTCTCTTTATCTATTCACCTATAATCCTCATATAATATAGTTTGTTTAACTAGCCAACTTAGGCCAAAAGCCTAAGTTGGGGGTTGATGAGTCCACAAATTGGACTCATCTAGGGCTATATTTTAATAGAAATTGTGTCATCAAATGCTTATTTTATCTCAATATATGATGAAAACCTTTCAGTTTCAGGCATTTGAAGTTTAAGAGAAAGCATGTACAAGATCGAGCAAAAAGGAGCAAAACGAAGCTGAAAGAACGAAGAAATGATGTTTTGCGATACGCCAAACACATTTGGCGATTCGCCAATAGATCACATTTTGGCCTTTTGTTCCAGTGTGCTGATCCCTGAAGGAAAGGAGTAGATCGGCGGTGAAAAGAAGCAGTCGACGTATCACTAAGAGACTCAGCGAAGCAGTGTTACATCGCCCAATGATCCAAGACACAAAGATGTTGAAGGCAACTTATGAAAGGCGATGAAGTAGACAAAAGGGTGGATCGCCGAGTGCATCGGCGATCACGACTAACATCGTCGAAAGATTCTTCAGAGCACATTTTGTGGAGACTATAAATACTAGTTTAGTTTTTATTCCTAGTAGTGAATTGTACCCTAATTTATGTAGTTTTTAGATTCTTAAGTTGGAGATATTCTCTCTAAGTTTTGGGGAGGGTTTTGAAGAACTTGGAGCTTCCAAGGGTTTCATCTTCAAGGCATTGGACTTGGGTCTCTTGGATTGTTTAGTTTTGGCTTATTTTAAGATTTAATCTTGCATATCCATTGATGGAAAACTGATATTAGTATACGTCTTTATCTCTTTTACACACGTAGCTTAAACCCAATTCTTGTGGTGTGATTTTGTGAATATGGGTTAGATTAGTTATTGGGTGTTGCTTGCTGATAGTCCATTTGAAGTTCAAATTTAATTTCGTTTAGTGGTTGTGGATGAACTTATTGATGTTGTAGTTGCAAATATAATCTCATATATATGTTTTCGGCTTGCGAGAGACAGAGGTCATAAGACTAAAACCACTAAATTGATGGCCAATGCGAGTGGGTCGGCATGAGGTTCAGCTCGAGGGAGTGAACCCTAGTCCCATATCCACACACTCAGCTCGAGAGAGTGAGTGGGTTAAGGCGTAGGTTGTTCTTCATGCGGCAAGTGGGTGTCCGAGAGGAACACATTTGAAACGGGGTAAATTTCTCGAGAGAGAGCTTATCCCTTTTAAAGTCTAGCCTAGTCAAAATTATTTTATGGATCTTCTATCAAAATCATGTACCCAAGGATTTTGTCTATCTCGTATTCTTATCACATCCGAAGAATCCCATCTCCATACTTGTATTTTTCCTTATTTTCACTATTTTAGTTGTTTCTTGCTTATACACCCCCATTTGATACATGACGCTTGCATCACCCGTTTTAATTTGTTATATTTCATTCGCCAAAATCTTTAACTTTGATTAACTTTAGAAATATCGCACTTAACCACTAACTTTAACGCCCACTCTTTTGGGACGATCCCAGCCCTTGGTTGGGTTATTATACTATTGCATGATCGTAGACACTTACATAGGAAGTTGTGTCCTTGATTACGCAAACATCAGGGGTGTAGTGAAACGAGAAGGCAAATCAAGAAGTGCAAAGAGGTCTCCCTTGATCCACGGTTTTGGCAATGACAGAACCCCTCCATAGAAAAAACAAAAAAAAAAAAAAACATTGAAAAAAGTTGAGAAATAAAGTGTGAAAGTTGCAAAAGAAATGGGGTGTCCGAAATGAAAATGATGAAGAAAAGGGAATAAAGTGTTGGTCATACCACATTTAATGAGGAAAGCAGCCACTGAGCCTAAATGACCATACCTTTAAACTTAGCCCCGTTACAAGCCTTGAAAACACCTTTTTGTTCTTCAGTGAGCTTAAACAATTTTTGGTTTGAAAATAAGGACAAACCTATGGGTGAAGTCATGCATGTGTTAATCTTTGTGAGTGTGAGTCTTGTATAGCAGTTAAAGTTGTGGGTGTTGATGAGTCCGAGATTTGGACTCACGTAGAGCTTTATTTACAATTATTTAGAGTCCTCAAATGCTTATTTTGTGCCAATAACTGAGGAAACACCCTTGATTTCCAAGTATATGGATTGAGGAACAAAGCATTGACACTAATTTTCAAAAAGAAACGAAGCGAACTAACAGAACGAAGAAAAGAGAGACTGGTGATCGCCAAGTCCACTTGGCGATTCGTCGAATGGCTATTTGACAACCTTAAGTTCCAGTGTGCCATGCTTTTGAAGGAGAAAACCAAGTTGGCGAGAGAAAGGAGCAGTTGGTGAGTCGTCGAGTGGTTCTGTGATGCATTGTTGGATCGCTCAAAGTTACAAAACTTGACGATGCTGAAGGCCAAAGCAGAAAGGCGATGGAACTGACCAAAGGGCGGATGACCGAACTGATCGGCGTGCCCGAGTTACTGCGCTGAATGGTCATTCACAACATATTTTTGGTGACGATAAATATATTTTGAAATATTAATTTTAATATTAGATTTTATCATATTTTATCATTTTATGAATATTCAAGCTTATTATTGAATCTCAGTATTGAGACTAGTTTTTCCTAAGCTTTGGAGAATTGAAGTTTTTCACTATCGAGAAATTAAAAGTGGGTCTTTGAGATTGTTCAACTTAGAGCATTGTAAGGACGAAATTAATCTTACCAGTTGATGGAAACACAATTTGGTATCGATTTTTATGTTTTTATGATGTCTAATTAAAACCTCAATTCTTGGGGTATGATTATGTGATTATGGGCTGAATTAGTTTATGGGTATTGTTAATTGTTAGTTTAAATGTTGTTTAGAAGTGAGTTTAATCAGTAATTTTTTGTTTAATTTAAGAATTGTAGTTGCAAATGCAGTTCTACCTTTGTGTTTTCGGCTTGCTCTAGAGAGAGGTTTGAAAACCAAGGTTATTGGTTGATGGTCAGTAGGTATTGGGTTGACATGGGTTCCGCTCGAGAGAGTGAATCCTAAACTCAGTCCCACATAATTAGCTCGAGAGAGTGAATAGACTAATGTGTAGGCTGGTCTTACTTTGCTTGCTTATTGGTGTTCTAGAGAAACAGACTTGATTCGAGGTCAAATTTTCGAGAAAAAGTTTATTCCCTTTATGGCTTAGCTTACTCACTAATATTCAGTTATTTCCTAACAATTTTAATTACCCGTTTGTCTATATTTACCTACAATGGAATCATATCCCAACAACCCGTCTCATTATTGTTATTTCGTATTGTTTGTTGCTGATGTAGTTGATAATTAGAACCAAAATCCCCCTATTATTTGACATTTGTGTCACCCCCTGATTTGAATTATGTTTTTATTCGATAATGTGTATTCCTATGACTTATTTGACCTTGTTCACACTTAGCTATTGAATCTTGAACACGTACCGCTCCATGTGGGATTCGATCCCAACTCATTTAGTTGGGTTTAATACTGACCAGCGGTCGTTGACACTTAGAATTGGATGAAGGTCCTTGAAACATTAATCAAAATGTGGTTTGTTTGAATAGTCAACTTTGTTCAAAAGCCCAAGTTGGGGGTTTGGTGAAAAGAGAAAACAAATCAACAAGTGCAAAAACGTGTCCCTTGATCCATGGTTTTGAGAATTATAGAACCCCTCCATACAAAAGAAAATACAAAAGAAGAATAAAATAAAATGAAAAAATTTGAGACATAAAGTGTGAAAGTTTTAAAAGAAATGAGGTGTCAAAAGTTCCATGGAAAATGAATAGTAGGGTGAGTTTTGAGCATGAATGATAATGATGAAGAAAATGGAAGAAAGTGTGCTTCCTACCAAATTTCATGAGGAAAGCTGATATACCGTGAGTTTACGGTATTTCTAATACATTTCACTTACAAGTTGTGTGTGTCTAGGGCCTTTTTATAGTGGTTTTTATGTATTCTATCATGTTTTGCAGGAAAGGTGTTCAGGCGCGGAAGTTTAGAGACAGCTGAAGGAAATGCAGAAAAAGGCATCCACGGAGGTCATCTACGGACCGTAGGTCCATTCACGGTCCGTAGGTGATAACCGTAGACCAGCAGGAATGTGTTGAGGACTAATCAGGGAAATCTGACCAAGTGTGGAACCACGGTTCCCATTGACGGTCCGTAGATCCATCTACGGACCGTACTGTTGATCCGTAGGATGAGACTGTGAGGGTTCCAGTACCTGATTTTTGAAGATTCTAAGTATGGAGCTACGGAAGGGATTGACGAACCGTAGATCGATATACGGTCCGTGCTGCTGGTCCGTCGTTTGCTTCAGAGAAGCTGATTTTTGGATGCCGAAATATTTTCTAAGTCCCGAGTGACGGAAGGGACTTACGGACCGTAGATCAATCGACGGTCCGTAAGTCAGTCTCGTGGATCGAAGACGCGTACCTGAACAAAACTTTCCTTAATTTGTTTCCTTTTTTATTTAGGATTTGTTTTCTATAAATAGGACATGTAAACCTCGTTTTTAGGGGTTAGACACTATTATTCTATTTTTTACTTTGGAACTTTGGAGATTAATTTGCAACCCTAGCAATTATTGATTTCCCAAGTTCGTTTTGAAGATTTTGGCTTTGCAATTCAAGTTAATTCTCTGGGTTTATTATTCTCTTTACGTAAGTTCATGATTTCTCCATCTACAATTATGAATTGTGTTCTTGCTAATATGAGTAACTAAATTCACAACTAGGGTTGTGGGAACCATGATCAATTAACAAAGTATGAATAGTAAATAAGCAATTCTTGACTAGTATTTTGCATGCATTGATAATTCTTTCGTTTAGAAGTCTTTTTAACGGTGGCCAACGTTAGAACTCGCCTTGTTACTACTTGCCGGACCTAGGAGGTAATTAACAAGAAAAGAATTATCAACATAGATTTAGTGTGATACTATCTAATAGGCTAGTGTCGATTGGTGCGAAGTAATAACTAAGCCAAACATCGATTATGATGTCTAATATGAGGTAAAGGTAAGGGTTAGTAAATTATACACACGTAGCCGGACCAAGGTGCGGGGTGAAATTCTCTAGATGCCGGACCAAGGATTTAGAGATACCTAACTTATCACTTTGCATGTAATACACTAGAAGAGGATTGCTATTACTAGAATTACCGCGTTATGAGATTATGGGGAACACGTATACCCTAGTTATTTCTCTTATCTTGATAACAACCAAAGTTGAGTTTAATTATTGATTACAATATTTCGTATCACTATTTGTTTTACACAAGCACAACCCCCCTTTTTATTACTTGTTTTTGGAAATAATTTGACTAATCGAATATAATTGTCGGTTAAAAGTAAAGTCTAAACCATTTTCCTCGTGGGATCGATCCCAACCTACAAGTTGGGTTCTTTACTTGATAACGATCGCTTATGCTTCTGAAAGGAGGTGTAATTTGAGCGTATCAAAAGCAACCACTGAGCCTAAATGATCATACCTTTACACTCAACCCCGTTACAAGCCTTGAAAAGACCTTTTTGATCTTGAGTGAGCTGAAACAATTTTTGGTTGGAAAATAAGGGCAAACATATGGGTGAAGTCATGCATGTGTTCATCTTTGTGAGTGTGAGAGTTGTATGTGATTCCAGAGCTTTAAATTGTTGAAAAGTATTGTGTGAATATGGTTCTTGGTGTGAGGGCATTTGAGTACCTTTTTTGAGCTTGATCTTGCATTTGAAGCAAGTATTGTGCACTTGAGAATCTTTGGTAATAGTGAGTCACAACTTGAACCTTTGAGTGCACACTTCATCCTTGAATGAGTAAGTTGAGTTTTTTTGTTTACATTCATGTTTGACTCTTGTATAGCACTTTTTGATACATCCTTTTGGAACTGCTGAAGTTGAGTTTTACTTGAGGAAACACAAAAGTTTAAGTTGGGGGTGATGATGAGTCCGCGATTCAGACTCATTTATGGCTTTATTAAAAAAAATTTAGTGTCCTCAAATGCTTATTTTTTTGCCAATAACTGATGAAAAACCCCTGATTTCCAGGTATATGGATTGAGCAACAAAGAATTGATACTAATTTGCCCAAAGGAATGAAGCGAACTGAAAGAACGAAGAAAAGAGAGCCTGGTGATCGCCAAGTCCACTTGGCTAGTCGCCGATTGGCTATTTGACCGCCTAAAGTTCTAGTGTGCCAAGCCTTGCAGGAGAAAACCAAGTTGGCGAGAGAAAGGAGTTGTCGGTGAGTGGTTTCGTGATGTAGTGTTGGATCTCCCAATGTTACAGAACTTCAGGATGCTGAAGGCCAGAGTAGAAAGGCGATGGAACTAACCAAAGGGCGGATCGTCGAGCCCGACTTACTGCGCCGAATGGTCATTCGCAACATATTATTTTTTACTATAAATACATTTTCAAACATTAATTGTAGTATCAGATTTTATCATAGTTTATTAGTTTATGAATTATCAAACTTATTATTGAATTCTTTGTATTGAGACTAGCTTTTCCTAAGCTTTAGAGAATTGAAGTTTTTCACTTACGAGAAATTGGAAGTGGGTCTTTGAGTTTCTTCAACTTTGAGCATTGTAAGGATGAAATCAATTTTACCCAGTTTAAGGAAACACAATTTGGTAACAATTTTTATGTTTTTATGATGTCTAGCTAAAACCCCAATTCTTGTGGTGTAATTATGTTATTATGGGCAGATTTAGTTTATAGGTATTGCGAATTGTTAGTTAAATGTTGTTTAGAAGTGAGTTTAATTAGTAATTGTGGTTTAATTTAAGAAATGTAGTTACAAATACAGTTCTACCTTTGTGTTTTTGGTTTGCTCGAGAGATAGGTTTTAAAACCAAGGTTATTGATTGATGGTCAGTGGGTATTGGGTTAACATCAGTTCAGCTCGAGAGAGTGAACCCTAAATTCAGTTCAACATATTCAGCTCGAGAGAGTGAATAGAGTAAGGTGTAGGCTGGTCTTATTTTGCTTTCTTGTTGGTGTTTGAGAGTTACCGACTTGATTCAGGGTAAATTGTTCGAGAGAAAGGCTTAGTTTACTCACAATATTTAATTATTTTCGAACAATTACAATTACCAATTTATCTATATTATCCTATAATCGAATAACATCCCAACAACTCGTCTCATTATTATTTTTTCTTATTGTTTGCTGCTGCTGTAGTTGATAATTCGAACCAAAAATTCCCTGTTATTTGACATGCGTGTCACCCTCTTTATTTGAACTATGTTTTCATTCGATAATGTGTATTCCACTGACTTAATTGACCATGTTCACACTTTGCTATTGAATCTTCAACACGTACTGATCCTTGTGGGATTCAACCCTAAATCATTTAGTTGGTGTTTATACTGACTAGCGATTGTTGACACTTAGAATTGGATGAAGTTTCCTTGAAATGTTAATCAACTCCAAATTGCTTAAAGGTATTCAATGTCACAAATGTAGGGGATGGGGTCATATGATGTGTGAGTGTCCCAGTCGATTGAATGCTCTAATTTAAGGAGGGGGAATATATCTTAGTGTACAGGAAGATATCGTAGGGGATTCTGAAGAAGATCCTCAAGAAGAGGATGGGTTTGAAGATGGGAAATATGAGGAACCAGACCTTTGTGTCAAAGAAAGAGAGAACGTCGTTCCTCTATATGTGGTGAAACAACCAATAATTAGTAAGGCCATGGATGATCTGAGTCAAAGAGAGAATATATTTCACTCCAAATTCTTCATCAAGGCTAGTGTGTGTTCCTGAATCATTGATATTGGGAGTTGTGCAAATGTTGCTAGTACCGCTTTAGTGGAATTCTTGAAACTTCCTACCACTAAGCATGCAACACCTTACAAGCTTCAATAGTTGAGTGAGTGTGGAGAATTGAGGGCGCATCGACAATTGTTTATCAAGCTTAAGATTGGGAAGTATCAAGGGAAGGTTCTATGTGATGTGGTCCCAATGCAAGCTTGTCGTGTGCTGCTCGGGCGACCTTGGCAATATGATAATTTAACCAAACATGATGGGAGGACCAACAAGTACTCCCTTGTGTTTAATGATCATAAATATGTTCTTCATCGTATGTTACCCTATCAAGTCAATGAAGCATATCAAAGAATGAGTGAATTAAGGGAGAAGAGGAGGAGTGAGAGGAACATGTGGAGGCCGAGGGCCAGGAAGAGGAGGAGAGGAAGAAGTTGAAAGGAAAGGCCCAAGTATTGATGGCTAATTACAAAGAGATAAGGGAGGAAATTTAGTCCGAAAGTTCTTTGATCCTTATCACACATAGGGATCATGTGCTACAAACTAACCAATCTCATTCTTCTCTTCCCAATTCTATTTCCTTTCTTTTGTAGGACTATGAGGATGTCTTCCCTAAGGATCTTCAAAGTGGATTTCCCCCTCTTCAGGGAATTGAGCACCAAATTGATTTTGTGCTAGGATCACAATTTCCAAACAAGCCGGCTTATCGAAGCAATCCGGAGGTCACCAAAGAGCTACAAAGGCAAGTTGAGGAACTCCTCAGTGAAGGTTATGTGAAGGAGAGCATGAGTCCATGTGTCGTGGCAGTCCTATTGGTTCCAAATAAAGATGGAACATGGCGAATGTGTGTTAATTGTCAAGCCATTAAACAATATTACGACAATGTATCGTCATCCTAGCCCTAGGTTAGATATTATGCTTGATGAATTGAATGGATCTTGTGTGTTTTCGAAGATTGATCTTAGGAGTTGTTATCATAAAATCCAGATGAACCCCGGTGATGAATGGAAAACCGCATTCAAGACCAAATTTGGTCTATATGAATGGTTGGTGATGCCATTTGGTCTCACTAATGCTCCTTGTATTTTTATGAGTCTCATGAATTATTTGATGAAACCCTTTATAGGGAAATTTGTGGTTGTCTATTTTGATGATATCTTGATTTATAGCAAGACCATGCATGATGGTGTTGAGCATTTGAGGTGTGTGTTTGATGTGCTTGGGAAAGAACAACTTAATGCAAATTTTGAAAAGTGTTCCTTCTATGTTGATGAGGTTTTTTTCCTAGGCCTTGTTGTGAGTTTAAGAGGGGTTGACGTTGATGACTCTAAGATAGAAGCAATTAAGAATTGGGCAACTCCAAAATCCATAAGTGATGTTATAAGTTTTCATGGGTTGGCTAGTTTTTATAGGTGGTTTGTCAAAGGTTTTAGTACCATAATTGCCCCTTTGACCGAGGTAATCCGAAAGGATAAACCTTTTAAGTGGGGAGAGAAACAAGCCAAAGCTTGCGAGGCTATAAAATCCATGCTTAGTTCCACTCCTTTAATGCAATTACCTAATTTTGATAAAATGTTTGAAGTGGAATGTGATGCTAGTAAAGTAGGTATTGGAGCCATCTTAATTCAAGACCAAAAGCCCATTGTTTATTTTAGTGAAAAGCTAAAGGGTGATACTTTGAATTATTCCAGTTATGATCTTGAATTGTATGCCTTGATTAGGGCTTTGGGTAATTTACAACACTACGTGTGGCCAAAGGAATTTGTCATTAGGACTGACCATGACTCCCTAAAACATATTCGGGCCCAAGGAAAGTTGAACAAGAGGCACGCCAAATGGATTGAATTCCTTGAAAGTTTCCCTTATGTAATCCAATACAAAGAGGGAAAGGAAAATGTGGTGGCCGATGCCTTGTCTAGAAAACATGTGTTGTTAAATGATTTTCTTCTACATTGATTGGTTTGAATGCTTGAAGACATTGTATCCCAAAGATCTCGTGACTGCTCAAATCATCAAAGATTGTGAGGAATGGGAGAGGGAAAGGTGGATGAGGGATAGTTCTTCTACTCTCTATTACAAGTTTGATGGTTTCTTGTTCAAAGGAAAGAGACTTTGTGGGCCTATAAGCTCTTGGAGAGAACTATTTGTGAGGGAGGCACACGATGTGGGGTTTCACGGGACATTTTTGTATTGACAAAACTAGGGGAATACTTGAGGAGCAATTCTATTGGCTTAAAATGCATAAGGATGTTGTTCGAATTTGTGGTTCGAATTCGTGGTCATTGTGTTGAATGTCGATGTGCTAAGTCACACCTCTTTCCTCATGGTTTATACACTACCCTCCCTAGCTCTCAAAGACTTTTGCTTGATATTTCAATGGACTTCGTTTTGGGTTTGCCAATGACCAAAAGAGGTAGAGATAGCATCTTTGTTCTTGTTGATCGATTTTCAAAGATGGCTCATTTCATTCCATGTCATAAATGTAATGATTCTTCCAATGTATCATCTTTGTTTGTTGAGCATGTAGTTAAACTACCTGGAATTCCTCAAACCATTGTAAGTGATAGGGATTCAAAATACCTTAGTCACATTTTGAAGGAACTGTGAGGTAGACTTGGTACTAAGTTGATGTTCTCAACTTCTTGTCACCCACAAAATGATGGCCAAACTAAAGTTGTGAATAGGATCTTGGGTTCTATGCTTTTTGTCGTCGTGCATGGAATGTTTGCCTCGTGCGAGGAACATTTGCCTTCAGTTGAATTTGCTTATAATCGAGTTATTCATAGTACTATTGACATGACTCCATTTGAAGTGGTTTATGGTTTTAACCCCCTGATATACCGTGAGTTTACTGTATTTTTAATACATTTCACTTAAAAGTTGTGTGTCTCTAGGGCCATTTTGTATTGGGTTTTATGTATTTTTCTCATTTTTGTAGGAAATATGTTCAGACGTGGAAACTGAGAGACGCAACTGAAGGATGTGTAGAAAAGGGCATCCACAAAGGTGATCCACGGACTATAGGTCCACTCACGCTTCGTAGATGGGTGTTATAGATAGGCAGACAAGGGTTGGAGGAAAATCAGGGAATTCTTGACCAAGTGTGGAGCCATGGTTGCAATCGACGGATCGTAGATTGATCTACAGACCGTACTGTTGATCCGTCAAATGATTCAGAGAGGGGTTCCAATACCTGATATTGAAGATTCTAAGTATGGAGCTACGGAGGAGGATCCACGTACCGTAGATCAATCCACGTACCGTAGATCAATCCACGGTCCATACTGGTTCTCCGTCGTTTGGTTCAAAGATTTGAAGATTTTGAAGTTAGAAATTTGCCCAAGTCCCGAGTCACGGAAGGGACCTATGGACCGTAGATCAATCCATGCTCTATAGGTCAGTATCGTCGATGAAAACCGTATCCTGAAACATTATTTCCTTATTTCATTTTGATTTTAGTTAGGAATTATTTTTCTATATATAAGGCATGTAAACCTAATTTTTAGGGGTTAGACTTCATTACTTTTATTATAGTTTAAGGCTTTAGAGATTAATTTGCAACTTTAGCGATTCTTAATTTCCTAAGCACGTTTTGGTGATTGTTACTTTGAAATTATGGGATTATTCTACTCTACTACGTAAGTTCACGATTTATTCTTTAAACATTATTAATTGTTTTCTTCCTAACATGGGTAACTAAATCCACAACTAGGGTTGTGGGAACCATGAGCGATTAACGAAGTATGAAGAGTAACTAAATAATTCCCAAATAGTGTTTTGCATGCATTGATAATTCTTTCGTCTAGAAGACTTTTTAACGGTGCGTAACATTAGAACCCGCCTTGTTGCTACTTGCCGGACCAAGGAGGTACTTAATAAGAAAAGAATTATCAACATAGATTTAGTGTAATACTATCTAATAGAATTAATGTCGATTGGTGTGAGGGTGAAAACTAAACCATACATCGATGTGACGTCTAATATGAGGTAATGGTAATGGTTAGTCAATTATACACAGCTACATGGACCAAGGTGCGGGGTGAAATTCTCTAGAAGCCGGACCAAGGATTTAGAGATACATAACTTATCGTTTTGCATGTAATACACTATGAAGGGATCGCTATTTCTCAAATTATGGGGTTATGAGCTTATAGGGAACACATACGCCCTTGTTTGCTTCTCAATTTGATAACAAAAGTTTGAATCTTGCTTATTAATTACTTTAATAATTTCCAAAATTTGTTACACAAACCCCCCCTCCCCTTTTACTTATTTGTCTCGGAAATACATTGGCTAAACGAATATAATCGTTATTGAACGTAAGTCTAAATCATATTCCTCATGGGATCGACCCCAACCTACAAGTTGGGTTCTTTACGTGATAACGATCGCTTATGCTTCTGAAAAGAGGTGTAATTTTAGCGTATCAAATTTTGGCGCCGCTACCAGGGAATAAGGCTTTTAGATTAAGTTTAATTGCCTTATTGAACTTTAGTTAAATATTTCCTAATATTACTTTTTCTTTTGTTCTTGTCTCTCTCATGGTCTTACTCTAGTGTATGCCAAGTACACGGAGCCAAGGCGAACCACTTACTCTCTACGATCTCGAACTGAATAGGAATTTACGGAGAATGAATAATCAAGGAGTTCCGGTTAACCCTATAGGAGGAGAGTTAGGTGAAGGTGTAGGATTGGAACTTTCGAGGGTAATTGATGCGAATAATCAGGCTCCAGTTGAGATTAGATTGGGAGATGCATTGAGGGCACAAGAACCACAAGGACCGCGTCTTCATGAAAATTTTAGGATCAACCTTAATATTGTCGATTCTGATAGACCTCTTGTCCTACCGTCTCTACCTCAGGGGAATACATTTGTGGTGACTAGTAGCTTGATGCAGATGCTTACAACGAGGAGTTTGTTTGTGGGATTGCCAGCGGATGATCCACATTCTCACAAAGCCAAACTTAATCATGTCTGCAAAAGTTGTATAGGTCGACTGGATTGGGATCTGAACGTCATTGGGTTGCGTGTGTTCCCCCTATCATTGACTGGAGATGTTGTTGTGTGGTTCAATGAACTCTCTTACAACTCATTCTATACATGGGATCAGTTGACAGATGCGTCTTTAGCAAGATTCTTTCCAGTATCCAAGGAGTTGAACAAAAAGGATAAACTCAACAACTTTGTAGCGTTACCTGGAGAGTCTGTGAATAGTTCTTGGGATAGGCTCATTGCATTAATGAGGGGCGTCCCGAATCACCGTATTGATGATGAGTCGTTGAAGGAGTACTTCTACGGAGGATAGGATGTTAATGGTAAGGCAGTTCTTGATACTATTACGGGAGGTTCGTGTGGTGAATGCACTTTTGCACAAATTACAGAGAAAATGGAGAAGATATCTCGAAATAATAAAGCTTGGAGCACTAGAAAGTCAGACACTAGGAGGAGCACATTTGTCGTTCAAGCTACAAACAACCAGCCCGTAGATGATATTCGTTAGGAGATGGCAAAAATGAGAACTGAACTAGAGTTGGTGTTAAAGCATGTGACTGGAGGAGCGGAGAAGGTAAATGTTGTGAACTATTTGACTAAGACTCCACCACCGGCAGAGGATTATTATTTTAGAGAGGATGCTTATGCATTGAATGAGCAGATGGGGGGTTTTCGACCAAACGCCCAAGGTTCCACTACGGATAATTGGCGTCATGGTCAAGGAAACAAAGGTCGGATTTATGGCAACTACAACCGAGAGGGTCAATATGTCTGGGATGGGAATTTCAATCGCCACAACAACTACAACCAGAACAACAATGGCAACATAAATGATCGGGTTGGACCTTATGTTCCCCCTCAAAATCAGGAATCTAGTCCTAGGGAATCTGGAAGTAATATGTCACGTATTGAGGATATGATGCAGAAGATGATGAAGAGGTTTGATGCAACTGATGTGAATGTGAAGGAGATTAGAAATTACTTGTTTGGTATTGGTCAAAAATTTGATGCCCATGCAATGTCAATCAAGCATCTTGAGCAGCAGATGACTCAGTTTTCAACTATAGTAAAGCCGCGTCAACCTGACACTCTTTCTAGCAACAACATCCAGAATCCAAAGAATGATGGGCATTGTATGGCAGTCAATACTCTAGGAGGTAAGCAAATCATTGATCCACCTATGCCGTCTGGGGTGGAAATTGAGAATAGTAAAGATGATGATGTGGTCGAGGTAAGTGGAGAGTCCAAGAAAGCGATAGAGAAAGAAGTGGATGTAACTCAGAAAGTTGTCCCCATACCTAGACCTCCATCTCCCTTGACATAGAGGTTAGTGAAGAAGACTGAAAAAGGCAAATACTGAAGCTTTATTAGCATGTTGAAGCAACTTTCAATCAATGTTCCGTTGATATCGGCTTTGGAGTAAATGCTTGGGTATGCAAAATTTATGAAGTACATGGTGACAAAGAAAAGGGAAGTGAGATTCGAAGATTCATGATAGTTTGCAACACTAAAGTGCGATCGCTACAAGGTCCCTTGTGCAGAAAATGAAGATCCTGGTTCCTTCACTATTCCATGTACTATCGAGTTGTACCATTTTGCTAGTGCATTGTGTGATCTTGGTGCTAGCATAAATCTGATGCCATTATCCATTTTCAAGAAATTGGGTTTGGGTGATCCAAAACCGACTGCGATACGGTTGCTCATGGCCTCTAGAATTGTGAAGAGGCCCATTGGTGTGCTCCATGATCTACTAATGAAATTGGAGTCGTTCATATTTTCGGCGGATTTTGTGATTCTTGATTGTGAGGTTGATTTTGAGGTTTCCATCATTCTTGGCAGACCATTCCTTGTCATTGGTCGCGCCTTAGCTGATATGG
Organism: Solanum verrucosum; assembly: GCF_900185275.1. NCBI lineage: Eukaryota > Viridiplantae > Streptophyta > Magnoliopsida > Solanales > Solanaceae > Solanum > Solanum verrucosum. The sequence goes on from NW_026019924.1 coordinate 1,458,205, forward strand.
AAAAGGGGCAGATCAAGTTCAGACTGAAAAATGAAGAGGCAACTTTCAATATTTGTAGGTCTATGAAGAAGAGTAGTGAGCTCCAATCAGTATCTGCGATAACACATAGAGTTGAGAGTGGGTCTGAAGTGCAGATTGAAGAAAGACTGGGTGTTGAGGCACTAGCAGCAGTTATGATGAGTTAGTTGCCGCACTTGATAGGTGCGAATATCCTTCGAAATCAAAGAAGCTGGAGTTAGACATGAAAAATCGTTAGTCCCCCCCGCAAGACCATCTGTTGAGAAGGCACCGAAATTGTAGCTTAAGGCTCTACCATCACATTTGAGGTACGTATTCTTAGAAAAAGATGAGACTCTACCGGTCATCATTGCGGCAAATTTGAATGGGCGACAAGTGGAGTGTTTGGTTTTTGTGTTAAAGAGGATCAAGCAAGCTATTGGGTGGACTATTGCGGACATTATTGGGATTCCTCCTAGTATTTGTTCTCATAAAATTCAACTCATGCCAGATCACAAGCCTAGTATTGAGCACCAAAGAAGATTAAATCCACCTATGCAATAGGTAGTTAAAAAGGAGATCATCAAGTGGTTGAATACTAGAGTTATTTATCCCATTGCAAATAGTAGATGGGGGTGTTATGTTCAATGTGTGCCCAAGAAATGTGGGATTATTGAGGTTTCTAATCAGAGAATCGAGCTTGTTTCAATGCAGCCCGTGACTAGATGGAGAGTCTGCATGGACTATCGGAAGCTAAATGCTTGGACAGAAAAAGACCATTTCCCTATGCCATTCATGGATTAGATGTTGGATAAACTTGCAGGTAAGGGTTGGTGTTGTTTTCTTGATGGTTATTCGGGCTACAATCAGATTTCTATAGCCCTGGAGGACTAAGAGAAGACCACCTTCACTTGCCCTTATGGGACTTTTGCCTTCAAACGAATGCCATTTGGCTTGTGCAATGCTCCAACAACCTTCCAGCGTTGTATGATGTCAATATTCTCTGACGTGGTGGAGGACACTATTGAGGTATTTATGGATGATTTCTCTGTGGTAGGTGACTCTTTTGATCGATGTCTGGATCATTTGGCTGAGTTGCATAAAAGGTGTGAAGACTGCAATTTGGTGCTAAATTAGGAGAAGTGCCACTTTATGGTAAAAGAAGGGATAGTTCTAGGTCATCGAATTTCTGAGAAGGGGATTGAGGTTGATAGAGCAAAAGTAGAGGTAATAGAAAAGCTTCCACCACCTATCTCTGTAAAAGGTTTTAGACCTTTTCTTGGGCATGCAAGTTTCTATAGGATGTTCATCAAGGACTTCTCTAAAATTGCACATCCATTGTGCAAACTGCTCGAAAAGGAGTATAACTTTGATTTTGATGATGCTTGTCTGAGATCATTTGGAGAGTTAAAGGAGAAGTTGGTTACTGCACCAATCATTATTTCACCGGATTAGGAACAACCGTTAGAGGTAATGTGTGATGAGAGTGGAATGGCGCTGGGTTTAGTATTAGGGCAGAGAAGAGAGAAAATTCTTCATCCTGTTTACTATGCTAGCAAAGCTCTAAATGTGGCCAAGAAGAATTATATTGTTCAATCACAATAGCTTCTTGCGGTGGTTTTCGCATTCGAGAAATTTCGATCCTACTTTCTTGATACTAAGGTCATAGTGCATATTGACCATTCTTCATTAAGGTATTTGATGGCGAAGAAAGATGCAAAACCGAGGCTGATTCGATGGGTATTGTTGCTGCAAGAGTTTGATTTCGTGGTAAAAGATAGATAGGGGACCGAAAATCAAGTTGCCGATCACTTGTCCAGATTAGAGGAAGAGGCTATGATAAAGCTTGGTGATAGGGCTGAAATTAATGATGTTTTTCCAGATGAATAGGTATTGGCAGCTTCTCATGGTCTAATTCCTTGGTTCTCAGACTTTGCTAATTATTTGGCAAGTGATTTGGTGCCCCCAGATTTGTCTTTTCACAAAAGGAAAAAGTTTATGCATATTATCAAGAAATTATTTACGGATGAGCCATATTTGTATCGTAGTTGTGTTGATGGGATTATTCGTCGTTGTGCACCGGAGGTGGAGATGTTGAGTGTACTTGAGGCGTGTCATTCATTACCTATTGATGGGCATCATAGTGGTATTAGGACTGCGCATAAGATTTTGCAGTGTGGGTACTACTGCCCTACCATCTACCAAGATACTCACGATTTCGCCAAGTCTAGTGATCGTTGCCAAAGAAAATGAGGGATTTCAAAGAGGCAAGAACTTCCTATGAATCCTATATTGGTGATAGAGTTGTTTGATGTGTGGGGCATTGATTTTATGGGTCCATTTGTGAGTTCACATGGGATGAAGTATATCCTTGTTGCAGTTGATTATGTATCGAAGGGGGTGGAAGCAGTTTCTCTCCCCAACAATGAAGGTAAAAGTGTCACCTCATTCTTGAAAAATAATATCTTCTCTAGATTTGGTGCACCGAGGGCGATTATCACTGATGGAGGTTTCAACTTTTGTAATAAGTTATTCAAGGCGCTACTTGAGAAATATGGTGTCCGCCACAATGTAGCCACTCCTTACCATCCGCAGACTAGTGGGCAAGTTGAAGTGTCCAACAAATAGATCAAACAAATTTTGGCGAAGAACGGATTGGTCAAGAAAGCTTGATGATGGTCTATGGGCATATTGCACTGCCTACAAGATTCCAATAGGTATGTCTCCTTACCAACTTGTATATGGGAAGTTTTGCCATTTACCGGTAGAGCTAGAGCATAAGGCTCTGTGGGCGATGAAGAAACTAAATTTGGATTGGGGCGCCGCATCTAATCAAAGAATGAATTACTTTAATATGCTTGATGAGTTTCTCCTAAAAGCTTATGAAATTACAGCCTTGTACAAAGAGAAGATAAAGAAGTATCATGATCAAAGAATTGAAAAGCGAGAATTTGTGGTGGGTGATGTTGTGCTTCTATTCAACTTTAGGTTGCACTTTTTTTTGAGCAAACTCAAGTCCAAATGGACCGGGCCATTTTTGCTCACAAAAGTGCTCCCCCATGGAGAAGTTGAGCTTGAGAATAGTGAAGGAACAAGGTTCATGGTTAACGGGCAAAGGATCAAGATCTATCTGGGAAACGCAGAAAGTGTGCAAGAAGTTTGTGAGGCCTACTATCTTGATGAACTCTGAGTAATCAAGAAACTTGCGTCGTGCCGCGACGTTAAATCAAGCGCTGCTTGGGAGGCAACCCAGGATGTACAATCTATCCAACTGTAGGTTTTTCTTTCAGTTTAGTAGTTTTCTTTGTTTAGTTGGCTTTTTGGGTTCCTTTTCTTTTGGGTAGTGTTGGCTAGATATATAACATAGACTCTGTGTCTAAAAGTGTCCAGAAAAAGTAATAAGAAAGACCTAATGGGTGCTACATGTGCAGGGATGAAAAACAAAAATCTGCAAATAAAAGTCAGGTCTAGAGATCTACGGACCACATTGACAGTCCGTGGTTCATTCCACGGACCGTGAATGGTGTCGGTCGATCCCAGGTCCCATGGCGCCTAAGAAGCAAGTGTGCGACTCCATAAAGGGCGAATAAAAATTCGTGCAGCCTACTTTTAGGTTGATTGATGATAACACGGACGCAGAAAAGGATCCAGCATATGTTCCACCGACCACGAGGAAATCCCCTACTGCACCTCGGGCTACCTGGATTATATCCCGACAGGTGGTCACCGACGTAGTCATTGTCTCACAATCTGATGGGGAGAACACACTGATCGGGTCACCGACTGCTTCTACTTCTGGTTCTGAGGCTGGTTCTACTTCCGGTTCAGAGTTTGCATCTGCTTCCGGCTCTGAGCCCGCCCATGCTTCTTGCTCCGGTTCTGGATCTACCACAAGCTCAGGGTCACATGACAAAGCTGTCTCGTCTGATGAGGCCACAAGTTCAGGAGAAGTCACGGTGCCACGAAGCTACGACCCTGATCCAGTGGCTGAGGAGCCAAACAAATAGTGTATTGAGGGGCAATGGCAAATCTACCGAGATGCTAGAATGCGGAATGAGAAAGAGAATATGGCTTGGCTTATTACTAAACAGTGCAGAGTCCTCACAGGGAGTTTACACACTATTCTCGATATCCACCGGCTTTTTTTGGTTCACAAGTGCGATTAGATGGCTTAAGACCCCGGGACAAATACCGAAGAGATTATGCGAGAGTTCTATGCCTCCTATGTTGCCAGACTCCGAGGTTCGATTGACAAGAGGTCCAAGCCCACCGCCCAGGATCCTCTCACTACTACTATGGTCTGAGGTTTTCTAGTGGACATATCACATACCACCATCAACCGATTCTCCTAAGGCCTTGGCCCTGATCACACTTGGGCACTCAACACGACCGAATTTGATTACAAATGGGATGTTATAAGGAGTTGAGCCTTTACGCGTAATGCTGAACAGGGTGAGGCTATCTTACTATTGTTGGCCAGGCACATAGCTGCAGATGGAGAGCGTGCAGAGTGGGTTAGCTCACCAAGTTTGGGTATTCGAAAGGCCACCTTGAATTTGGTAGCCATGTTTTTTTGGTTGCTGGTGCGGAACCGAGTGTCGCCCTCAAAGGCCGACAATGCACTTACATGGGATAGAGCAGTAATGGTCGTAGCATTTGTAGCTAGGTTCGAGATTGACTTCGCCCACATGCTGCTTGCAAATATTCATGAGAGGGCATTTAAGACCTACCCTACTAACCATTTTTCGTGCTTCATTTTTCAACTATGTAGAGAATATGGCATGCCGATCTGGCATTGTGACAAATTGATAGAGGCAATGGGGACCCTAGATATTGGCCTGATTCGGGACGAGGCAAATGTGGTAGTACCTCACAGAGGGCCACGGGTTGATGTGCCATTGGGTACTTATTTAGTAGTTGTTGTGGAGTAGATGCAAGGTGATGAGCCTGCCCCTCCAGCCCACACTGATGATGCCCCAAGCTCCTCTTCTCAAGCCTCTAGTCAGCCCCCAGCTCATGTAGAGCCACCCCGCCTTCTAGAACCTCAGTTGTGCCATTAGCTTGAGTTTAGAAATTGGGGGGGTAGATGGCCACATTATTTAACCATGTTAAGCCATGGATACAACAGTCCATTTCAGATTCCGAGTCTAGAATGGAGAAGAAGATGGAAAACATGATGGATCAGAAGTTTCAGGCCGTTCATAACCGCTTGGATGCCTTCGAGTTGAGAGCACTCGCACGGCCATCCCCGGTCATAGATTTTTCCTCCATTCGGACTGAGTTGGACAGTTTACAGGCCGACATTGATTCCAACCTTGTTGCGTCCACAAATGAGCCAGAGTCTGCACCCACTGCATTGGCTGATGATACCGTACTCGATGCTCTATTCAGTGAGGATACAAATACAAAGCCCGAGCCCACCCGTGCTTCTGGGAAGAGACACCGCTCTAGTAAAAATTCTGACACTACTAACGAGGCTTGAGCAAAGAAGCAGGAGCGCCAACGGACTTAACAGACTCGAAAAGCCTCTAATATAGATGAAGAGTTGCGCCAACAAAAGGTTCGTGAGAGCATACGTGGGGCTTCTAGTTTTGTGCCCGTTGTCGATGTTTCAACTGTTGAGAGTCACACTATGAGCACTACTGAAGGTACGGTTAGAATGATTGATAGCACTACTGAGGGTGCTGTGATTGCTTACATGGGCAGTACTGAAGGTGGCCCCAATGTTGCTGTAGTGGGCTCCGGGAAACTGGACCCACCTGCTTGTTGATGGCTCTTCGGCACTATGCGCCACATGTTTACTTCATCCAAATCCATTACTTTTTACTGCTTCTGTGTGCATTGGGGACAATGCACCTATTTTTCGTTGGGGGAGGGGTAAATAGATTGTTTGGGTTTTCTTGGCTGTGTTCTTTTACCCTAAGAGATTGCTTAATTTATGTTGAACCAGCAGGTGTTAGGATTGTAAATGTAGAAGAATGAGAAAGAATGAAGCATGATGGCAAAAGCTTTTTTGTGAGAAAATTATACTCGTCCAAAATTTTTGTGATATGTGCTAAAATATGTAGGCTAGAATGAGTTGAATGTGTTGGCTCTGAATATGACATAATAATGAGTCCTTCTAAGACAATTTACTCTAGAGGCTAGGAAGTGATCATAGGCCCTTGTTCTGATAAGTCCACAAATATCCTAAAAGAAGAATCCAACCAAATGAAATAAATTCTCCCTTTGATCCAAATGCTTTAAGCCTAAAATAGACCATTTCTTTCTAAACCTATAACTCACCTTCCCATAATCTACTATGTTGGCCCTAGTCTCTCATTGGACATGTGCACCTCAACTTAGGCCAAAAGCCTAAGTTAAGGGTGGCTAATGTAAAAAAAAGTAACCTCAATCTTGGCCCTGATCCGACAACGGGTATTGTGCACCTCAACCAATGGAAAATCCATAAGTGGAGGGTGGCTATGAAACAGGAAACCGAAAGAAAAATTGGTATGAAAAGAGTTTGATGTTGAAAAAAAAAAGAAAAGATAGGAAATGATGTGACTTGTTGAAAGCTAAAGAAAGAATAAAACGCAAGATTAAGATGAAAGTGAAAAATAAAGAGCTACAAAGTCTAAAGTCACATCCATGGTTGAAGAGAATCAAGAGAAAGAAGATAAAACAGTAGGATGTCAAAATAGGGCCAAAAGAGGTAGAAAGCCTAATGCATGTCAAGGAGGGGAGAAAGTCACTAAAAAGTACCCAAATGTACCACACATAACCTTAAGCCTGCGTTACAAGCCAAGAAAGTCCTATATTGATCCTAGAACCTAGTTTGGATAGTCTAAGCAGTTAAAATAAGGGGAAGCCTATGGTATTGAGCACTAACTGTACTTGAAGTTACTTCTGAGTATGAATGTTGAAAGATCCTTGTAGTGAAAATCAAATTCATTGTGTGAAAAAGGGATTTTGTTTGAAGTAAGGGCACTAGGTACATTTTCAGAAAGTTGGTACCTTTGTGATAGTAAAACAGTGTATGTTTTGTGTTGGTTGGTCGAACGTTGACATGTTTGGATTCACAAAAGTTAGGTTGTTGAGTCTGAGAGAAAAGATTTGCACTCGAGAAGAGAGTCGGGGTAGAGAGCCATGTGATTGCTTGTGCTTGAAATGCTTGCTTCTATACAAAGTGTTGTTTAGAGTTTTAGTGCATCAGTTGAGGACAAACAACGAATTTGAGTTGAGGGTGTTGATATACCGTGAGTTTACAATATTTTTAATACATTTCAGTTAAGAGTTGTGTGTGTCTAGGGCCATTTGTATTGGCTTTTATGTATTTTTCTCATGTTTGCAGGAAATATGTTCAGACGTGGAAACTGAGAGACGCAACTGAAGGATGTGCAAAAAAAGGCATCTACTGAGGTGATCCACGGAGCATAGGTCCATTCACGCTCCGTAGATGGGTGTCATATATGGGCAGGCAAGGCTTGAAGGAAAATCAAGGAATTCTTGACCAAGTTTGGAAGCACGGTTGCAAGCGTAGGTCCATTCATGCTCCATAGATGGGTGTCATAGATGGGCAGGCAAGGCTTGAAGGAAAATCAAGGAATTCTTGACCAAGTTTGGAAGAACAGTTGCAATCGATGGACAGTAGATTGATCAGCAGACCGTACTGCTAATCCGTCAAATGATTCAGAGAAGGGTTCCAGTACCTGATTCTGAAGATTCTAAGTATGGAGCTACGGAGGAGGATCCATGGACCGTAGATCAATCCATGGTCCATATTGGTGCTCCGTCGTTTGGTTCAGGGATCTGAAGATTTTGAAGCTAGAAATTTGCCCAAGTCCTGAGTGACGGAACGGACCTACGGACCGTATATCAATCCATGGTGCATAGGTCAGTATCGTCGATCAAAACCGCGTCCTGAAACATTATTTCCTTATTTCGTTTCCTTTTTAGTTAGGACTTATTTTTCTATATATAGGGCATGTAAACCTCATTTTTGGGGGTTAGACTTCATTACTTTTATTCTAGTTTTTGGCTTTGGAGATTAACTTGCAACTCTAGCAATTCTTAATTTCCTAAGCACGTTGGGTGATTTTTACTTTGAAATTCAAATTCAAATTCTAGGATTATTATACTCTACTACGTAAGTTCATGATTTATTCTTTAAACATTATGAATTGTTTTCTTGCTAACATGGGTAACTAAATCAACAACAAGGGTAGTGGGAACCATGAGAGATTAATGAAGTATGAATAGTAACTAAGTAATTCCCGAATAGTGTTTTGCGTGCATTGATAATTCTTTCACCTAGAAGTCTTTATAACGGTGCGCAACGTTAGAACTCACCTTATTGCTACTTGCCAGACCAAAGATGTAGTTAATAAGAAAAGAATTATCAACAGAGATTTAGTGTAATACTATCTAATAGAATTAATGTCGATTGGTGCGAGGGTGAAAACTAAGCCATATATTTATGTGACGTCTAATATGAGGTAATGGGAAGGGTTAGTAAATTATAAACACGTAGCCAGACCAAGGTGCAGGGTGAAATTCTCTAGATGTCGGACCATGGATTTAGAGATACATAACTTATCGCTTTGCATGTAATACACTAGGAAGGGATCACTATTAGTAAGTTTACGGAGTTATGAGCTTATGTGGAACACATACGCCTTAGTTTCCTTCTCAATTTGATAACAACAAAAGTTTGAATCTTTCTTACTAACGACTTTCATAATTTCCAAAATTTGTTAAACAACCCACCCCCTTTTTACTTATTTGTCTTGGAAATACATTGGCTAAATGAATATAATCATTATTGAACTTAATTCTAAACTACATTCCTCATGGGATCGACCCCAACATACAAGTTGGGTTCTTTACGTGATAACGATCGCTTATGCTTCTGAAAAGAGGTGTAATTTGAGCGTATCAAATTTTACACCTTAACCCCTTTAGATCTCACTCCTCTTTCTCAAGATGTTTTGTTAAGCCTTGATGGGAGTAAGAGAGTTGAATCCATGAAGAAGCTTCATGAAAAGGTGTGGTTGCACTTAGAGAAAAAGAACCAAGAAGTAGTCAAAAGGGCTAACAAGGGCAGTAAGAGGATTTTATTTGAACCGGGTGGGTGATTGGGTGTGGGTACACTTTTGGAATGAGCAATTCCCATGGATATATTCCAGTGCTTGAGAGGCTCAACGACAACACCTAGAAGGTTTCCCTTACTCTGGAGTATGAAGTGCATAACACTTTAAATGTGTGCGACCTGTCACCTTTCCCAACTGTTGATGATGATGATCCGACAAATTTGAGGACAAATTCTTTTCAAGAAGGAGAGAATGATGCAATACAGATTACATCAAGGGCATTCACTAGAATCCAATCTCAACAACTTCAAAGGATAAAAGGGTTATTCATGTAGATGGAGGTAATCGGGATGGTATTGATGACAAGCAAGAGATTTCATACCTTGAAGATCGCATTGGGAGATACTTTTGGCCATGAGGAACCACTTGGCGCATCGCCCAATGGTTAAGATGATGGCCCCACCTCGCTTAATATTCAAGAACGTGGCTAGAACTGAACACCATGCAGGGATACTTGCCGACTAGTCGGTGCATCGGCCAAGACAGTAGACGAGCCCGACATGGCTCGCCCTTTGTCACTTCATGTACTTTTGGGCCCTTTTATCCTAAAACTATAAATTGCTAGTTTGGGTTCATTTTAGACTTAGATTATTTTGAATGTTGAAAACTTAAACTCAAGTATTGCGTGTTGAGAGCTTGGCTATGATTTTTTTTCCATTTGTTAGAAACGTTGGTTACTTGGGATATCGATTCCGTTGAGGTCATCGTAAGAGTTAGGTGATTCTTGTAGGATTAACGGATCGAGGTCTTTGGGTTTTATATTCCCTTTGGTTTCTTTTTGTTTTCTCTTTTTGTGTCTATCTACCTATCTTTACTTTCCGTCTTTTATTTTCGCATTTTAGTGAGATTCCATTATAGGAATTACACCTTAGTCTATTCACTCTCTCCAGCTGAATATATGGGACTGAGTTTAGGATTCACTCTCTCAAGCTGAACCCATGTCAACCCAATACCCACTGACCATCACTCAATAACCTTGGTTTCAAAACCTCACTCTCTCGAACAAGCCGAAAACACAAAGGTAGAACTGCATTTGCAACTATAATTCTTAAATTAAACGACAATTACTGAGTAAACTCACTTCTAAAGAACATTTAAACTAATAATTAGCAATACCCATAAACTAAATCAGCCCATAATCACATAATCACATAATCACATCACATGAATTGGGGTTTTCGCTAGACATCATAAAAACATAAAAATCGTTACCAAATTGTGTTTCAATCAACTTGGTAAGATTAATTTCGTCCTTACAATGCTCCAAGTTGAAGAATCTCAATGACCCACTTCCAATTACTCAAAACTGAAAAACTTCATTTCTCGAAAGCTTAGAAAAAACTAGTCTCAATACTCAGAATTTAATAATAAGTCTGATAATTCATAAACTGAAAAAAATATGATGAAATCTGATACCCGCAGTAATGTTTGAAAATGGATTTATAGTCGCCAAAAATATGTGCTGAATGACCATTGGGCGCAGTAAGTCGGGCTTAACGATCCGCCCTTTGGTCAGTTCCATCGCCTTTCTACTTTGGCCTTCAGCATCCTCAAGTTTAGTAACTTTGGGTGATCCAACATTGCATCGCGCAACCACTCGCCGACTGCTCTTTTCTCTTGCCAACTTGGTTTACTCCTTTAGGGCTTGGCACACTAGAACTTTAGGCGGTCAAATAGCCATTCGGCAAATCGCCAAGTCTAACCAGGCTCTCTTTTCTTCGTTCTTTCGGTTCGCTTCGTTCCTTTTTGCAAATTAGTGTTAATGCTTTGTTCCTCACTCCATATACCTAGAAATCAAGGGTTTTTCATCAGTTATTGGCACAAAATAAGCATTTGAGGACACTAAATCATTGTAAATAAAGCCCTAATTGAGTCCAAATCTCGGACTCATCAAAACTATAGGAAGATGTTCTAGAAACATTTCTGGGTACTCATTAACTACTAGAAGTTACTTAACAGTTGGGGTTTCGGAGCTTGAATCATTAACATGAACTAGATGATAGAGATAACCCTTAGAGATCATCTTTCTGGCCTGAAGGTAAGAAATGAATCGACCCATAGGCGTTAATCTACTACTCTTCAATTCTAAGATAGGTTCGTCTTGAAACTGAAAACGAATGATCCTAGTACTACAATCGACTAATGAATAACAATAATGTAACCGATCCATGCCTAGAATGATATCAAAATCTACCATTTATAACTCTGCAAGATATGTTGAGGTGACTTTCTGAGAGACTGTAACAAGGCAATTTTTGTCTACATGTCTAACTATGACTGGGTCACCGATTGGAGTAGAGACTGAGAAGGGTTCTGAGAGAGTTTCTAGACTAACATTGAAGTTGATGTCTATATAAGGAGTTACAAAAGAAAGAGTAGCCTCTGCATTGTGTAACTTTGGGCGATCCAACACTGCATTGCGGAACCAGTCAGCGACTCACTGACTGCACCTTTCTCTCGCCAACTTGGTTTTCTCCTTCAAGGCTTGGCACATTGGAACTGTACGCGGTCAAATAGCCATTCCATGAATCGCCAAGTGGATTTGGCGATCACCAGGCTCTCTTTTCTTCGTTCTTTCAGTTCTCTTCGTTCCTTAGTCCATATACCTGGAAATCAAGGGTTTTTCATCAGTTATTGACACAAAATAAGCAATTGAGGACACTAAACCATTATAAATAAAGCCCTAAATGAGTCAAAATATCGGACTTATCAACACCCCAACTTAAACTTTTGTTTGTCCTCAAGTAAAACTCAAGTTCAGCTGTTCAAAAAGGATGTCTCAAACGGTGCTATACAAGCCTCAATCATGAATGCACACAACAAGACTCAGCTTACTCATGCAAGGATCAACTGTGCACTCAAAGGTTCAAGCTGTGACTCACCATTACCAAAGATTCTCAAGTGCACAATACTTGCTTCAAATGCAAGTTCAAGCTCAACAAAGGTACTCAAATGCCCTCACACAGAACATGATTTCATATTCAGAGAATACTCTTCAACAATTTAAAGCTCTGGAATCACATACAACTCTCACACTCACAAAGATGATTACATGCTTGACTTCACCCATAGGTTTGCCCTTATTTTCCAACCAACAATTGTTTCAACTCACTCAAGATCAAAAAGGTGTTTTCAAGGATTGTAACGGGGTTGAGTTTAAAGGTATGGTCATTTAGGATCAATGGTTTCTTTCCTCATGAAATGTGATATGAACAAAAGTTTCTTCCTTTTTCTTCATCATTCTCATTCATGCTCAAAACTCACCCTATTATTAATTTTCCATGGAACTTTGGACACCCCATTTCTTTTGAATCTTTCACACTTTATTTCTCAACTTTTTTCATTCTTTTTTTTTAATTTTTCTTTTCTCTTTCTTTTGTATGGAGGGGTTCCATCATTCTCAAAACCATGGACCAAGGGAGACCTCTTTGCACTTCTTGATATGCCTTCTCTTTTCACCACACCCCAACTAAGTCTTTTGGCCTTAGTTGGCTATTCAAACAAACCACATTTCATAAGGATTATAGGTGAATGGATAAAGAGAGGGTTACAATTGTATCATGTTTCTTCCAAGAAAAGGCTAATTATCAAAGGATGTTCAAGCAAAGTTCACACACTCACAAGGTTGGCTAAAAGAGGTATAAAGTCAAATTGTTTAAATCTTTAAAATTATTGCCTACGATCATTTCAAGAGCTTGCATCACTTAGTCAATCGGACAAACGGGGAAAATGTTAGGTGTCACACACATAGTTCACGGTAAGTTCATCACATAAAGCATTGGCACCAATATCACACAAGACTCCACACATTCGGTAGTGTGCAATGTTCATCACAAGAGCCTTTATTCGATAACCGGCTAGCCACAATGAGATTCAAAAAGTTCACATATTTCCTATGCAACTTCACTTGGCCTCATCGTAGCCGCACATTCATTTTTTTAAAATTAAGAGCACTATTTAAGTCATTAGTATTGATCAAGACCAATACTCAAATTTGCAGAGAACAACCATAGTCACATAAAACCAAGAGGTGGCACACAAATTTTCAAAAAGGTCAAAAAACTATTTCCAATTAAACAAGGAGCCACAAGCTCAAACATCCACAAAATAGTGTCAAAACACAATTTACATCACAAAACCTAATGTATAAACAAAACAATAATCACAAGATGTAGGTATGGAAATACCTCACCTCACCATAAAAAAAAGCAATTTGTCCTCAAATGTAATAAAAACATCCAAAAATCAATAAAGCTGACAGAGAGGGAGATAAAGAGGGGTCCTATCTAAAAAGTTGCTTCGTCGGTCGAGGCATTAGTGCCCGGTGTACCCTCAGCAGTACCAGCTCCACTGGACCCAACCATGGTGGTGTCTCTTAAGGAGGTCTGGCGGGTAGTCTCGAACATCACATCCTTAAGATTGACGAGATCATCATACACATCAATATCTCACTACCCAAGCTGCTACTCATCTATCTCCGCCTCTGATGCATCAGCTGCCACATCCATATGTACGTCTCCAGTGGTAGTCCAAGGGATCTCAGAAGTAGCTGAAGCATCCTCTTTCTCAGCTGCCTCAAATAAAGTGGTGAAGTCTGTAGACTTTAGACAGTCTACATCCTTCCTCAGCTCTCAAAGTTGTAACCTCTGAAGAATCCCCCTTTCAACGCTCACAATTCGCGACTCTGGCTATCAAATCATTAGTAAAAGTCCATAGGGGTGTTAGTGCAGCAAGAATACCACTCTCGATCATCCATGGGACTTCAGCCTCTAATCGGGTAGCCCTCACATCAGCCGAATGGGCTAGGTGCCCCATCTTTAGGATCATAGCCTGAGTAATCCTGGTGGACTTGGAAGAGGTAGAAATACTAGGATCCTGGGAGGAAGAAGTGGGAGAAAATGTACTTGAAGGCCCATAGTTCGGAGTAGGCAAAGATGTCTCTGTAGGTATCATCTCTAAATCAATCTCCGTGGATATGTCCACTGGAGCCGCTCTCCTCCTGTCTGCCTCCTCCCGAGTGTACTCGGCCAATATACGCCGAATGTCAGTGGGAGAAGAAGGAGTGACCTCAATATCTTTCACCACATCCCGAGGAACTCCAGCACGACGACACAACTCTATAATCAAAACTGGGAATGGAAGGGATGTCTGATGTTGTTTGGCCCTCATGGCTATCTCCTGCTCAATAATCAATCCCAAGTTGAGACGTTTTTTTTCTATGATCAATCCCAGACTGGATTCCTTTGCATGGAAAAGAATGGATTCATTCTGAGAAGGCATAATCGAGCTGCTGATGAACCCGAACCAGTATCGTTCAACAATATTCATATCCTTCTTCTCTATCTGGAGTTCCCCCTCAATCCACCTCGGGGTGGTATCAAAAATAAGGACGGAAAGCTAGCCTTTTAGGTCATCCATGGACTGAGCTGTCGTCAGGCCCTCATATTCATGCTCGAACCCTGTGGCTCTCTCAAGGACATCATTTATGTGATCGCTACAACACTCGACTTTTTTTCCTCGGACCTTGACCGACTTCACCGGTCTCAAGGCACTGTCCTTCATCTTCCCCTGAGGAACCAGATCACCGTAAGTAGAACTCATGTACCCAAGTGGGGATATATGCGCGCGCCTCAGGGCCTGGTGAAGATATCGAATCTATGCCACCTAAGTGTGTCCAATAATAGAGGGTACTTTCCCTTTAAGCCATCTATGGATAAAAACTTCTTTTCCAGAATCGTCCTCAGTCCCTCTGCTTTTAATCTGTTGATTAGCCTAGGAGGAAGAACATGTACTGGTTGCACTAGGGCCACAGGTGGTGCCGGAGCTTGCACTGTATTTGTTGTAGGGGGAGTAGCTACTGGAGCTTTAGAAGAGTCAGGGCCAAACCTAGCACGAATCTCCCCTCACTTGGATTGCAGTGGCTGGTCATCATCCAGCTCGGAGAACGTAACTTGGGAGTCAAAGGACTTTCCCTCGCTGCCGAAGTTGTGCTCCAGAAACTCAGTAATAGGCTTTTTGCCCTTGCCATTGCCTCCCTTTGGAGGTTCAGTTCTTCCCTTTTTAGGAGGGTTGGCTCCTCCTTCATTTATAACTATGACCCATGCTCCTTTACGGGGCGACATATCAAGGTTGGTTCTAGCCATATCTGCAAAAACATCACAAAAAGTTTGCTTCATATCCAGAAATAGTGCAGAATAACAATTGCAGAAAGACTCGCCAAACCGATCCCCGAGTCGCTAAATTTCTTTGGCAAGATAGATCGGGATCATCGAAAGGATTGGCTCAGAATTTCCCAGAAAAATTGGCATGTCGGTGATGGGAGAGGCCTTCCGGCTAATCGTCAACCTCATTCGGCAAGCAAGGACCAGCCTGCCAAAAATTACAATGCATTTTTAAGGATTAGTGGCGTATAAACGGCAGTCAAAGAAGACAATCGACAAATCACCAAGTGCACTCGGTGAACTCAGGCTTCTCACTGAAAGTTACAAAACCTAAAATCGATTAAGCATGAAATTATAGGTGATAAAGGGGGATTCGGCGAACCGCCGAGTGGTTCGGTGACTCGACCAAGCTCACCAAACTGCACAACGTGCCTACTTTCAACCCCAACTTTCTATATTCAACCACGCAGCCCGCGAAAACAAAATCAAACTACACACTAGCACAATTAGACCAAAACCCATGCTACCTATGCCCCCGAGATACTCCGACTTCTCCAGATTTGACCAAATTTGGCCAAAATAATAGCTATCGATCAATCATAGGCCAAACTACGTCATTTGGCACAAATGTGGGTTACTTAGACTTCACACGACTAGACCCAACAACGAATTAACACAACCCAACAATTTAGATCACTTTAAGCAAGAAAATTTCGAGATATCAACGATTAATCATTTCAGGAAAAATATTCAAATTATATTCGAAAAATAAGCACACAATTACGGATCAGAGAGGCCCAACACACATCACTAAGATAAAAACAATTGAAAATGAGTAGAATTGCTAAATATAAGTTTGGGATTTTGAAAACTAACCTTCAATACCGAATAAATAGTTTGAAAAGCTATGAGGCAACAATATCAAACCTCGAACACATAATCAACAATTAAAAAGCATTAAAAACATAAAAATATGGAAAAATAAAGTGCGGTGTGAGTTTGGGAAGTTAAAAAGTGAGGGAATGTGAATGATTCTGAACTTTTTAACTTTTGGCCTTTAAAACCGTTCAGTTCTCGCCCATTCGACGACATTAGTTTTTCTCCCCGACAGGCCGAGTGGGTACTTACCTTGCCAAGTTTTACAGGACCTCCAGTTATTGTGGGGGTCCAAACAGTGGACAAAGTCATAATCGCCGACTTGTTCGGTTACTCGCCTACTTGTTCGGTTACTCGCCTACAAGTCTATGGGCCCACTGAATTTTACAGACTCTCTAGTTTTCTCAGGTTTAAATGTGACGAAATCTGACCCATCTAGGTATCCAACTGTTTGATAGAGATGGAGTGAGAACTAACCGTCTGGCTAAGGCTTAGTACATCTTCTTTCATCTCTTTCAAAATTTTATCAAACCCCTCAACTTTGTTGAGAATACGAGACAACATATCATCAGACCGGCCACCCTATGAATCCTTTTGCTTTTGACGCTCGTGGGGAGGAATGTACTTGTCCTTCTTCCCATCCCTTTCTTTCCTAGTGGGGTTACGATCCCTCAACTCTCTATCACGATCTATCCAACCTTCATCCCTAATCCAACCTTGGTTACCACCTTGCCTCGAGTAGTTTTCATGATAACCACCTCTTTGGTTGGCTAGGAAATTCACCTCCTTGTTGTACAATGCTTAAAACTTGGCCTCTTCGGGGTTTACACACCCAACACCCACAACATTGACACTTCTAGCACTAGCTCCCATGACATTTTTGGACAAAATGTCAAGTTGGGTCATGATCTTTGCCATGTTTTGGTCCCACTCCTGATCTTTCTCAAGCTGCTCTTTGGTCAATTTAAACGTGAGAGGGGAGATCTGATCTTCACGGGTGTAACAAGCCTATTTGTTTTTGTCATACCATCCAAGAGTTAAGCTGCTATAATGTAAGGTCGTTGCATCAAACCTACCGGAGAAAGTTGGCAGCTACTCCCTTGTTAACCGATTCAAGGCTTCGGTAAAAATATTGCAGCAAAACGTTGTCGGGTAAACCATGTGTTGGGCATTGCAGCACCAACTACTCGAATCATAGCCAAGTCTCATGAATTGGATCACCCTCTAAACGCTTGAAGCTTTGGATGTTGTCCCGAGGTGTCATCATCATCAAAGGAGGGAAAAATCACACTTGAAATGCGGTGACAAACTCTTCCCACGAAGTGATTGAGTCTCGAGGCAATTCAGCCAGCCACTTACATGCCTCTCCTATTAAAGAAAATCGGAACAACCTCAACCGGACTGACTCTTGGGATATGTTCTTGAAGGAGAACGGCCCGCATACATAAAAAAAAGTTTATAATATGCACATGGGGATCCTTATGAGGCATCCCACTGAACAACCCTTTCAATTGCAAGAGCTTCAACATAGTACTTGTAATATAGAACACAGTGTTCCCTTCAACCAGAGGAAAGCTAATGGCACCAATTCCACCCATTAGATGATGGTCATAGCATTAAGCTCATTGACATCGTTGAGGTTGCCGATGTCATCTTGGTGGCCCCTTGGCTACCATTGCTTCCGTTCACACTCATACTCACTGTTTCAAAACACAAACAAAAAAACCAAAACTAAAAGTAAGTAGATTCAACTATGACTAACAAGAACAAAAGTAAACTTCACCTAAAAATCTTAAACAACACCACTCCCCGGGAGCGGCGCCATTTGGATTAGTGTTTCAAGGACACTTCATCCGATTCTAAGTGTCAACGATCGCTAGTTAGTATAAAACCCAACTAAATGAGTTGGGGTTGAATCCCACATGGAGTAGTACATTTTCAAGATTCAATAGCAAAGTGTGAACATGGTCAAATCAGTCATAGGAATAGACATTTTAGAATGAAAACATATTTCAAATTAGGGGGTGACACGAATGTCTAATAATAGGGGGGGTTTTGTTCTAATTATCAACTACTACAACAACAAACAATACGAAATAACAATAATGGGCCGAGTTCTTGGGATGTGATTCGATTATAGGCTAATATAGACAAACAGGTAATTGCAACTATTAGGAAATAGAAAAATATTAGTGAGTAAAGTAAGCCATAGAGGGAATAAACTTT
Organism: Solanum verrucosum; assembly: GCF_900185275.1. Taxonomy (NCBI): domain Eukaryota; kingdom Viridiplantae; phylum Streptophyta; class Magnoliopsida; order Solanales; family Solanaceae; genus Solanum; species Solanum verrucosum. Next base: position 1,476,596 of record NW_026019924.1, read on the forward strand.
TTCTCAAACAATTTACCTCGAATCAAGTCGGTTTCTCTGGAACACCAATAAGCAGGCAAAATAAGACCAGCCTAGACCTTAGTCTATTCACTCTCGAGCTGATTATGTGGGACTGAGTTTAGCATTCATTCTCTCGAGCTGAACCCATGTCAACCCAATACCCACTGACCATCACTCAATAACCTTGGTTTTAAAACCTCACTCTCTCGAACAAACCAAAAACACAAAGGTAGAACTGCATTTGCAACTACAATTCTTAAATTAAACGACAATTACTGATTAAACTCACTTCTAAATAGCATTTAAACTAACAATTAGCAATACCCATAAACTAAATCAGCCCATAATCACATAATCACATCACATGATTTGGGATTTTCCATAGACAACATAAAAACATAAAAATCGTTACCTAATTGTATTTCCATCAACTTGGTAAGATTAATTTCGTCCTTACAATGCTCCAAGTTGAAAAATCTCAATGACCCACTTCCAATATCTCGAAACTAAAAAAACATCAATTCTCAAAAGCTTAGAAAAAACTAGTCCCGATACTCAGAATTTAATAATAAGTTTGATAATTCATAAACTAAAAGAAATATGATAAAATTTAATACCAAAAGTAATGTTCTAAAATGTATTTATAGTCGCCAAAAATATGCGCCGAATGACCATTAGGCGAAGTAAGTCGGGCTCGGCGATCAGCTCGACGATTCGCCCTTTGGTCAGTTCCATTGCCTTTCTACTTTGGCCTTCAGCATCCTAAAGTCCTGTAACTTAGGGCAATCCAACACTTCATCGCGGAACCACTTGTCGACTGCTCTTTTCTCATGCCAACTTGGTTTACTCTTTCATGGCTTGGCACACTCGAACTTTAGGTGGGAGTAGCTATTCGGTGAATTGCCAAGTGGACTTGGCGATCACCAGGCTATCTTTTCTTCGTTCTTTCAGTTTGCTTCCTTCCTCTTTGAAAATTAGTTTCAATGCTTTGTTCCTCAGTCCATATTCCTGGAAATCAAGGGTTTTTCATCAGTTATTGGTAGAAAATAAGCATTTGAGGACACTAAATCTTTGTAAATAAAGCCCTAAATGAGTCCAAATCTCGAATTGATCAGAACTATAGGAAGATCTTCTTGAAACACTTCTAGGAACTCATTAACTAGTAGAACATACTCAAGAGTTGGGGTTTCGGAGCTTGAATCCTTAACCTAAACTAGATGATAGAGATAACCCTTAGAGATCATCTTTCTAGCCTGAAGGTAAGAAATGAATCGAACCATAGGCGCTAATCTACTAGCCTTCAATTCTAAAATTGGTTTATCTTGAAACTGAAAACGAATGATCCTAGTTCTACAATCGACTAAGGCATAACAAGAATGTAACTAATCCATGCCTAGAATGATATCAAAATCTACCATTTCTAAATCTACAAGATCTGCTGAGGTGACTTTCTGTGCTACTGTGACAGGGCAATTTTTGTATACTCGTCTACCTATAACTGGGTCACCAACTGGAGTAGAGACTAAAAAGGGTTCTAAGAGAGTTTCTGGACTAACATTGAAGTTGACTTCTATATAAGAGTTTATAAAGGAAATAGTAGCCTCTGGATCTAACAATGCATAAGCTTCTAAGACAAAGACTCGTAACGTACTATTGACTACATCAAAAGAATCTTCTTCATCCTTGCGAGCCTGGAGAGCATACAACCTATTTTGGCACTGACTGCCACTTGTACCAGATGAGTTACCCTGCTGAGTCGGGTGACCTGATGGTGATGTTGAAGTTGTGGACTGAGCTCTACCATTGTTACCTCCTTGACCATATTTAGAAGGACAATCTTTCAACCTGTGACCAAACTAACAACACCCAAAGCATCCTTCATTTCCTGCAAGACACACATCTGGATGGTTCTTACAACACTTTGGAAAGGTTGGATAGGTTCTGGTACTTGAAGTACTCTCATGCGACTTAGAGCATAATGCCTTACCTTTCTGATAATTTTGGAACTTGAAGGATGGAACACTAGCTGATGAAGGGGCTGGAGCTGAAGACTTTTGCTAAAACTACGACCGATTTCCACCACCCGATTTCTGTTGAGAATACTCATAGGTTTCTGATCTAGCCTTCTTATTCTCCTTAGCCTGATCCCTAAGCTTATCTCTCTCAACCTGCTGAGCATGAGTCATGAGCCTAGAGATGTTCATCTTTTCATGAAACATCGCATTTCTACACTCTGTTTTAACTAGATCGGATACCCCATACAAAAACTTAATCATTTGAGCCCTGGAATCGGCATCCATGCGAGCATACCTAGAGAGTTGGGTGAACTTGAGTCCATACTCTTGGACTATCATACTACACTGCCTTAAATTCATGAACTCTTATGCTTTTGCCTCTCTTAACTCCTTCCGGAAGAACCTATCTAGAAAAGCTTCAGTAAAGCATTCCTAAGTGATAAGAGCCACATTTTTACCTCTGTTCTTATTCCACCGAGTATACCATATGTGAGTTACATCCTTAAGCTGGTAGGATGCCCACTCGACCCTATCATTACATGTCACCTGCATCACTGCAATAATCTTCTTGACCTCATCTATGAAGTTTTGGGGATCCTCACCAATCTGTGATCCTAAGAACTCAGGCAGATTCATCCTTAAAAAATCTCAAACCCTGGCTGCCACTGATCCACCACTAGCATTTACAGGAACTAGAGCCTGCTGGTTGTTCTGGTTAGTCACCGTCTGAGCCAAACGTTGGATAGCATTCGAAACTTCCTGATCTGGGATTGGAGGAGTTGCATTAGCAATGCGTGCATTTACATTCGTTCTATAAGCTATACGAGGAGGCATGATCTGAAACGCATAACAAAGGATTAGAACGAGGAAGTTGGATCATACCTCATGCATGACAAGAGTAACAAGAAAAAGAAGTTTTCCGAAAACACTTTGTAGCCTCCCTCTCATTAGATGTGGTGCACTTCACATCCATGAAAAGGACTCTACTTATTGTTTCTTTTTAGACATCCTACGACACTTAAACCTAAGGCTCCAATACCAAGTTTATCACTCCCCGAAACTACCCCCAAAACTTGGACATGGCATCTAGGATCACGAGTGACCCCAAGATAACCCTGCTACAATATCGTAAGCATACTAAATAAACTAAAGTTAGGAAATAATGTGTGGAAGCTAAGTCATGAGATAATCTGAAATGATGAGGAATGCCCATATACTAAATCTGAATGTATGGAAATAGAGAGTTTAAACAACAACTGAAATTCAAACTCTAATACTAAAGTTGAATCTAACTATGTCTAAAATAAGCCTCTACAGACTAGAAGTGTTGGGACATGCCCCAGCTAAATCTAGCAAAACTAAAACTAAAACTAAAAGAAAAGAAGGAGAATCATGTCAACAATCCTCGTAGAATGAGGACTTACCATTGATGATACTGAACTGAAGATCGGGAACCTATCTATGTGTGATCTAGAAGGTGAGAACTTGAACCTACATCACGAGAAGATGTAGCGCAGAGTATGTGTCAATACTTGAAAGGTACTAAGCATGCAAGATAGAGTAAAGCTGAACAATAACATAACTAAACCAAAGTACAATATCTGAGCAATGATAAGAGATAAACATGATACTAAACTGAGGATACTGAGCATGAAATAACTTAATATAATGATCGAGTTTTATAGCATGCTGAAACTGAAATCTGAACTAAACCTGATAACATGATCAATCAAGTAGAATCTGACTGTAAGGGAGCTATAATAACCAACATAAAACAACCTGAGATAAATGTGGAGTCCGATGTATACACCCTATCGAGAGGACCCAATATATCTGGCCAAAGGTATAGAGGCATGACTGGCGTGATCACTAAAATAATGCCCACATAAGGGACTTACAATCTATGAGGCACGTAGTTATGGGACTTGAGGGTGACTGACCCTTGTCCACTCGATATTAAGCTACTCCCAATTAGAATGTAAACAAGGAATATTACAAATAAAATGCCGAAGTACTGAATAGCTCAATTACTGACATGAAAACTCTGAGAATGTAACAATTATGACTAATTATATGACATTCATAAACTAAAGCATGTGTATGTCTAAATAATCTGACCTAGAATGTATAATTCATGAACTAAACGAGTATATACAACTAGGGTTCAGAATATTATACATGAAACTGAGCAATAACATGATAATTTGATTTCAATCATTCTAACAACTAAAACCCAACAATTTCTAGCACTCAAGAAACCCTAGGTCTAGATAATATTAAGGTAATCAAGATTCTGACTAAAATCTAGGGACCTAATGGGTGAAAGGAACCCACTAGTGAAATCCCACATACCTGATGAAGAATTCCACGGAGAAATCTTTCAATTTCGGAGTTGAAACTGATGAAAACCTGATGTGTTCTTGGGCTAAGGCTTGGTCGACTCTTTCTCCTTCTGCGTTCTAATTTTTCTAAGTTTTTGGTGAATGGTTTTCTTAGGGTAGATTCTGATTTAGTTACTAGGCTAAAAGTGGTCAAAACTATGTAGTTTAGGGGTTAAATGGCATAGTATAGAGGTCCACCGCATAAGGAAAAGACAAATCGTCCCTTGACTTAACTGTTGTCGAGGCCAACCGACGGACAAGACCCACATACCGTGGATGGACCGACGGTCCGTTGTGCTCAATCGTCGATAGGCTTCAGAGAGTTGAAATATGGGGTCTGACCTACGGTTTGTAGGTCCTAGGGTGGGTCAGGACTTAGAATAATTTCCTGGTGGTTCTGGGGATGGATTGCAGGTTGAGAACCACGGACCAGCAGAATGGATCGTGGGTCCCTCTACTGTCAGTGGGTACCCCTACGGTCCATGGGTGGTGCCTTTCGATCCCACCAACAACTCCTGAAACCTACATTTTTGTAGTTCTAGCATACGGGGTATTACGAAAGTACTTTAACACTAGTTATATCTAAGTACTCTCACCGTCGATCATAACAAAAATATATTTTCAGTTTTATTTTTCATTTTTAGCATAGAAGTACAATGGATATTTAACTTTCTTTTTTTTGCCTCAGGGTTGAAGGATTAACTGTACTATCTGCCACCACACCGTAGTGTGCCCACAATCTCTGCAACTCTCTTCCGTAGCCACCCTCACCGGTGACTACGCCCTCTCCATCCACATTAGTTAAGGTTGTTTGTTCGCATAGTTGCTAGTTGTGCCGCCACCTGTGAATCCCATGGCCTAGAAACCCAGATCTCTTAGGGGTCGTTTCGTAAAGTGTATAAAAATAGTGTTGAATAGAGTATATTAGTAATGCTTGCATTAGTAATGCTTGTATTAGTTATACTAGTATTAGTTATGCATAGAATATTTCTTATGCATTGTTTGGTTTGGTGTATTAACTATAGTATGCATTGTATAATTATATTTATATACAAAAGTATCCTTCACAATTATGGTGGAAAAGATGTAAAAGTGCTTTTTGGGGGTAATTGGGTCTTTAACCATGATAATGCACGCATTAAATCCTTTGCATTGCTAATACCTAGAAATCCATGGTATTAGTAATACACTGCTCAATACACAATAGAGTGTATAGCTAATGCAAGTATTAGTTATACATAGCATGAAAAAATGTACCAAACAAGGAACTACTAATACATATAGTTATTGCATGCATTATTTTTGCTAATACACTCTACAAAACGACCCCTTATTGCTTTAGTCTCTCTCTTATATCTTTTCTTGTTCTTTCTACTACCTTTCCAGATGATAACTATAATTGGATCGTGTCCTACTCCAACGACTTTGTTGTATCTCCCTTGACCCACACTGTTTCATCTTCCCTTTCCTTATTCTTTACTATCTTTTCTGTCTATTTCTACTCTATTTGCAGGTAATCTTTTGATCTAGATACAAGTCACAAGGTTCTGGTTAAAACTAGAATTGAGGTCTTCGGAGACTTCCGGAAAACCTATGGTGACTTCTGGCGACAACAAAGTATTAGGTTTCATGTTTCTTCAACATTTGCTACACAAAAAAGGTTTTGATTGTGCTCTTGCAATATTTTCATTTCTTACATAATATTGTCAACCTAACATGTACCTTTCCAGTTTTCATTGTATTCTTAACATGTACCTTTCCAGTTTTCATTGTATTCTTACATTTGATCAGCTCCCATTCATAATTTTATTTCATAGATTCAATGATTTATTTTCTACTAGTATTAACACTCATTTTCATAACCCCCATGTTTAAATTTTCTCATGTTTGCTTGTATTTAGGTTTTAAGATTTGTTTCCATTGTTATATTCACATAGAAATTGTTTTTATGCTAGTGTTCAAATATATCTTTCTTGTCTAATTGTTGATCTCTTGTGTTAGTATACAATTGCATATCTCACTGTTTCTTGATCCACAGTGTCATATATTCCATATATCTTGTGGGTTGTCTTGTGTTAGTATACTGGGTGTACACATATTCTAGGGCTGATTTCTTTTGTTCATTCATTATATTATTTCTTGCATTTCATCAATTTTTAGTATAGTAAATTAGTCCTAGACTCAACGCTTGTTTAAGTAGTTCTAGTATATTTCTATGTCTTTTACATCTTATTCAGCTTACATCTCCCTAGTAGCTTTGGTGAACGATGTTGAACTAAGGTTATGTCTTCAGTTAAGGCCGGGGGCAAGGGAAAGTAGTGGTAACTGGGAAATGAAATTTCTTAAGCTGAAGGTATAGGGTCGTGGAACATAGGATTACAAATAAAAAACTCCATAAATCTAGTGAAGACTCTAAAAAAAGGAAGATAAAATATAGTTTAGGTCAAACAGTCCAAATGTGTAGGTATCAAGGCCAAGGATGTGGACGAGTTTAAATTGCCATATTGAGGCAATTTGTAGTAGCTTTAATGATTTCACAAAGTCTTTGTTTTTTGGGAGATGATTGGAATTGGAGCTTCAATTGTTGATTTTGCAAAAGCTTTTGAGTTAGTAATATAATAACTAATTTGTGTGTTTCAAAGAGGGAGAGCCAATTGGTTACCTTTCATCGCATGGTATTTAATATTGTCATGACCAAAAGTTAACCCTAGACGTCACATGTCATATAGGACCCCGGGAGACCATACACAAGTCACTTGACATACATGCAACTTAATAGAATATAAGTAAGTCGTCTCATATCATAAGTGAGAGTTTGAACATAAGTGCAGAATCATAATTATGTCGCGACAGGCCCTTCTAAAACAACATTGGTTTGGTAGGGACGTAAGTCATACACCATGTAAAATATCTGAAGTATAAAGAATAAAAGCAATAAATGTTTCTTCATGGCTTTGCCCTCTGAGTAATAGGAGTCACCTATCCAATAGCTATTAGCAATCCAAGCTAGCCATCAGTGGGAGGAGAAGGATCATCATACCCTATATTATGAGCTTATATGGGTGCAAGTATAATCACTACACGGAATGTAATAATTTTAGGAAAAATGAGTAAATGTAGACATGATATTATAGTAGGCTTAACACATGTAATGAATGACCAAGTAAGACATTTAAAATCTTAGAAAACAATGTCATTATAGACATCAGACAAGGTCATGCATTAATAAAAAGATATAAGGAAATCATTAAGGAAAAATCATAGTTCTTTTGTGGGATATTAGCTTTAACTGACAATAAACCATCCAAGCTATGACATGAAATTTTGTGTAACCCTTACACCGAAAAGAGGAAGTCTAATTGCCAAGGTAAAAATCCATATAATTTATTTAGGCTATGTGAATCCACTATCTAGGTCATTTAAGATAACCAACCGGGGCACGTAGTTTGGAACTAGATATTGCTACTAAAATCTATCCTATTTGAGCCTCAACCTTAAATTCCTCTCGGTGCTAAGTAAAATCCCAACAGAGTAGACAAAGTCAACTATTAAAGCATAACATTACGAAAGACAATAATCAAAATATCAATTCAAATCATAAAATCGTATAAGAGTAGCTCCTTGGAAAACCATGATTTGATAAACTTTTCCATAATAGACACTTACCTTTCTAAGAATCTAAAATAATTATTTCCTTTCAAATTGTGAGAAAACTTTTTACAAACCTATGATAATTAAGTTAAAATCATGCTTAAATCATAACTTCTTCCTTTCCTAAATATGCATTAAATCCCTTATCAATTAATGATCGTAATTCATACTTCATAGGTGAAAATCAAAGCATAAATCATGGGTCTATATGAAGTCAATTTAAAATCATGTAATTAGGTTAAATCATGCATAATAATAAAGAATAACATCAATTTAATCATAATCAAATAGACCCATGGATATTTACATAAACCCTAATTCAATTGGGTAAAATTGAATTTGAGATTGAAGTTCTTCTGTTACCTAATGGATGGAAGGTATCCATTTGATAATCAAAGCCTAGAAAAGAGATCGAGATTGTCAACCTGAAGCTTGAAACTCTAGCTTTCACCGTGGAGCTTGAGAGAGAACTGGAGGGAATGAACTTTGAGGGAATTTGGGGATTTGAGTGTATATGATAGAATGAGGTATTTTGAATGGTTAATTCAATTAAAGGGGTAATTATAGGTTTAGAATGACAATGTTAGAGGTTAGGTGGATAGGAAAAGACCAAAACACACTAATTAAAAACTACCGGAGCAATCAATGGTCCGTACTAGTAAACCCTAGATTCAAGTACTAGAAATCCAACATTTGGTTCCATTTCCCACGAAACCTTTCTTATGGACCGTCAATCGTAGCAGTGTTTGGATTACTTCTACAGACACTTCATATGCCAAATAGGCGATCTCATAACTCATCCTAGTCGACCGTAGATCAATCTTTCAGGACTTGAATTTTCCCAAAACTTAACTAAGTTCCTACGAGTGCTACCTACGACCTGTGGAGGCTTCAACAAATTGTAGATGATCCCGTAGGTTTGAAGGTGTAGCCAAAAATTTAATCCTTCTCTTTTTCAGGTAAAATTTCCCATTCCAGAGGTGTTACAAATACTTATATAGATAACTTGCTTCTTAGAAATTGTGATAAAGTCCTTTGTAAGGATACAAAGGTTATTTTAAGTGAGAATCTTAGTAGCCAACACAAGACTTTGGTGACGGACTCTGAGATTGAGAGGAATAGGAGAAAACCATATATGACCAATTGAGGATGGAATTGGGTGACTTGACCCTACTCTTACCACAAAGATGGAGGAGAAGTTGATTGGTATAAATGCCTGGATTAGTTGAGAGGATGTGAGAAACATGTGAGATAAGACAACCAATTTCATTAGGAAAGTGGCTACAAAGGTGGTAGGTGTATCTAGTGGTTGCTTTGATGGTCATCGATGAGATAGGTGGTGAAACCAAGAAGTCTAGGTAAAATTTAAAGAAAAGAAGGTTGTCTCTAAAAAAATGGTGGAGTGTTTGGATGAGGGAAAGAAGCTGAAACTTAAAAAAGTCTATAAGACGATAAACACACAAGCCAAGTTAGCAGTTACTACTTCAAAGACGTCTACTTTCGAATTCTTATATGTCGAGCTACCGGATCAATATGGGGATAGGAAATTTTGAAGGATCAATAAAGTGAAAGAGATCAAATCTCATGAATTGAAATGTGCATTAATCATAAGTAAGACAAGGTGTTGGTGGAAGAGACCTCCATTAAGAAAAGATGGCAAACATACTTCCAAAAACTCTTAAACGAAGTAAGGGACAAAGACATTGTTTTAGGTGAGTTAGTGCACACTAAAAGAGTTTGGGACTTTGGGTACTATAGGAGTTTTGGGGTAGCGTACGTTAAAGCGTTATTAGTAGGATGGGCAGGGGATGAGAGATTGGACCCGATGAGATTCTGGTGGAATTTTGAAGGAACCAAGACAAGGCATGTTTAGAATTGTTGACTAGGTTTAATATTATTTTTAAGACAACAAAAATACTTGACAAATAAAGGTGGTGTAAAATGGTTCCATTGTATAAGCGCAAGGGTGATACAGAAAAGGGTTAAATACTCGCTCTTAGCTTGATCATCTAAATAATATCATGTTTAACCTCCTAAATTGTAGAACACCTACAGTACACCAAGTTACAAAGTCTTTTAGAGTGCGCCCATTAACCTTATAATGTCTTTATCCTATTATTCCGTTAAGATTTTGTGGAACTATGTTTTCGATCTTTGCTTAGTAGAGGTCTCTTTCACCAAAACCTTTCCTTCCTCAGATTTGATGCGCTTCACTTGATCCAAGTCATGGGCCTTTTTTTATGTCGCTTTCACGAGCCTATACAACCATTTGAAAGTTTTCATCTTAGTAGTCATAACTACTAACTTAGCTTCTGCCTTTGTTTTCTTATAAATCCCTTTAGGGTTTCATTTCTCCTCCTTGTCCATGCACTCCACAAACTTTGTATATGCAACCTTCTTTGTTTCCACTTTCGTTGGAGTTTTCCATCCCTCGCCCCCACTAATATCCTTGATGAAGACCAAAGTTACCCTTCGATATCCTTCACACCTCTATAGCTACTCCACTAATGCAACTATCTGCCTTAACCGACATGTTTTTCACATCACTGCTATTTATTCCAGACTCCACACCAATAAACTTCTCCCCCATCACCTGAGAAATAGCTAGGGTGAAGCCACTGAATTTAAACCTCATTCTGTCATATAAGGTCTTCTTCCTCCTATGCCTCTTAATCTCCATATCGATCATAAAAAGTTTGTATAGGGTTGTTATATTCTCTCTCGAAATAACAAGGCAGTCCTTAAGAAGTCTTTAATCACTCATCCTAAGGAGCAAGTAATATAAGTCATAGCTACCGTTCTACGAAAGGTTTCAAAGTTGTTCTTCCATTTTAGAAAGTATGAGTTAGCAATAACCAACTCAAAATCTTTAGCAAAATCCAAAAGCAATGGTCCACCTCCATTGCGCTCCCCAAAACAAAAGACTCCATGAAAATCTTCAAAATCACTAGAAGCTTCCCCAATTTGACCATTAATGCCTCCACCAATGAAAAGACTCTCCGTGTTTGGTATACATCTCACTACCTCATCAAAATCCACCCATTAGAGCGTTTTGACCTCATCGTTAAAACCCACTTGAGGCGCATAACCACTAATAATGTTCAAGTAAACCCACCAACGACTAGCTGAATCGTCATCATTCAATCATTGATTCTCCTAACATCCACCACTGGCTTTTGAAGGTCCCCATCAACTAAAATACCTACTCAATTTCAAACTCTTGATACTCATGAGTACCACAAGTTAAACTTGTCGCTCCTATGCCTTGGTACCTTACAATCTAATATCTTGTACAAAAGTCATATTTATCATCCTTTTCTTGAGAATCTTTACAAACTCTATGGACATCCTCGTTAATAGCCCTACTCTTAGGTCAAGAGAACTCTTAACCCACGTACCACCACTTCCCCTCGCTCCCGGCTTCTACCGAAGACATGAACCTAGTTCACTATGATTCCCCAAATCCACTAGAGAGAAGTAACTGGAAAAGATATAAATAAAATAGGAAGTTACTAAAACTACTGAATCAAGCAAAAAGTCTAATACCGACTAACAAAACTACAAACAAGGTAAAAAAAAGAAACAATTCATGGTATACACTAAATTAATTAAATGCAAAGAATAAAATAACAAATAACAAGTATTAAAACTAAAATGACAAGGAGCAGAGACTATAGAGAAATAGCAAACAAAGAGGGTAGATTTTGACCCAAAAATCACTAACAATGGCAGAAATAAACAATAAACCAAGAATATAGACATTGAGAAAATGGGAAATATAAAATAATGTAAGAAACACAGAATTTTAGAAAAAATAGAATTCCAAGAATTTCAGTAAAGGTAGACTTTCAAGAAGATAGAAAAAGGAAGTAAAGTTTCAAGAATGTAGTAAAAAATACAAGGCAAAATACAAAATACAAAATTTAAACAATGTGTTAGAAAATCAAATACAGAAATTAAATACTCACAATAGGAAATAAATGATATAAATTGGACATGGACAAGAAAGAAATTATATGGAATCCGAAAAATGCCAAAAGAAACAGAAAACAACAAAAAAAATAAAAGACAACCACTGCCTGAACAATTACAAAACTATCCTCACCAGCAACCTCAAGACGATTTGAGTAAAAAGTAAGGTATTTTCAATATATAAAATAGTGAGAAAATATGTTGAGTCAATAGTAAGGTATGTAGTTATCAAGAACCACAAATAAACTATCATATAGTATCAAACACACAAACAACAATAAACACAAAATATTATTAATTCTTCTAAAACATCATTGCGCATGTATGTATAAATAATTTAATCACATATCTAGTTATATGTAAGACCATAGTTATTGACTGTTCAAGAGTTTTATGATTAATCATTATAGAATCTCAAAGTTTAATTTTTTTTTAGAAAACCGCTTGTCAAACGATGGATGAACATACACCTATGCCACAAGAGTTGCGTTCTCAAAGCCTTTCCACTTTTTCGTTAATTAGATGAAAAACAGATGGATGAACATTAGAGAGAAATAAACTTTCTCTACTAATAAGAAAACTCAAAATTGTCAAACGATGTATGCCGCAATAGTTATGGTATTGACAAAATTTGCTCTTTTTTTGTTGGATCAATAACTAATTATCAATCTATATCTATATATCTATTTATTATATTATATTATTATTATTATATTATATTATATTATATTAGTTTATATTATATTATATATTTTATATTACCTTAAAAGCATGAGCTCCTAATTTGATTGTTAAATTACTATAATATCCCTAACTTAGGTTGTGATTTTTTCGATGAGTTGTGACTTTTTCAAAAACTTTTGACTTTTCCAAAGGGTTGTGACTTCTTTGAAAGGTCATGATTTTTCAGATAAGACACAAAAAAACACTTGTTCATACAACCCTTTGTTGACTATAAATAGAGGGGTTTCTTCTAAATTTTCAAGCACAATTTTTTTTGAATCTTCTACTGTTCTTCTCCTTACATTTAAAAAAAAAATTGTGTGATTTATTGTCGTTGAGTGAGTTCAAAGTTTAGGGAAATTTGAGGTACCACTATTTTGATGAAGTAAATTGTTCTATCTTAATATTTCAGTATTTTCAATGAAGAAAAGTTCATATTAGTTGTAATAAATCCAGTTGAACTTTGTATTAGTTTAATTTTTACTGTAGTATAAATTCATTTGTTTTTGTTAACAATTCCTCTTGTGATGTAGATATATGTTTCTGGATATCTTTTTCCAAAATTATTAAACATCTTAAGAGTTAGAGAATTGTCACAATTTATTTTTTTGATCTTTAAGACAAAAGAATAACTTTATTTATCAATGCTACTTATGTGATTTATATTGTTAGGAAGTTTGCTTCTAAATAGTTATTGCTATGTCAACATTTCCCTTTTGTTTTACTGATTTACCATTACTTAATATTTCAGTATTTTTGACGAAGAAAAGTTCTTATTACTTCTAATAATGTCAGTTGAAGTTAATATTAGTCTAATTTTTATTGTTTATTTAATAGCTAATTTTTATGAGATACATATTTTCATTAATGCAAGCATATATATATATATATATATATATAGGTAGGTATTTATATATGTAACAATTTTACTATCAAGTTAACAAGATATTCAAACTTCAAAATATATTATTCTAAAATTTTCCAAGTTCTTTTTAAAAAAAAAAACAAAACTCACAACAAATGTTAAAATATGTGAATATATCTGAATTATTTAAAATTTATCATTAACAAAATAAATTTTATATTCAGTAATATGGAATAAAAATTTTCATTTTGTCCCTACACTAAATCAAAATCAAATACCTATTAAAAAATAGTCACATTAATCTCTTAGTTATTACAAATTATTACAAGTGCTATTCACATTCTTTTATACGCTATAGTTATAATATTATCAATTCTCATAGTTATTAGATTGATTATTTCTATCTTTCATCTTTCCATGTATTAAATTTTGACCAATAATTTTTCTTATTATGTTACCGCCCCTATATATGTGATAACACAGTTTTGTTATTTTTCTTTGACAAAATTGAAAATTATTTCCACGTATATGAACTATATTTTTTTGGCTGTAGGATAAACATGTGATTATATATATGATTTCATAGATAAATTTATTTTTTTTAATTTTAATTTTTAGTTTTTCTATAAAACAAAAGGAAACCTTTTTCAATTAACTATGGACAGTCAGATAACTATCTTTGATTTATGTAAATAGTCAATCGAGAAGTCAAATATGAGAGCCAACAAAAAGAACGTCAACTATTATGTTATAACTTATAAAATAATAATTAATATACAAAAATAGTTCTAAAAAATAAAATGTAGTTGATCTCCACATATTCATATGACATCTAAACAAATTAAGTGGAATACACGTGCAAAGCACATATGGATAGATTACAAGAAAAATACACAAGAAATATCGTCTATAAGGTAATATAAGTTAGATACGTCTAATTAAATGATTGAACCTAATAAAATTTAAATAAATATAAACATTATTGCATTTAACTAATAAAAATTTTCATCTCCCTTCTTCATAGGTTCGTGTGAATAAGATGTATATATGATGATTTACATTGAACATTCACAAAAGAATCTGCAATAGTATTTTGTGCTAAGCTTATTATTCAAATCATCTCTTATATTTTCTCAATTGATAATCACGTGCAATGCATGTGTCGAAAAACTAGTTAACTAATAAATGGAACAATTTTTTAACAATTTAGAAACCAAATCAATATATATATGACATGTTTATGACTTGGTTTATATTAGAAGAACTAGTCCTATTATAAATATAATTGTATGCTTTGTTACACTTTCAATCTATAACATAATGAATTAACTTAATTTTCCTTTCATTGGCCAAAAACTCTTTCTTTTGGGGTGCAATTTTCTGACAAATGTTGGGGTGCAATTTTTCTGACAAATTTTTAGTAAGAGAAACAGGAAAATATATCAGCAATCAACAATATTCAGATCAAATGGTTACGATATTGAATTTTGCTAAAAGTGTAACATTATTTATAGATTTTGGTTTCTATGCTATATTTATATGTACAATTTATTACTTCGTTTATTGCAAGGATTGTGTACTAGCTTCCAAAAGCAGGCACAATTGTCAGCAGCCAAATAATGATAAAAGTATCTAAATACGTCGTTCAAGAGCATCCATGATATAAAAGAGGTAGGAAGTAAAAATACTCTTAGCTTATATAAACTTATGTTTCGAGGTATTTCATAACTTAATAGTATTGAAATGATTTGGTTCGTGCATGTTTTTTCTCATCCCTACAATAGTTTTGCAACCATTATTTCCCATTCTTCTTGATTTTTCAGCAACTCAATTACCTACGTACTAAAAAATAATGAAATCTTCGAAGGATGATGTGACTATTAGATCTGATAAATCGAATGATGACATGATTCAAAAGTTTTCATAGGAAGACTCTAAGATTGATGTATATCACCTGAAATGGAATTATGAATCTAAATTACTTCCATGCAGACTAAATTATAAGGGAAGACATGAATATCTGTAACACCCCGAATCTGCAAGAGGGCACCATAGAAAAATTTCAAAACTTTGAGGTGCCATCCATGAGGGCATAGTGTAACACCCTGAATTCGTAAGAGGGCACCATGAAAAAAATTCATAACTTCTAGGTGCCATCCACGAGGGCCAACCATGGCCGTGGGTTAAACCTCAGACCATAGGTGGGTCCGTAGAAGGGCCACCAAAAAGTATCCAACACCATAAAACAACGACTGGACCCACGAAGCATCGATGGGCTCGTGCCTTGTTGCTAGGGAACCGTAGGTCAAACCAAAACTCTCTAAACTCACTAATGAGTGTGCAGGACGAACCTTTGGTCAGTCCACGGTCCGTTAATCTCGAGTCATGGGTGGCGAGGCAATTGTTAATGTCAGGGGTAGTTGGGTCATTTCCTAATTAATTAGTTCCTATAATACATCGTTTTAGCTTCCCTAAGACCTATATATAAGTGTTTTAAACACCCAAATTAGCCAATTCACTTCATTCTTCCAAAATCACAAAAGAAGATCAATTCTCCTCTCAAAATTATTTCTCCGTCTAGAACATGAAAAAAAAAATCCCTCTAGAATTTTGATTGAAGGTATGATAGTTTTTATCCATGGATTCCTTCCATTCATGGAGTTCCCAAATTTCTCTATTTCTGAAGGTAGAATTCCCCAATTGAGTTAAGGTTTTCTTCAATTATCATGTGTTCTTTTCATTATTCATTTAAATGATTGAATTATGATCTTTTAAGCATGAATTGATGAAATATGATGATTTTATGATCATTATCCTATGAACCCATGTAAACCCCATGTTTTCAAGTTATGAATCATTGATGTGGAACTTTGAGTATAAAGCAAGGGTTTTATGAAATTAAGCATGTATTGCAGGCTTTACATGTATTTATGATGAAATCCATATCTAACCCATGATTTCTAAGTGTTGATGATTGAAAATGGGTTTTGAACCTCAACTTGTAAATTTTGGACTTATGCATTATCTTATTAAATCTATGCAAATATTTTAAGGATGCTTTAAGAGTAAACTATCAATGATGATGATCATGATGTGTTATTGAAAGGATTTTGTCATGTACACATATGAGCAAGATGTAAAAGGTTTTCTCACATAGAAAGTATTCTTAGGTTTAAAGGCTTTCGCACCTAATTGAATCAAGGAGTAAACGCTATACTAATGAAACTAGCTTGGATTGTTTATCCCATGATTCCATTCCATGAATAATAAGGTCAAGTAAGAAATGAATGTTCCATTGGATTTATGCTTAACACTGAGGATATTGAGATGGAGGCTCTCCCGTTAGTAGAGGTCGGGTTTCTAGAAGAAATCTACTTATCCCTTAAGTATGTTCTCCTATAGGATGATTGTCTTAGGTAGACATTAGCTAGCGGATCAACTTAAGCTAGAATTTCATGGTTATACCTTCACAAGTAGGACAACCCTTTACGGTGTGCGAGACACCGGGAGATCATGTTATAGCTCACATGGTCTCTATGTCGGTTAAGGCTAATCCCTCACATTAATGATGAACTAAGGGAACTTCAAGAAGTATATCACATTTGTTTGAAGATGATTTTCACTTGAATAGACCATGGTTTTATGACATGTTTGCTATCTCTCATATATCATAATTTAGCTTGGCCAACTAGAGGTCATGAAATGAAATGTCCTTTTTAGCATGATTTAAATTTTTTATTCATGGCTATCATACTTGGTACATTGTTTTGTACTACGGCATACTCTTGCCGTTTCCCCAAATATAAGGTCTAATAGTCATGGTCATCAGTTCCGTGGCTAATGGTTGAGTTTTAGATTTTTAGGCTTCGATGGGTCCTCATGCTTGGAGGACGAAGTGTAATATTTAAGTTTCTTTCATGTATAACTATTTTGGACATGATGTATGGGCTAGGCCCAATTTGATTCTATTATATCAGATGCCTATGATGAGACAAGTGTTTTAGACTCTTGCTTTTCTTTTAAAAAATGTTTTGGGCTTGGACTATTGTTTTACTCTTATTGTTCCATTTCTTATGTTATGAGAGCTACGTGGCTTGTATGGAGTCCTTCGGGGTTCTATAAGCCATATTACGTCTAGGGGTACCGCTGGGTTGTGACACGTAGTTTTAACAACGTACCATAGGTGGGTCCGTTGAAGGGCCCTTAAAAAAGTTGCCAAGGCTATGAACTACGGCTGGACCCACGAACCAGTGATGGGCCCACGGCTCGTTTCTAGGGAACTGTAGGCTAGGCTAAAACACTCTAAACTCACTAACGAGTGTGAAGGACGGACCGTTGGTCAGTCCACGATCCGTCAGTCTCAAGTCGAGGGTGGTGAGGCAGCAATTAATGTCGGGGATAGTTTAGTGTTTTCCTAATTAATTAGTATCTACACTACATCGTTTTACCCTTCCCTAAGACCCCTCTATAACTATTTTCAACTACCAAATTAGGCCATTCACTTCACTCTTCCAAATTCACAAAAGAAAATCAATTCTCCTCTCCAGAAAAATATTCTCTCTCTAGACACTTGAAGAAGAGGAAGAATTCAACCTAGAGTTTTCAAGTCAATGTCTCAGTTCCTCCATTGAAGGCTAGCCTTTGGATTGAAGGTATGATAGCTTTCATCGATAAATTCATTCCATTCATTGAGTTCCCTAATTCCTCTATTTCAAAGAATAGACTTCACCAATTGAGTTAGGGTTTTTTCAATTATAATGGGTTCTTTTCATTGTTGATTTAAATGATTGAATTTTGATTTCGTATGTATGAGTTGATGAAATACAATGATTTTATGATGATTTTCTTATTAAACCATGTAATTCCCATGTTTACAAGTTATGAATTATATGATGTGGGATTTTTACTATAAAGCAAGTGTTTTATGAAATTAAGTTGTAATGCAAGCTGTACATGCATTTATGATGAAATCAATATCTAACCAATGCTTTTGAAATGTTATAGCTCACATGGTGTCTATGTCGGTTAAGGCTAATCCCCCACACTAATAATGAACTATCGTTACTTCAAGAAGTATTTCATATGAATTCAAAGGTTTTGAAAGTTGATGTGTGCTTGCATTGACCATTATTCTATGACTTATGTTTTCTAACTCTCTAATATTGTAACACCCCGGAAATTCTATGACTTAAGTTAGAGCCTCACCTTATTAATAATGACTCAAAAATAGTTTAAATGATGTTTCAAAACCTAAATTAATGCAATTGACTTGGTTTGGAAGAGTAAAAGTCTAAACGCCAAGAAATGACCACGACGTCCAGAAACTAGAGAAGAATGTGTTCTAGTGTGTCCTTAGGTTTTGGGAGTGTTGTTGTATGATGGTATAATCTTGTAAAAAAGTTTAAATTAGGTAAATATATGTTTATAGGATCAAAACTTTCGAATACAACTCCCTGGGGCCACCCTAAGGGGCCCCGATGAGGACTCTAACCTTGGCCAAGTAAGCTGCCAAGGCAGCTTGCAAATTGCACTTGGAGGGAATAGGCCCGCGTCGCGGACTAGATCCCCCAAGGAGCAAAAACATTTAGTTCGTGCCGCGGTCGTGTCGCGGACTCTACTATCTCGAAATTTAATTCCAAATATCTTCAGGGAACAACTCCGGGTCACGGACTTATTTCGCGACGAAAATGCAGAAATTAATCAATAACCATTCTACTTTTTCCTCTTTTTTGTTCACTATGTTTATTTACGATAAATGTCGGGCTTGTATGCTTACTATTGCTTTCTTGTATATATCTTTTTTCTAGTAATTCATCTATATGTATCTTAAATTCGGTTAAATCATTAAAATTATACTTTAATGGTTTTTGAGTTATTATACTGTTATTATCAATTAGCTCAATTTTTACTTTTGTTTTATGTTTTTCCCATCCTTGTAAAGGATCCTCACTATATAATAATTCTAACTTATCTTGAATTATTTTTACTTTATCTATAGAGAATATAATTAATTATATTTTAGGGTCTTCTTCTTTTATATTTTCTAATTTTTGTGTAATTTTTTCACTTCCTTTTATCCATTCTGTTGTTTTTCATTTTTTATTATTTACTCTTTTTGCTCCTATTTTTTGTTTACACGGTGTTGTGAACCACCAGTGTGTTTTTGTTATTATATGTGGGTATAATTTTTCTAAAAATGGCATTCCTAATAGCATATCTTTTGTAGTTAATTCAAAGTTATATATTTCTTCTATAGTTAATATCTTATCCCATATTTGTACTTTTATATTTTTTGGCTTATATGTGATCATGCTTCCTTCATTATTAAATTCCGTTACTACTATCGGTGCTTTTAATTTTTCCCATTTATCTTCTGGTAAACAATTGTATTTACATATATTAGCTTCTGCTCCCGTATCTATCATTGGTGTATAATATCGGTTGTAATATCCTTCTATTATTATCTTTGCAAGTATATATATTTTCATATTTTTATTTTCATATTTTTATCATACCAAAGTCCTTTTTATTATTACTCTTTTATTTTCATAATTTATTGTTAACTGTTTGTCTTCTAGATTATATGGTTTTACTTGTTCCAACCATTTTATTCCTAAAATGATATTTTCATTTCCTTGATATATTTTGAATTTTATTACTATTGGTACTCCTCCGATGATTATTTCCTTTTCTGTAGTTTCTTTGGTATACATTAATGATTTTGGTAGTTCGGAGCATGAATGTTCAATAGTTATTATTTCATCTTCCGTCACTAATTCTTTTGTAATATAGTTTTCTTCTCGTCCTGTATCTATTAATATTAAATATTTTCGTTGTTCCATTATTCCCGTTATGTAGTAATGATGTGGTTTTATATCTTCTTCTATTGATTTTTGTGGGGTTTTATCTATTCTGCTTGAGGTACTCATTTTTGATGATATTTGGGGTATCTCATTGTTTATCCTTTTCGATGTGCTTAGTCTTTCTTTTACTATTTCTAAATCTTCTTCTATATCAATTTCATTATAACTATAATCGTTTTTATCTATGACTGTAACTATTCTTTCAAAGGGATCTTTTATTTTTATTTTATCTATTTTATTTTTTGCTGTTATTTTATGTTTTGTTGTTAGAACATATAAGTTTTTACATCTAGCTGTAAATATTTTACTTCCTGGCGCTAGTTCTATCCCTGACATTCGTCAGTATAATACTAGTGATTTATCTATATTCCTGACATTTATTGCTACTGAGTAGTTAACCCTTATTATAAACATAAATTTTTGGTATATGAGGTTACCTCTTACTGCACTTATTATACTTTTTTCTATGGGTTGTATAATTCTATCATCCGCTAAGTATATTTCTATGGGTGTATCTATTCCTTCTCTAAAACATGCTTTTATTAATATTTCTGTTCCTCCTAAATGTACATATTTAATTGGATTTTTAGCCTTAATATCTTGTATTTCTTTATTTATTATTCGTTTATTTATTATTGGTATTTTGGCCTTTCCTTTAGTGTATTTGCAATCTATGATATGTTCTCTTTGACTTACTACATAATATTCTTCTTTTTGTCATTTAAACCAGTTTCTTTTGGTTGGTATTTCGAATATTTTTGCTACGCTTAGGTCTAATTCTTTTCCTTTTATTTGTTCAAATATACTATTATCAAATATTATTTTTTGTTCTAAATATTCTTCGTCTTGATGTTCTTCTTATTTATTGTTTGTATATCTGCTTCAGTCATTTGTTATATTATAGAATTCATTTTCTATTTCTATTTCATTTTCCGATAATTCATATATACTATCATTGCTTTCTAATTCATAATCTACGTATTCTATTGTGTATATTTTCATCGTCTATTATTATTCTGATATTTGTTTTTTCTTTGGATTTTTAGGTAATTTACAATCTCTAGCTATATGTCCTAATTTTCCACAATTATAACAAGTACATTCCGTTGGTTTTCTTTTTGGTCTATATGGTCTTTTGGTTTTTGTAATTTTTTACATAGTACCTTCTTCTTGGTTTTTATATTTATATTTTGATCTGTATTTTTTATTATATTTCTTTTTATTTTTATAATACCTATCCGTACAACCAACTCTCTAATCAGAGCTATGGATAATAAGAAGCACGGTAAGAAACATACGAGTAGAAAATTAAGAAAAATAAGAAGAAAATTAAATAAATTATATCCGGAATATAAATAACTTAATATCACAAAGACTAATAATGAAAATTAGATCAATTAATAAATAATATATCTAAAATAGAATATAAATATATTCAATATTTAAAATACAATGAATAACAAGAATAATGAATATAGACAAAAACTTAATGAAATAATTATAGAAAAACGACAAGAATTAGAACATAGGCAAAATAGACTTAACAATAATATGTTCGCAGGAATTTGTCACAAATATATAGTAGCACAAAGAAAGACTATTTTATATCTAGAAATACAAATAAATAACTTAGAATATAAACTACAACATAATTTATAAATGAATAAAGAAGAATACGCAATAGATGAAAAAACACATGAAAATTATGACGGATTAAAAATAAAGATAATATTTTCTAATCTAGGAAGAAGATATAAGAAAATAGGTGACAATATAAGTTTAATGTTAGAAAAAGAAACGGTAAAACTAGAAGATAGTTTAACTGCTATGGTAAGAATAACAAAAGAAAATGAAGAAATAGATAGAAGAACGGAAATTGAAAAAATAAAACAACAAGCAAAAAAGGAAGTACAACAATTAGAAGAAGTAAAAAATACTAAAATAATAGAGCTAGAAAAAGAGCTAGCAATATTAAAAGAAATGTATGAAATTAAACAAAAAGAAAAAGAACAAAAAACAAAATTAGCAAATGAGATAATTAAATTTAAAGAAAAATTGCAATTACAAGATGAATTAGGAGAAAAAGAAGAAAATAACCAAGATAATCTATCCGAAATAAGAGTTGATGAAATAAACGATGATGATCTAGAACAACATTCGGAAACAAGCGAAACATATACGAAACTTTTAGCAAACATAAATAATACAAAGAATTTAGAAGTAAATACAGAAGACGTAGACATGGACGAAAAACCTAGCACATCAGAGTAAAAACCCAAAAAATTTAATCCAAAATATTATAATGAAAATTATGAACAATATGATAAAGAAAAAACTACATGGGATAAAAGATTAAATAAAAAATGGACGCCTAAACCAATAACTGGACAACATAAATTTTTAGATTTAGACTATGTAGCAGACATAAATAAAACAATTCAATTATGGGTAGGATACATATCAAAACAATTAATAGATAACAAGATAGTAATAGCAGAGGCACCAAGATACATAGAAAGAACACTTATAGGAACAGTAAAATTATGGCTACAAAATTTAACAAATGAAAGTTTAACAACTTTAAGAAATAATAAAAAATTTGATGGTGGAATAGCCACTACAACCATGGAAATATTATATAAATATGAAATAGCTATAAGAAATGAATTTAGTAGTATGACAACAAAAGTAGAAGAACAAAATAAAGAAAAAATCATAAATCGGAATCTAATGACAAAATTAGCAATATGTTATATGTGTTACATAGATGAATATACATGCGCATTTAGAGAATATTATTATAAAGGAACATATAGCATAGAAGAAAGTAAAGAAATAAGAAAATTATATTTTACAAAATTACCAGAACCTTTTAATTCAAAAGTAATAAAAAGTTGGAATGAAGCAGAATTAACAAATACCTTAGGAGTTAGAATAAAATTCTTACAACGATGGTTTATGGAACTATGTGAAAAACATAAAGAAGAAATAAAAATGGAAAAAATATTAGTAAAAAACTTGGCATGTTGCAAAAATAAGACAGCACCTCAATTTGGTTGTACGGATAGGTATTATAAAAATAAAAAGAAATATAATAAAAAATACAGATCAAAATATAAATATAAAAAACCAAGAAGAAGGTACTATGTAAAAAATTACAAAACCAAAAGACCATATAGACCAAAAAGAAAACTAACGGAATGTACTTGTTATAATTGTGGAAAATTAGGACATATAGCTAGAGATTGTAAATTACCTAAAAATCCAAAGAAAAAACAAATATCAGAAATAATAATAGACGATGAAAAATATACACAAATAGAATACGTAGATTATGAATTAGAAAGCAATGATAGTATATATGAATTATCAAAAATGAAATAGATAATGACATAGAAATAGAAAATGAATTCTATAATATAACAAATGACTGAAGCAGATATACAAACAATAAATAAAGAAGAACATCAAGACGAAGAATATTTAGAACAGAAAATAATATTTGATAATAGTATATTTGAACAAATAAAAGGAAAAGAATTAGACCTAAGCGTAGCAAAAATATTCGAAATACCAACAGTAAGAAACTGGTTTAAACGACAAAAAGAAGAATATTATATAGTAAGTCAAAGAGAACATATCATAGATTGCAAATACACTAAAGGAAAGGCCAAAATACCAATAATAAATAAACGAATAATAAATAAATAAATACAAGATATTAAGGCTAAAAATCCAATTAAATATGTACATTTAGGAGGAACAGAAATATTAATAAAACATGTTTTAGAGAAGGAATAGATACACCCATAGAAATATACTTAGCGGATGATAGAATTATACAACCCATAGAAAAAAGTATAATAAGTGCAGTAAGAGGTAACCTCATATACCAAAAATTTAAGTTTATAATAAGTGCTAACTACTCAGTAGCAATAAATGACAGGAATATAGATAAATCACTAGTATTATACTGGCGAATGTCAGGGATAGAACTAGCCCCAGGAAGTAAAATATTTACAGCTAGATGTAAAAACTTATATGTTCTAACAACAAAACATAAAATAACAACAAAAAATAAAATAGATAAAATAAAAATAGAAGATCCCTTTGAAAGATTAGTTACAGTCAAAGATAAAAACGATTATAGTTATAATGAAATTGATATAGAAGAAGATTTAGAAATAGTAAAAGAAAGACTAAGCACATCGAAAAGGATAAACAATGAGATACCCCAAATATCATCAAAAATGAGTACCTCAAGGAGAATAGATAAAACCCCACAAAAATCAATAGAAGAAGATATAAAACCACATCATTACTACATAACGGGAATAATGGAACAACGAAATTATTTAATATTAATAGATACAGGACGAGAAGAAAACTATATTACAAGAGAATTAGTGACGAAGATGAAATAATAACTATTGAACAATCATGCTCCGAACTACCAAAACATTAATGTATACCGAAGAAACTACAGAAAAGGAAATAATCATCGGAGGAGTACCAATAGTAATAAAATTCAAAATATATCAAGGAAATGAAAATATCATTTTAGGAATAAAATGGTTGGAACAAGTAAAACCATATAATCTAGAAGACAAACAGTTAACAATAAATTATGAAAATAAAAGAGTAATAATAAAAAGGACTTTGGTATGATAAAAATATAAAAATAATGAAAATATATATACTTGCAAAGATAATAATAGAAGGATATTACAACCGATATTATACACCAATGATAGATACGGGAGCAGAAGCTAATATATGTAAATACAATTGTTTACCAGGAGATAAATGGGAAAAATTAAAAACACCGATAGTAGTAACGGGATTTAATAATGCAGGAAGCATGATCACATATAAGGCAAAAAATATAAAAGTACAAATATGGGATAAGATATTAACTATAGAAGAAATATATAACTTTGAATTAACTACAAAAGATATGCTATTAGGAATGCCATTTTTAGAAAAATTATACCCACATATAATAACAAAAACACACTGGTGGTTCACAACACCGTGTAAACAAAAAATAGGAGCAAAAAGAGTAAATAATAAAAAACGAAAAAGAACAGAATGGATAAAAGGAAGTGAAAAAATTACACAAAAATTAGAAAATATAAAAAAGAAGACCCTAAAATAGAATTAATTATATTCTCTATAGATAAAGTAAAAATAATTCAAGATAAGTTAGAATTATTATATAGTGAGGATCCTTTACAAGGATGGAAAAAACATAAAACAAAAGTAAAAATTGAGCTAATTGATAATAACAGTATAATAACCCAAAAACCATTAAAGTATAATTTTAATGATTTAACCGAATTTAAGATACATATAGATGAATTACTAGAAAAAGGATATATACAAGAAAGCAATAGTAAGCATACAAGCCCGGCATTTATCGTAAATAAACATAGTGAACAAAAAAGAGGAAAAAGTAGAATGGTTATTGATTATAGAAATTTAAATGCAAAAACTAAAACATATAATTATCTGATACCAAATAAAATACTAAAGATAAGACAAATACAAGGATATAATTATTTTAGCAAATTTGATTGTAAATCAGGATTTTATCACTTAAAACTAGAAGAAGAATCTAAAAAACTAACAGCATTCACTGTACCACAAGGATTTTATGAATGGAATGTATTACCATTTGGATATAAAAACGCACCAGGTAGATATCAGCACTTTATGGACAATTACTTTAAACAAATAGAAAATTATGTAGTGTACATCGATGATATATTATTATATTCTAAGACACAAGATGAACATATAAGATTATTAGAAAAATTTATACACATCATAGAATATTCAGGTATAAGTCTAAGTAAAAAGAAAGCTGATATAATGAAAAATCAAATAGAATTCTTAGGAATACAAATTGATAAAAACGGGATAAAAATGCAAACACATATAGTACAAAAAATAATTAACTCAAATGAACAACTAGACACAAAAAAGAAATTACAATCATTCTTAGGACTAGTAAATCAAGTAAGAGAATACATACCAAAACTAGCAGAAAATTTAAAACCATTACAACAAAAATTAAAGAAAGATATAGAATATCAGTTTGATAAAAAAGACCAAATACAAATACAAAAGGTAAAATTATTATGTAAAAACTTACCTAAACTATACTTTCCAGATGAAAACAAAAAATTTACTTATATAATAGAATCAGATGCGAGTGAAAAAAGTTATGGAGGAATATTAAAATATAGGTATGATGACACTACGATAGAACATCATTGCATGTATTATTCAAGAACATTTAATAATACAGAAATAAAATGGGAAATAAATAGAAAAGAATTATATACAGTATATAAGTGTTTATTGTCATTTGAACCATATATTGTATATAACAAATTTATTATAAGAACAGATAATACACAAGTAAAATAGTGGATAACAAGAAAAATACAAGATTCGGTAACAACAAAAGAAATAAGGAGATTGGTATTAAATATATTAAATTTTACATTTACAATTGAAGTAATAAAAATTGATAAGAATGTTATTGCAGATTACCTATCACGACAAAGCTACTCAGACTGAGACTGAGGAAGAAGATACAATCGAAAAAATACTCAAAGCTATTACTACACTTTGTACAAATGTGGATAGTATGGACAACGAGATACAAAAGCTAAAGACTAATGAAGATAATCTGAAGTCTAAAGCTAGTCAGCAGCATGACTATAAAAATGCGGAGCTACGTCAAGCGGAAGACGGAAAAAAGCCAGAGCTAAAAGGAGACGATGGGAAACTCCTTAAAACCCATAATGTTTGTTTAAATACAACTGCAGGTACAAGCAAACAAGTTAGCGATAAACAACATAAAAATGTGAACTTAAACCAGCTATTTGCAAAACCATTTACCCAAAGGACACCTAGACATGTGTCCATAGAACCACAAACATCTATGTCACGCCCCGAGCAACCCCCAAGACGCGGACACGGGACGTAGGACCACAAGTGATCCCAAGCTAACCCTGCTGGCATGATCATGAGCATGCTAAAGAAAATAAACTGATGTGGAAGCTAATTCATAAATAAATTTGAAAAGATGGGGAATACCCATATACTATAACTAATTATATCAAATCTGAGAGTTTAATACAAAAGAAATATCAAACTCAAAAACACTAAGCTGAATCTAACTATGTCTGAAATAAGCCTCTAAACTGACTAGAAATGTTGGGACATGCCCCAACTAGATCTAGCAAAACTGAAACTAAAGGACTAAATTACTGAAAAGAACTCATGACTATTGTCCTCGGAGAATGAGGACTCACCACTGATGCTGCTTGACTGAAGATCGAGAACCGATCTAAGCGTGATCTGGATACTGAGAACCTGAACCTACATTACGAGAAGATGTAGCGCACGTATGCGTCAGTACTTGAAAGGTACTGAGCAGGCAGGATAGAGTAAAGCTGAAAGAGCATATAACTGAACAAAGCAATAAAGCAATGAAATAATCTGAACATGATATAGATACTGAATACTAAGCTAACTGAATGCAATGACCAATTTATAACATGTTGACTGAATACTGAATGAACTGTAAATGTGGTCAATGCAATAGAGTCTGACTGAACTGTGGGAGTTACTAATAACCGACATAAAAACCACATGAGCTAAATGTGGAGTCCGATGTATACGCCCCATCGAGAGGACCCAATATACCCTGCCAGAGGTATAGAGGCATGCTGGCGTGATCACTAAACTGACGTTGCCCACAGAGGGGACTTACACCTACGTGGCTCGTAGTTCTGGGACTATATGGGTACGCTGAAACCCTAGTCCAACTCGGTATTATGCTACTCCTAATAGATTAAGTGGTTAACACATTGTGACTGAGTTTCTGTAAATACTGGATAGCTCGAAACTGAACATGCAAACTGAGAATGCAACAATTAATCTGACAATGATGCATTCATAAACTGAGGCATGTAAAACTGAATACTGAAATATCTGACCTAGCATGTGTAATTCAAGAACTAAAGAAATACATAGCTAGGGTCTGAAATTTATGCGATAAACTGAGCAATAACATGATAATCTGATTTTGGAACATTTAAATAAACTAACTCATGATGATCTGTTCAAATTCTAGAAACCCCTAGGTCTGTTCATAATTATGGAATCAAGAATCTGACTGAATTCTAGGGACCTAATGGGCGAAAGGAACCCACTAGTGAAATCCCACATACCTGGTGACGAATTCCACGGAGAAAATCTTTCGATTTCGGGGCTGGAACTGAAGAAACCTCGTTGCGTTCTTGAACTAGGGTTCTTGACTTCTTTCTCTTCTTAGCGTTCTAATTCTTCTAAGTTTGATTAATGATTTGACTTAGGTAAGTTCTAGTTATGTTTCTAGGTTTAAACTGATTAAAATCTCATGATTTAGGGTCTAAACGACGTATCTTAGGGGTTAAACGAAATAGGAAAAGACCAAAAGACCCTTGAATTAGCTGTGTGTCGAGTGACGACTGACGGTCCGTCAATCAATCGACGGTCCGTCGATTGGGTCCGTAGGTCGAGTCTGCCCGAACAGGCTTCACTAAACTGGCAAATTTTATTACTCAGAGGTCGGAATTTAGTAAACTTGGTGGCGTTGGAAAGAAATAATTCAATTATATATCTAACCATAGGTTCATGGGACACATAATTCATTTTGTGCTAAAAGTTTGACCTTGAAGTTGAACGCCATCAGATTTTCAGCTAACTGGCTGCTAACCTTCGATCTATCGGTCAGGACCATTCGGACCGTGGATCGAAACGATGGTCCGTGCTGGTCAACCGTAGTTCGTGTCAAAGGCTGGGTAAGAGGAGGCTTGATCCACGGACACAGACCACGGAACCGTGGTCTGATCTATGGACCGCGGGTCTGCGTGGGTCGAGGACTTAGCCAAATTTTTTCTGAGCTGGCTGGGAGGGGTTGCAGTGGCGAACCACAGACCCACCAGCACGGGCCGTGGTCTGACCTACGGTCCGTGGATGGTGACCGTAAGTTGAACCTGCAACTTCTCAAAATCTGCATTTTTGGTCCGTTTGGATACGGCAGTGTTACATCTACATACGCAGATAGTTTGCAAACCAAAATGAGAAAAGACATATAACTACATCACGAATCTATATTGAAAAATATCCATAAAATCCAAACCTATTTAAACCCGCAAACCCCAGATCAACTACAAAAGAACCAAACCAAGATTATTTTGACACAAAAGTTACAAGGATATATAACAAGTTAATTGCACAACCGAAAAACTAACGCTAATTTAGTATGAACATTGTTACAACTACGGGACTGTTAAATACCGTATTACACATATGACGGAGAAGAAGTTAGTGGAATACCAGAACTACACAATGCATTTATCACATACGAAAAGAGTTACGAAAGGAAATTTATTTTATATAAAATTCATACAGCACCAGCGGAGATATATACGAGGAAATAAAACCTCCAATACAGGTTTATCAAGATAGGATTAACTAAAGATATGATTATACCCGAGGATATCGGACAACAAGAATAGATATGCAAAATAGAGATACCAAGTTTTTATGCCACAAAAGGATAATTGGTATATCAACAATTATAACAAGAGTTAGCAAATAATTATTTAAACGGAAACGCTATATGGAGGCTACTATGCAAGAACCAGTAATGATTTATTCCAATTCAAGGGAGCTAAGGAAAAGCAGATATGGATGAAGTCCAAAGATGGATTTTATCACTACTAAAGCCAGAAGAACGACCTACGACACGAGCACTAAAAAGAAGAATTTATTTCAGCAGAATTATTAACGCAGTATATTGCAAGTTAATTGGTCATATAATACCCGGACCATATATGTTCAAAGTGCAACGAAATAAGATATATAATTTCAATGTCCAGTTGGGATAATCAAAGAGGAAAACAACAAGGAGAAAGAGATATGAACGGAAAAGTTATATGGTAAATATACTGAATAATAAATTGTAAAAGTCATATGTCATAAAGTATATGGTCTTTTGTACAAAATATGACAAGTGTACGTGGTAGATAGTGTACATATTGATATGTGCAAATAAGTCGTAATAAATAATTAAATTTTTTGTTTAAGAGAGTATAATACCGACAACCCTTTATTAACAGATTAAATCTCAAATTTTGTCATTTAAAAAAAATCAAGAAGCTCAAGTTGATTTTTCAAAAAGAATTGTAGCTTCTCTCTGGTGCAAATTGATCATTCTACATACCCATACAACAACCTCTAGTATTAGCATGGAGAATATCTAGATAAGAATTGTAGCATCAAGATTCAACGCAACTGGAAAAAAATATTCTTAGTAGTTACAAGTATTTTGAAAGAGTATGTGTATATTTGAAGAACTTTTCGAGTTGATTTGCAATATATCCAGTAGCCAATGTATATTACATTTAGTAGAACTCAGAGAGATGAAGCTACTAGTAGAAACAGAGAACAAAGTCCATAAGACTTAAGCATTAATAAGGCATCTGCTGCCTTTTCTTGGTCAAAAGATCACTAAAAATACAACCATTAACTAAACAAGCAATATACATGCTTCTATCATGAATTTAAATAGAAAAAACTGTTAAAATTAACACAAAGTCTAACAGAGGAAAATTGACAATAAGGGCATATGTAAGTATTCATATCATGATAAGGACTAACCATTTCCTAAGTTCAGTTTATCAATACAATAACAAGAATTAAGCACATAAAGCATTAACACCCTCTGAATCTATCTAATATTGGAAAGTTAACCATAATTATAGAGAAAATCAAAATATTAAGAAGTCCAACTGATGTATTTACTAAGTTCATCAGCAAGGCGACTGTAAATCGTCTTAAATGATTAGACAGATCAAATAGATAGCAAATAATCACCAACAAAAAATGGTAGTGGTTAGTGTGGTAGGTGAGTATTTTATTTTAAAGATTATTTGTGTATTCTTTTGCTAAGTGTCTTAATCTTGATATCCTTTAATTGTTATTTTTTGGTAGTGTGAAATTCATGGTAAAATGTAATAATATTTTATTGTAATATTCTTCGATAGTTGTTTTAATCTGAATAATTTCTTTAATATTATTATGATATATTCTAGATATAACATATCTTCGGTCTTTGTACATATATAAATTTTCTTCATTAATTGTTCTAATAGTTTTATATTTCCATAGATTTTATCCAATATTGTAAATATTCGTAGTTCCATTTTAAATCTGAATTTTATTTTCTAAATCATACCATTTATTCATCCAAAAGTCTAAATCAGTAGGTCTATTTCATACCCATTCTTGATTTAATATATCTTATGATTTAATCATTAAATATTTTTTCCCATTATTATTCTTCTTGATTCGATTATTTCTATATTTTTAAGATTACATGTAAGATTAAAGTTCGTATTTTTTATCATTTCATCAGCATGTATAGTCATGTCTTTATTATGCAGATTTTTTTATTTCAAATTATTCCTTCCTATCATATTTCATAATTGATTAAATTCATATTAGATCATTATGAACTAGATATATCTTTATCATGTATTTACTGTCACTACTAGCATCGTACTTTAGCCGCGATACTTTCTTCTTATCAGCGCCTCAACTTTGTTTGCTCGCCTAAATGGCTTTCCTCGCCTACTGGTTTCAACATTAGGATGGCATTAGTAAATAGAAGTTTTCTCCCTGTTTCCAGTGTGCTAATAAACTAGAAATCATGATTCAAATAATTCTAATACATAATAACTAACCATAAATTTATTCAATCATACATATATGATATTCAGGAATAATATGAAATTAGTTCCGCATATTTTTTGAACAATATACCTTTGCCTCTTCCTTAGCCATGCTATCTGAAATATTGAACTGGATTTCAGA